>NC_142870.1:7580800-7892700 GCF_051225735.1 Oryctolagus cuniculus | reverse complement strand
TGGGCCAGGACTGCAGCTAGAAGCTGGAAACAAATCCTGGTCTCCCACACGGGTGTCAGGAACACGTTTATTTGAGCCATCACCACTGCCTCCCAGGGTTTGCATTGCTAGGAAGCTGGAATCAGGAGCCAGAGCCAGGAATCAAACCCAAGCGTGCTGATATGGGATATGGTAACTGCTAGGCCGAATGCCTGTCCTGGTGTCTCATTCTTGTATACTGTTGAACTTTACTTCTATTGAATAGGGTGGGAAAAAAGTACTTGAGATTTGTATAGGAATGGATAATCATAACATTATAATGAATGAAATTCTGTATTATGAGATGGTAGTTAGAATCTGAAGAAAAATTAATATGCTTGTTTATAAATATCAGTGTTGCAGTACAGGAGAGAGAAAAAGATAGAGAGAAAAGAGAAAAAGTGGTGTGTCAACTTAATAAATAGCTTACTAATGGTTACCTAGAGTGAAGAAAGATAGAATTTAATTTTTTTCAAATAGTTTTAAGTTGAAATTTATGGTTAAGCATAAAGATCAGTGAATTTGTGTATATGAGAGTCTATAAACTTTTAAACAAATGAATTTGTCTTTAAGCAATTCTTGTGCTTCTGAGATAAGTTTGAAGAAATTACAGCATCTTGAGCTGATGGAAGATATTGTGGATTTGGCAAAAAAAGTTGCGGTAAGTGGTAGAAAGGAGGTTCCCCCAACCCCGTTTAAAAGAATATAGATACTTATTTGTTTGTTTATTTTTCTTTTTTTAAATAATAGTCCCCTTCCCTGTAAAGGGTTGGGAGGATTCAGTGAGTTAGTCTTTTTTTTTTTAAGATTCATTTATTTGAAAGGCAGAGTTACAGAGAGGCAGATAAGTGGGGGAAGAGGGGAGATTTCCATTCATTGGTTCACTCCCCAGAAGGCCACAATGGCTGGAGGTGAGCCAGTCCGAATCCAGGAGCCAGGAGCTTCTTCCAGGTCTCCCATGTGGGTGCAGGATCCCGAGGACTAAGGCCTTCTTCTACTGCTTTCCCAGGCCATAGCGGAGAGCTGGAACAGCTGGGACTTGAACCAGCACCCATATGGGATGCCAGCACTGCAGGCAGCAGCTTTACCCACTATGCTGCAGCGCCAGCCTCATAATATAGATATTTGTATTGTGTCAGACCCGTCCTGCCAGTTTATAGCAATAAACAGGTAGTGATTGTAGTTTTGGTTAACCTGGGATTATTCTGCTGTCCATGAGTGCATGCTTAGTATTGAAGAGATCAGGTAGGTAGATGGCTGCTGACGTGGTTCTGATACGCTCTGATGGGGACCAGGACATCTTTGTGTTATTAAAGGATAGGAATTGGAATTGGCTGCAGATGAAAGTGGGCCCTGGTTCACAGAAACCTTTGTCACAGGCCTGAAAGTCATAGGCTCTGTCTTTTGACATAAGCGCACCACTGCCGCCACCAAGTAGTTTCTCTCTGGGGTAGACTATATCAGAACAGGTTTGAGGAGCTGTTCTAGTGCTTGCGTGAAGAGGTTTTTTTTCCCTCTTGTTCTTGGTACTATTGACACTAGAATTTAAATTTAGAAAGGTATTCTGTCTGATGTCTATTTCCTGCTGATAATCCTTTGCAGTAGCTCACTAGCCAGTGGGGTTTGGTAGATGTCTAGGTATAATGAGCTTTAAAAATCTACACACATAAAAGTTACATGAAATCATTTTATCACCAGGTGCCCAGGGAAAACTATTTCTCAGTTCTTGTTTTAAGGTTCTTAAGGGGTAAATTAGTCATGCAAGCGCTTCTGTACAGTGTACTGCTGTGTACGTGTAGTGGTATCGCGTGTTGCTTAATGATGGGATCCATTCTGAGGAGTGCATTGTTAGGTGATGTTGCTGTGCGACTGTCATAGGAGCGCTTATATAAACTTGCATGGGGCAGATCAGTTGCTTAATGCAGTGCAGATATGTGTGGCCGCTGCCAGTGTAACACAGCATACTCTCACAGGAAACTTTTTCCTGTAAAGTAATGGTAAGAAGTATAATGTAGTAAATACGTAGGCCAGTAACATAGTCATGTTGTTATCAAGTATTATGCAGTAGACACAAATACATGTAGTGTACTTTTTTAAAAAGGATTTTATTTATTATTTAGGAATTAAATAACAAATACAGACAGTGAAAGGGAGAGAGAGAGAGGTCTTCCATCCGCTGGTGCACTCCCTAGGTGGCCACAACGACTGGAGCTGTGATGATCTGAAGGCAGGAGCTGGAGCTTCTTCCAGTCTCCCATGTAGGTTCAGGGGCCCAAGCACTTGAACTGTCTTCTACTGCTTTCCCAGGCCATAGCAGAGATCTGAATTGGAAGAGGAGCAGCCAGGACACACACTGGTGCCCATATGGGATGGCGGCACTGTAGGCAGATGATTAACCTACGGCGCCACAGCGCTGGCCCCCATGTAGTTTACTTTCATACAGCAGACAGTGTGGTAGGTTTGCTTACCAGCAGTAGTACCTCACATAGGAGTGGTATATTGTGCTGTGAGGTTAGGATGGCTCTGTTGTAGCTAGTTGATAGGAGTTTTTCATCTTCATTGTAATCTTAAGGGACAGCCATCTTTCATGTGGTGCATCATTGACTGAAAGCATTGTCATGCACTATATGATTGTATTCTTAAAATGCAGGATTTTTTCCATTAGAAAATTCATATGTAATTTACTGAATAAGGAAACATTTGTTTTTTATTTATTTTGCAGAATGATCCGTTCCTTATTGAAGGCTTATTGAGAATTGGTTATAAAATAGAAAATGTAAGTGTTAACGCTGGGAACCCAGTACACTCACTGTGATAAATGGCAGTCCTGTCACAGCTCATTTCCTGTGTATTGCGTTCACATGTACTATGTGATAGTGCTCATCTCTCTCTTTTACTTAATAATTTCCTCATTTTGGGAGTTTGCCTCATTTTCATTGTTTTGCCTGTGTATGTAGTGTAATTTTGAACCTTTATTATAAGTTGATTCCTTTTTCTCTTTTAGGATGTTTAACTGGCATATTTTATTCCAAATGAAATTACTAGGTCCCTAGTATGAATATTTTTTGATATGTGATTACTAGGTAATCTCCAGATATGATGAAAAATCTATTTATTTATTTGAGAGACAGAGAGTTCCCATCCACTAGTTCACTCCCCAAATGCCTGTAACAGCTGTGGCTGGACCAAGCCAAGTCTGTGAGTCAGGAATTCAGTCTAGTTCTTCCATATTGATGGCAGGAACCCAATTCATTGTAATATCACTTGCTGACATAAGGGATACAAATGTCCTAATTTAACCACTAGGTCAAATACCCAACCTGAAAAATAAATTTTTAATGCTTCTGGTGACTTGAACATCTATATGTATCCTTTAAGCCTGATGCATTGAAACCTCATTTGTCTAATTTCTGAAGTTAATTTCAGATCATGTAAGAATGAATAACGTTTCTGTGAAATCTTTTTTTTTTCCCTAAAGATTTTATTTATTTGAGAGGCAGAGTTACAAACAGAGAGAGGGAGAGAGAGACAGAGAAATCTTCCATCTGCTGGTTCACCCTTCCAACAGGTTGCAATGGCTGGAGCTTAGCTGATCAGGAGCCAGGAGGTTCCTCCAGATCTCCCACATGGGTGCAGGGACACAACCACCTGAGCCATCCACTCCTGCCCCTGCCTGCCACCGACCCAGGCCATAGCAGAGAGCTGGATCGGAAGAGGAACAGCCAGGACAGGAACTGGTGCCCATATGGGATGCCGGTGCTGCAGGAGGAGGCTCAGCCCAATACGTCACAGCACTGTCCCCTCTTTTATTTTATTTTTTTAAGATTTTATTTATTTATTTGAAAGGTAGACTTACGGAGAGAGAGAAAGACAGAGAAAAAGGTCTTCCATCCGCTAGTTAACTCCCCAAATGGCCGTAACGGCTGGAACTGAGCTGATCTATCCAGAAGCTGGGAGCTTCTTCCTGGTCTCCACACAGGTGAAGGGGCCCAAGTACTTGGGCCATCCTCTGCTTTCCCAGCCCATAGCAGAGAGCTGGATTGGAAGAGGAATAGTCAGGGCTCAAAGTGGTGCCCTTATGGGATGCCAGCACCTCAGGCGAAAGCTTAGCCCATTACACCACAGCGTGGGTCCCTTCTTTGAATTCTTGACCCTCTGTGAAGATTGTTGCACAAAATACCAATCGCCCAGCCACTCCCTCCTCTACTGTTTGTCTTGTTCTTCTGTTTGCCATAGACCCTATAAAATACATAATCCCTTTGGTGAACCTTAATCTCCTTGGAGATGGTGGTCCTAGTTTAGATGTGATTCGAGAACCCTTCCACCTTGCATTAGTGTACTCTCCTGCTACTTAGGACAGATGGCCTCTAACCACGTCGGAGACCTCAACTTCCAGATCTGTAATAATGTGGAAGCATTATTTTTATTTTTATTTATTTATGTATTTTTGACAGGCACAATTGACAGTGAGAGAGGGACAGAGAGAAAGGTCTTCCTTTGCCATTGGTTCACCCTCCAATGGCTGCTGTGGCTGGCGCGGTGCGCTGATGATCCGAAGCCAGGAGCCAGGTGCTTCTCCTGGTCTCCCATGCGGGTGCAGGGCCCAAGGACTTGGGCCATCCTCCACTGCACTCCCTGGCCACAGCAGAGAGCTGGCCTGGAAGAAGGGCAACCGGGACAGAATCCGGCCCCGATAGGGACTAGACCGGGACTAGAACCCGGTGTGCCGGCGCCACAGGCGGAGGATTAGCCTATTGAGCCATGGCGCCGGCCAGCATCCTGAGTTCTGAATGTGGCCTGCGGTAACCTGAGTCCACAGACTCTCTAAACTTGTATTGAAGTCCAGCTACTCTAGGTTGTGTGCTGAGTAATGCAAACAGGTGTCGTACAAGATGTACATTAACGTTCTGAAATGCTGTGTAAGTTTCTAATACCACATACACCCAAATCTTACTCTTCATTCCTCATTTTGAAACAGAAAATCTTGGCAATGGAAGAAGCTATAAATTGGATAAAATATACAGGCGATGTAACAATTCTACCTAAATTAGGATCCATTGACAATTGTTGGCCTATGTTAAGTGTTTTCTTTACTGAATGTAAGTATAAGTGCTTTAAGTTGTTACTTAATATTTAAATATTAATATTAAATATTTAAAAAATATTATTTGACAAAATGGGATGTATAGTTAATATGGTTTAGAATTTTAAAAAAGTTTTTCTTTTGTTAGAATGCCAGTTAAGAAAACACTACCTTGTGTTTGGTTTTATTATGTATTTCCAGTCTTAATGATTTTTATGATTTTACACTTTTTGAAATCCTCTCTAATCAGTATGCTAAGTTGTTTAAAGAAAGAGACCACAACTTGTGTTCCTGCGTTCTCATTCATAAGCAGGAGTAACAGAAACTATGATTTGTATTTCCTGGGTGAATCTGCTGATCTTTTTATGTATGAAGAAACTGCCTTATGTATTTCCTTTGTAAATACTTTTCTTTAAAGCATTTGAATTTTAAATATTTATTTACTTTTTTCTTTTAAATAATTATTTACTTATTTTAAATATTTTACTATTTTAAATATTTATTTACTTATTTATTTCAAAGGCAGGATAAGAGAGGTAAAGAGAGAGTTTACACACCATATGGTTGCAACAGCTGGGGCTAAACAAGGAGCCTTCCTGGGCATCAGGGACTAAGCACTTGGGCCATCATCTGCTGCTTCTTAGGCACATTACCAGGGAGCTGGATCTGAAGCTGAGCAGCTGGAGCTGGCACTCTGATGTGGGATTTAGGCATTCCAGATTGTGGCTTTCCCTGCGCCTAACATGTGCTCCTGAATGTTAGCCAATTTTTTTTCTTTTACAACACACACACACACACACACACACACACACATATGAAAGGCAGACTACAGAGAGGCAGAGGCAGAAAGAGAGAGGTCTTCCATCTGCTGGTTCATTCCCCAAATGGCTACAATGGCCAGAGCTGGTCTGATCCGAAGCCAGGAGCCAAGAGCTTCTTTTGGGTCTGCCACTCAGGTGCAGGGACCCAAAGACTTGGGCCGCCTTCGACTGCTTTCCCAGGCCATAGCAGAGAGCGGGATTGGAAGTGGAGCAGCTGAGACTTGAACCAGCACCCATATGGGATGCCAGCATGCAGGCGGCGGGTGGCTGGCTTTACCTGCCACACCACAGTGCTGGACTCTTTTCTTGAGTCTTAATTTCTTGAATCTTTAATTTTCCTTTCATCTTGAAAATGACTGTATTTGGCTAGAGGCTTAACTATAGTTTTGTTGCACAATTTTTTTTAACCACTTCTTATGCTTATGTATCAGCTTAAAATGCAGAAGATGGGGCCTGATAAACTTTTGTTGGGAAGTTTTGTTACCTACTGTGTTTTAAATGCTTCCTTAATATTTTATAAGAATGATGTTTCAAATAACTTCTCATTGTAAAATGCAGAAGATGGGGCCTGATAAACTTTTGTTGGGAAGTTTTGTTACCTACTGTGTTTTAAATACTTCCTTAATATTTTATAAGAATGATGTTTCAAATAACTTCTCATTGTAACATTTCATTCAAGAAAGAAAAAATATTGCATAAAGGGGTTTTATCTTCTTCAGTTCTATAAAATACATACTGAGTTTTTGTTTGAACATTGTCTCATATGCCATAGGTACTTGATATTTGTTGAATTGACTTGAGCAATTGTGAGACCTGTTTAGGTTATGTTACAACAGAACAGAAGCTATGATTATAACTAATATTAAAATAAACAGGGGCCGGCACTGTGGCGTAGAGAAGTTAAACCGCCACCTGCAATGCCGGCATTACATATGGGTACTGGTTTGAGACCTGGCTGCTCCACTTCTGATCCAGCTCACTGCTATGGCCTGGGAAAACAGTAGAAGATGGCCCAAGTCCTTGGGCCCCTACACCCGTGTGGGAGACCTGGAAGAAGCTCCTGGCTCCTGGCTTCAAATTGACACAGCTCCGGCCATTGCGGCCAATTGGAGAGTGAACCAACGGATGGAAGACCTCTCTCTCTCTGCCTCTCCTTCTCTTTCTGTGTAACTCTGACTTTCAAATAAATAAATCTTTTAAAAAAAAAGTGTTTTGTGTGTGTGTGTGTGTGTTTTTTTTTTTTTTTTTTTTTTTTACAGGCAGAGTGGACAGAGAGACAGAGAGAAAGGTCTTCCTTTGCCGTTGGTTCACCCTCCAATGGCCGCCACGGCTGGTGCACTGCGGCCGGCGCACCGCGCTGATCTGAAGCCAGGAGCCAGGTGCTTCTCCTGGTCTCCCATGCGGGTGCAGGGCCCAAGGACTTGGGCCATCCTCCACTGCACTCCCGGGCCACAGCAGAGAGCTGGCCTGAAAGAGGAGCAACCAGGACAGAATCCGGCGCCCCGACAGGGACTAGACCAGGACTAGAACCTGGTGTGCCGGCGCCGCTAGGCAGAGGATTAGCTTATTGAGCTGCGGTGCTGGCGACAAGTGTTTCTTAATTGCTAGATAAAAAACTGATTAGAATCACAACAAACAATCCATTTGCTGTTTTCTATTAACATGTTGTTAATTTTGTAAAAAAGATACATTATTTAATACACGCAAGAGAGTACAAGAAACGGGCCAATTAGGAGGTAAAAAATACAGTGAGCTTCATGGACTCAGCTGCTTAACCTAAGAATTAAAATATTTCCAAAACCAATTTATGGGTTTCTTTTTAACATATGTTCTTTCTCACTCTCTCCTAAAAATAAAATGTAGACAAATATCACATAACTAAAGTTGTAACAGAAAACTGCAATTTGCTTGAAGAATTTAAAACCCGAAATTGTGCGGACTGCATAGAGGTGAGGATAAATATTTACTTATAAATATGCTTTAATATTTTCCCATTAGAACTTTTAAGTTAGAAGAAGTAATAAAGCTGTAATAATACAAGGAACAATTGTATTCAGTTGTACAATTGAATAACATGAGAGAAACTTTTGAAAGTTTTAGTAGAAATTTTCTTTTTAAAGAAGAAATAATATCTTCATCAGATTTTTCTGTTGATTTTAAAGCAGTTCGTCAACTGAAGGCTTGTAGTTAGTTTGGGAAATATAATTTCCTATAGAAACAGTTTATTCACATGTATTCATAGGCCAAGCAGTGCATTGGTAGGAAATATGATTTTAACTCAATGTTTAGAAAATGATTTAGGAAAGTATTTAGTGTTCTTTTGGATTCTCTGACTAAAGCCAGTATATGGTCTATTATATTTTAATTATTTATTTTTTAAAAACCTTGAATGTTTGAAAAGTTTGTTATATCTGTAGCATCTTTCATATATTCTTGCCACCTGATTTTCATGCAGTTAATCTGATCAACATTTCCTGTATGTTATTGGTTCAGATACATATATGCATTTGAAATTTTATTTATTTTTGTTTAAAAGGAAGAGAAAGACAGAGGTAGCTCTTCCATCTCTTGATCACTTCCTAAATGGCTGCAATAGGGCCAGACCAGCCTGAAGCCAGGAGCCTGAAACTCCGTGTGAATCTCCCATATGAGTGGCAGGGGCCCAAACACTTGGGCCATTACCTGCTGCATCCCAGGGTCTGCCCTAGCAGGAAGCCAGAATCAGAAACAGCTGGGACTTGAATCCAGGCGCTCCAACATGGGATGTGGATATCCCAAGCGGTGTCTTAACTGCTATGCCGAATGCATGTCCTGATTTACAGATTTTTTTTTTAAACACTACAGTTTCTTGAATAATATAACGTTTGCTAACCTAATCTACTCGTTACATGTTATTTTAGTCTGCCATACCTACTGATAAAAGTACATTTAAAAGCAGACCTGCCAAATACTTCACAAAAGAGAAAAAATGTTTAGTAATTATTCAGAATGCATCTGTTAGCCTTTTGAGATCAAGTGTAGTAATTATTCAGAATGTGATGATTTTGTTTTCTTTTTAGTATTCCTTTAACAGAGTTAGTGTTGAGGCACTAGAGACAGGTTTCTATATATACCAAAATACTGGATATTGCATTCTCATTTTTACATAAATAATCCTGTTGGTTATTTATGATATCAAAGATAGAGAGCCAGATCCATTTTTCTCTGGGTTTTGGGTTCTTGTCTTTGAAACTAATTGATGGGTCATCTTCTACCTTGGTTTCTCAGCAAGGAGAACTAATGAAACTGAGAGGAAATGAAGAGTTTTCCAAGGGACGATTTGATATAGCTATTATCTATTACACCAGAGCCATTGAATATAGGTAAGAGCAAAACAAAAGGAGGGGTTCTTTTTTAGTGTGGCCAATAAATTTAGAAGGTTAGGAGAAATAAAACCAAGATGAGGAACTGAGAGCATCTTCCAGTTTTCTATGCAGATTAGTTGTTCTCGTCGTTAGGCGTTAGATGCGTTAAAGGTGTTCTGAAAAATACTGATCAGTAATGTAATTCAGGAAAGTTGGGCGGATGGTGGATTTGCTTCCTCTGTACTATCTTCTTTCCAGCTTTCTAATACAGAGTCCTGCCTTGTTCTTATTTTGCTATCAGCTAATTCCTTTCAAGTTGTTAGGGTTTCTAAGACTTCGGGCATCACCCAATCAGGAGTTTTGCTTTCTGTGAAGGAACTTTTAGTTTATATCATTTGATCCTCACAATAACTCTCTGAGCTAGACATAGCGAATAGAATTTTCTTTATTTTTAATACAGTGTAGCTTAGGTTGGTTTGAAGCGAGTTAGGAAGTAAAAGAACTGAGACTTAGCCAGTTTAAGACTCCCAGATCCTTTATTTTTTCTACTCTGCCATACATACAGATGAGAAGTTTTATGAAGATTTTCCATGCCATGTGTTTTCCATGTGAGTTTTGATTATTTCAGATATAATATGCTTTACTGACTAAATATTATTTCTTTTTAAGACCTGAAAACCATCTTCTGTATGGTAACCGAGCTCTTTGTTTTCTTCGTACTGGACAGTTTAGGTAAGTTGGGGAAGTATCCCCATCTATCAGTTACGTTAAATACCCATTTGGGGGAAGCATTTCAGTTTTACTGGGATGCACGAAAATCCTTGACTAGTTCTTTGGCAGAGATATGTGGTTAAAATAGGTGCGCTGTAGGCTTTGTATAATAACAGAGGCAGCTATTCTGATTCAGTACAAATGTGTGTGTGTTTTTAAGTGCTTTATATATATCAAGCAACCCTTAAATAGGTTGGTAATATTACTTTCCACATCTTATGTGTGGATCAACTCACACAACTTGTAAGTGGTGGTGGTACCATGAATTGAGCCCAGATCTTGCCTGGTGATGTCAAATTCTGTGTGTGTTATCATCTTGTGCCCTTTTAATTAATCTGTATAGTTCTTGAGAAGCATTTTTGCTGTAATTTTCCCTCTATTTGTTTTGGTATGAAAAAAACTACATAAAATGTCCTTCCTAAATGAAAGAAAGGTTATAGATTTAATGGTATAACTATGAGGGTGGAATCATAATTTTCATTTCCTTATGTTAAATTTGAGCTGAGTTTTTATTTATTAGCTGAGAATTGACAAAGATGTTGCACCTTGATGCTATTGCCCTTCAGTTAAAAAAAATTTAGGATTTACATTGTGAGCGTTAATGTTAAGCCATGTAGACTGTTGTATTTAATTACATCCTGCCTTAAGAAGGAATTAGGATGGGTGCAAGAACACATTTGCACAGTAGAAATACTCAGAACACAGCAGATTAGAAATCAAGTTGAGGCTGCGATGCTCAGGACTGATCTTTGTGGGCATGGATCTGGCATCAGTGCTGGTTACAAGGCACTCTTGCTTCTGACCTTCTGTGCCCAAAATGAAAAGGGAAACTTTGATAAGTCACACAGTTCTCACTGTCCATAAAGAATCAGGATACCTGTTGCTTGGATGAAAATGTTTTCCTGGTGTTCCGTACTTAGAGTAATTTCTTATGTGGCTTAATTTTAAGTGATGAAGTAGAGAAAAATCTGAGTAACATTCCTATTCATAGCAAAAAAAAAATATTCTTTGAAAGTACAGTTTGGGGTTTCATATACAAGTTTTTATATGACTTTTTCCTATCAATTGAGTCTGTTACCAGTTGTTTTCCAGTGAAAGCATTTATTTTGGCATGTGGGATTGGGGGTGGGGAAGGTAGTATATTACAAGTATGTAGCTTTCAAAAATAACATTTATTGTGTTTTTCTTTTATTATAAACAGAAAACATTCTCATGGTAGAAAATTTGGAAAATACAAGAGTTTAAAAAGAAGAAAATAAAAATCACCAGTAATCCAACCACCTTGGAGAATACCGCTGTATTAAAGTTATGCAGCTTTTACATGGCTTAAGCCGTGGATAAACCGAGGCTATCTAGACTAGAGGAATGGATGGGCTTGACACAGTCTTCCATCAATGCCACTGTCCTCAACTGGTTCTGACAAGAAATGAGCTGCAAATGTCTTTAGGTTATTGCCTCTGGCTAGGTCCAGAATTGCAGATACTCAATGCTGTTAAAGGTGAATTCACATGCTTTCAAGATCAGGTTAATAGTTTTGCAACTTGGCTAGCATCCTGTGAAAACTGAGGTGCTGATCTGAAACTACCTGGCAAGAGGTCATCCACTCTCTCGCTCCAGGAGCTGAGAGACAGACCAGGTGTTTCTGTTTTCAAAATTTTTTGAGTATTGAATGCTGGATACACGAGCAAGATCCCTAAAATCCTATCCTAGGGTCCTAAAACCCTACTTCCACAGGAAGTTACTCAAACTAGAAATATAGACACCAGGCAGTTTGATGAGTGAAAGGCCAGGAGCAGGGTGGTGAATCCATCTTGTACTTCCTGACAGTCTGGCTTGTGGTGCAACACGATGTGCGCGTACATTCCAGGTTGTCAGCAGTACTAAGCCCTCATTCCTTGTTAGGCAGTCACCAGTAAGTAGTGGATGCCTGTCTAATGTAGGAAGCTTTATGCCACACCAGTGTGTCTGTGATTTGCTAAGCAATGTAGCTGTAATGTTTGAGTCCATCATATATGTAACTCCTGACCAGGCGACCAGATGATGATACTTAGAACATGTTGCCAGTAGTTGAGATGTGCCACTGGCGCAGGAGGATCTGTGCTATGAGAAGGGCTTGTAGCTGAGTTACCGAGGTTGAGATATTTTGAATCTGAGCAGCTGTGAGGACAGCTAGGGGTAGAGCGTCCAGCCTCTTCCCACTGGGGCAAGGATGTACTCTGCAGCTGTTCCACAGGACCAGGCTTCCTGTCTGCTGCTGTGAAGCCAAGGATTGAGATGCCCAAAGAGAACAGAAGTGGAACATCTTAAATTAAGACTAGGAAAGATAAATAAAAGGATTAAAGTCATGAATGCTAAGACTTCCGAAATAGTTTGATCCTAACATATTAGAAAATAAAAACTGGAATCTTAAGAAAAGATTGAATGTTGACCAGATTAATATCTAAAAGGGTAAAATAATGCTACTCCACATGACAGCGCGACTATACTGGTCTGTGTACTTCATGTGTACCACTTGTAGAACCCTGCTGCCTCTTTTCAGATGAGGCATAGGGAGGCCAGCAAAGTGTTCCCAGACACTAGGTGGATGTGATGGAGCCAGACTTGAGCCCAGGAGGCCTCGATGCAGAGTCTCTGCTGCTAGTCACTATGAGAAGTGATGGTAGAGTAAAAGAATATGGAAGTTGAAAAATTTAAGAAGTAAATGGTCCAAATAAGCATTTATGAGGAAATTACTATCTTTACATGACATGCAGATTAAAAACCGTGAGTTTCTCTTTCATACCCATCAGATTGGCAAAAATTAAAAACCTCGTAATACCAAGTGTTTGAGAGGATGTGGAACAAAGGAAACTTTGATACTCGGCTGGAGAAAATGTAAATTGGTACAGTCACTTTGGAGAGAATTTGACAAGGTGAAGATGTGCATACCCTGCAGCCCACCTCTAGGCTCGTCCCCTCCAAACTCTCACATGTGTACCCACGAAGATATGTACAAGTCTTCATTGTAGCACTGTTTGTAAGAGTAAAGAAATGGAAACAACCTAAGTGTCCATCAGTAGGGGAATGGATAAATGAATGATGGTATATTCATACAATGGACTTGTATACAGCAGTTAAAATGAATGCAATGTTGAGTGAAAAAACAAGTTGCAGAATGATTTGTGTGGTATGCTGTTTATATGATGTTTAAAAACATGCAAAATGTGCATATCCATCATTAATACAGAGTGTATATTAAAAATGTTTTAAAATGCATGGGCATGTTACACAGGAGGGGAGTGGCTGTCTGGAGAGAGAAGGGGAACGGTGTGGAGATGGGAGGGCTGATGCACAGTGGGTATCAACTGTAAAAAATTTCTGCAAAAGGAGCTGAAGTAAATATGGTAAAATGTTTATTTCTTGCTAAGTTGGTACACAGTGTTGATTATGTTAATGTTGATTGTACTGTTATGTATGCTTGAAATATTTGATAAAAAGTAAAGAGTGCAATAAACATGTACGTAACAGTGATCAGTAAACATCAAGGAAAAAATAAGTATGAAATAATTGTGAAAGGAGAGCAGTACGACTGTTTGCAGGCCAGCGGCAGAGGGTAGGAAGCCTGGAGTGAAGTGTATGTGGAGGCACAAATGCTTCATTCAGAAATGGCCGCGGTGGCTGCTGTGGCAGTCAGACAGTTGGTGAATTGGCCCACCTGTGAGTGGATACAGGGGAGGCCGAGAGCTGATCAGAATACCTCGTGGTCTGTGGGTGTTGTGCTCGGGAACACGGTAGAGATGGGGTTGAAATGAGGGAGGGTTGGGGGGAGCTTCACTGCCTCCTGCCCCCTCAGGTGCACGCAGGGCCACTTTCTCCCCTGTGAGTCCTTCAGGCTGAGGAATGTGAGCAGTGTATGCTGGGATGCCTGGCATGGATGAGATGTCCCTTTTATGTTGGTCTTCTGGAAGTGAACTTTTCAAGTATACTTTGGTAACTCTTGGGCATTTTAAGAATGAGTACATTTTCAGCCCTGAGAAGGAACTAGGAGAAATGGAACTGGATGTACCCATGGCTGCCGTGGTTCTGCAGCACCTCATGCTATTTGTGTGCTGTGGGCTTATTCAGCCCACAGTGTAAGCTGCTCTTGCAGGACTGGCATGAAAAGTTTTAAGTTCCTCATTGGAGTGTTCTGAACTGGTAAAGAGGAAATATGATTGGACAGCGGGAGAGCTTAGCCTTGAATGTTTTTGAGTTTACTATGGAAAATTACGAAGTTTTTCAACTGGTTATTTACTTGAACTTTTGGCATTTATTTGTTAACTCATCCTATTGTATTCTCTTTCAGTAGATCCCAAATGTGATTAGTACCAGACTTAATAACTTAATAAGAAAACTTAAATAACCCTTGCTCCCCCCCCCCCGAATTTCTCTGAGACCAGAGGCATAAAGCAACTCAACTGTGTGTGTGAGAATTTAAAAATTCTGTGCGTCTGGGGAACCTTAGTTTGAGTATATTGGTCAGTGAATTACTTACTCTGCTCTGTCAGCTTATGTAGTCTCTATTTGAACATAGACGCTCCTAATTTGCTTTTGAGAAATATTTTAACTTTTTTCAGTCTTCTTTGGGGTACACCCCATTTTGATATGGTAAAATGTTCAGAGTAGAGAAGACTATACTGAAAATGCTTGTCTGGCTCAAACGTGTTCCCTGATCCCCTCTCGTTAGATTCTTGAGTGTTTCTGTGATATTTTATGCCCATATAATAATTTACTAAGTTAAAACAAATGAAATCACCATTTTTTAAGTCAGAGTATAGGCAGTTTTCATTTGGATCAATGTAACATGTGTCTTTTTTTTTTTAACATGAGTAGGAACATAGTACACATCCTGTTGTATATCTTGCTCTTTTTATATTTAAATCTTGGAGCTTGTTGCATATCATGTTTATAGAGATATATACACCTTGTTTTCACAGTTGCATAGTATTTTACTAAGGTCTACAGATGCAATCCATCAGTTTTTATTAGTGTATAATCTGTGTGCGTTTATATTCATATATGGATTACTTATATGTTCATTAATAATATATATTCAGTTTTTAAAAATTAAATACAGCTCTGTAATGATTATCCATTTGTTTACATTCTGCACTCGGATGCAAGTATGTCTGTGGGATAAATTCCTGATGAATTTCTTTTACTCAGTTGAATGGAAGAGCATATGTAATTTTAGTAACAGACACTTTTTGTTGAAAATGTATTATGTTTATTTGGTTGACAATTATTAGTTGCTGTATTTTTGGCACTAACCATTACATTTGAATCCCTTTGTCGCTTGGGTTTAAGTTTCAGAAACTTGAGAAGTAGTTACTGCTACTTAGTTGTTGATCTGATCAGACTCTGAAAGTAATGATTTTTAATAGGGACAAAAAGCTAATAACCCTTTTATGACTTATAAAGTTCTTACATGCTCACAGAGTGCGGTTTCAGAGAGTTCATAAATAGCGTCTCCTCCCCTTCCAAGTCCAGAATCAGGAGGGGGACACAGAAGACGGGCTGATGAGGCCCAAGCAGCAGCTTCCTTACTGATAAAGTCCTGGAGACTGTGCCTTGAGTCTCATAGCTGAGTGGCTCGTTAACTGTCTGACTCACAGTCTTAGATGGCACTGCGTCCCAGCGCCCTGGAAAGGGGGTAGGGTGTTTCGTTGGTGTTCAAGATCCCAGAGAGAAAAACAGAATAAGGCACATGTGATCAGTTTCACTCCCCACTACTAGATAAGTTACTGTTCTACTCTGGGGATAAGTGAGTGAGAGTGGGAAAGAAGAGAACATTCAGGCATAATTAATTGAGCAAGTCCATATGGAAGCCAGAGGAAGGAAGAATAGGTATTCTTTCCTAGCTTCATATTTTAGGGCAAAATGCAGCATATGAGGTAACAGATTAGGGGTGCTGGAGAATTGAAGTCACGTCCCCACAAAACAGTAATAAGTTGAAGTGCCTGTGCTAGATCGTTGTTTCTCACCCTCTGGTCGGTAACTTTCATGTGTTTCACAGCCTTTAAGAGTCAATAAACCATTTGCATCTGTTGAGTCTTCCTGTTTTCATGGCTGTGTTATGCAGGGTATTGCTACTGCCAAAGTCAGACCTGCTCACCAATTTAGACCCCAGGCTGCAGTAGTGTGGATGAGTGAGAACATGTAATTTACATGTCCACCCTACTTTAGTAGTAGAATATGGTCACATGACAGTACAAATGGAAATTTACCAGTATTACTGTTAATTGCTTTTATACATTAATAAGCATTGTCATAAAACATGCTATTATGATGTTAATAAAAAGTATAACACTATTCTAGTTGTGCTGTTAAAATTACAGTAGATGACATTCAACATTGATTTAACAAATATCACTGGGATTCTGTTAATGGCTGGTGTCAAAAATTAGTACAAACACATGGTCCTTTGTTCTCAGACAGCATAAAGGCGCCTGACAAGGAGGGAAGTAGCAGTCAGGAAACAGTGCCAAGTGGCCTGAGCACAAAAGAGGGAGAGGTGCCGAGGGACAAGACCACCAAGGGTCTTGGGGTCTCCATTGAGGCTGCTGGCCTTTAAAAGCAGTGGTGACGGTAGGGGGTTCTAATCCAGGAGGCGAGTGAGCTGTTAGTACTTCAAAGACGGTGACGCTGTAGAGGAGAGTGAACGTGAAGGCTTGCAGCATGGGTGTGGGTTAGAAGCCTACTGTACTGCTCTAGGCCAGTGATGGTGGTGGCTTGGAGCTTGGAGATAGTGGTGGAAGTGGAACAGTGGAAGGATTCAAGATGTTTGAGAGAAAGTTGATAGAAGTTGCCTTGTTTTGATGTTGGGAGGAACAGTGATTGGCACTGCTCTAGATTCTGCCTTAAGCTTGATGGACTGTGGGCCCACTCACTGACGTTGGCTTCACTGAAAGAGAAACAGATTTATAGGAGGTAGAACTTAACTTTGCTCTTGGACATACTGAATTGAAAGGTGTTTAAAGCATACGTATTGGAATGTCATGTACAGTACGTTTTTATGGGTCTGGAAATTGAGGGTTTTGGGCAGGAGACATTTTTGAGATAGCCTAGATGATCTGAAGTTGTAATGTGGATGAGATTGCTCAGGGAGGTGATTTTCAACTTGGACTGCATACTTGGAATCACTTGAGCTTTTAAGAAATGCCACTCACTGAGATTCCAATGTAATGCATCTGGGGTAAAGCTTCTTGGACATTAGGCTTTTAGATGCTTTCCAGAGAATTCTAACATGCAGACAAGATTGAGACTCATTGGTCTACAGAGTGCATCCTACTGAGACTGGAAGAAGAACGAGCGTTGAGTTTTGATAGCCAGTTAGAGGAGGGGGACCCTGCAAAGACCCTCCTGTTAGAAAGGCCAGAGTCAGTAGGAAAACTGGCAGTGTGGTGGCATGGAAGTAAGTGAGGGTGGCCAGCAGTGACTGCTGCTGTAGAAAAGCCAGTCTAATGGAAATTGGACTTCACCATAGGGACTTTAATTACCACAGCTGTCATTGGGAAATAAAATGGAGATGGCTAGCCCAGGCCACGTGTACAGGTGTTAGGGGAGGGACCGACCGTGGAGCTAAGAAGTATGTGGCAGACGAGGATGTTTTGACTGCACTTAACAGGCAGTTGCACTAGTTTAAATGGTGAAAAAGAATTAGCCCGTTCACCAGTTCTGGAAGGAGGTGGCTGTAGGGTTATATAGTCAGTGGCTCAACAGCATCATCATAAGTCTAAAGTTTTCCAGCCACAGTGTGTGACTTTATTCTCAGGCTGCCCTCCCCGCCTCGGGTGGCAGGCTAAATACATTGATTTAGACAGCAAGCCAGATGTTACAGTCTCCAGTAGAAGGGGGACACCTTGTTCCTATGCTCTTTTAAGAAAACAAATCTTAATACACATCATGAAAAAAGTATACAAATCAAGTGTAGTGGTTGAATTTTCAGAGATCAAATAACCATAACCAGCACCCTGATTACAACCCTATACCCCAGGGATCCCCCTTGTGCCTCCTTGCAGTCACTGCCCACCTCCTCTGCATAGGGTAACTGATGTCCCTGAATTCCATAAGTTAATTTTGACTGTTCTTGTTCAGTGTTAGTGGAGTAATATCTTGTGTGCTTCTCTGTGTTTGGCATTTCAGCATTGTTAGGGAGATCCATTCATAACTGCACGTAAAGTGTTCATCAATTGCATGAATATACCACATGCTATCCATTTTATTGTTGATGGGCATTTGGGCAGTTTCTGGTAATTGGCTTTTACAGTAGTGGGGTTGTGACTGTGTGTGCATATTCATTTCTACTGATTGTGTAACCACACAGTGGAATCCTGGCAACAGAAGATGGGCAGCTTGTCATTTTACACTCCGACCAGTAACATAGGATTCGGTTCCATGTCCTCACCTGCACTTAACTGTCGTCCATCTTTCATCTTAGATGTTTTGGTGGGTGTGTAGTGGTGTAATACTGTGATTTTAATTTGCATTTCCATAGGTTGATTAGGGATATTTAAATTGAGTATCTTTTCATAAGTTTATTGACCACTTGGATATTCTCTTTTGTGAAGTGCCTGTTTAAGTCTTTGTTGTTTTTCCTCCTTTTTTCTGTTGAGTTAAATGTCTTACTCATTTGTAGAAACTTTTTTGTTTGGTGTTGTGGATATGAATTATTGGTTGGACATATATATTGCAAGTATCTTCTCACACTCAGTGGCTTGCTTTTTCACTTTTTAAATTTTCTATTCACAAACAATTTACTTATTTTAATATAGTACAATTCTTGAATTTTTTTCTTTGTGGTAAGCACTTTTTGGATTCTGTTCATAATATATGCCTACTCTGAGGTCACCCAAATGTTCCATGTTTCATCTAAAGTTTTTTTGACTTTGACATTTCTACTTGCAGTCTGTCTGGGATTGGTCTTTGTATTTATTGTGAGATAAGGTGTATGATTCATAGTGGATGTCTGGTTGACCCAGTTCCATTTAGTAAAGGTATATTTTCTCCATGCACCACAGGGTCACCCTTGTCAGAAGTTAGGTGACTGAATGTTGGGTCAGTTTCTGATTTCTCTGCTAGTTGGGTTGTCTATATGTAGCTTTATTTTTTATTGTTGTACATAGCCTTTTGGTAGGCACTGATAGCTGGTAGTATGAGTTATCTAGTTCTGTTATCCCCTATAATCCCTTTTTAGAAGTGAATGATAAAGCAGCAAATCTCAATCTATGTCAATAGGGAAGTAAAACAAGAAAAAGTGGTAAAGTCAGTGAGATGGACCCCTTAAGGAGAGAGTAGGAATAGTTCAGCAAGTAAGATGGAATGAGAGCAACAAGTAAGGTGGGGAGAGAGTTGGGCGCTTGAATCAGTGATTTGGAGTTTGAACACTGTTGAGTGGTGTTTAGTTCCCGCAGGTGCCATAGTGGGTGGCTGAGCTGAGGTAGAAGAAGCAAGCCACTGAAGAAAAGGACACTAGGAAGCTGAGAGACTAAAGTGTTAGATCAGTTAGTACTGAACAGTTAACAAAGTCCATTCTCTAGCAAAGAATCCAACTTAGTATCTACCTTAAAACAGAACAGAATTGTTATCTTCATTTTACAGATGAGAAAGTGGGTCCCGGGCACTTTTTTTATTTTTATTTATTTATTTTTTATTTTTTGACAGGCAGAGTGGACAGTGAGAGAGAGAGACAGAGAGAAAGGTCTTCCTTTGCCGTTGGTTCACCCTCCAATGGCCGCCGCGGCCGGCGCGCTGCGGCCGGCGCACCGCGCTGATCCGATGGCAGGAGCCAGGAGCCAGGTGCTTTTCCTGGTCTCCCATGGGGTGCAGGGCCCAAGCACCTGGGCCATCCTCCACTGCACTCCCTGGCCACAGCAGAGGGCTGGCCTGGAAGAGGGGCAACCGGGACAGAATCCGGCGCCCCAACTGGGACTAGAACCCGGTGTGCCGGCGCCGCTAGGCGGAGGATTAGTTGAGCATAGCTTAGCTCATGTGTTGCATCAAAGACCTGAGAGTTACAGTTTTGAAGATCAGAGGTCTTGCTGAAATGCAAAAGTAGTGTAGAGAAACATGTAAATATTAAGAAAGTATGCATAGATAAGATGTTGATAGGAAGTACTCCAGAAATGTTAAAAGTACTTATTCCTGGGTAGTTGTGATTGTGACTCTGGGTGAGTTTTTCCCCTTTGTTTTACTTTTCTGTATTTTCCAAATTTCCTATAATGGACGTCTGTGGTATTGATTTTTAGCAATTCAGATGTATTTTTTGATTAGATGCCATACATAGAAAATTCAAAAAGTACAAGTGGATACGTACTATATAATATTTTTGTAACAAGAGAATAAAAATATTTATATATTTTATTTTTCATTTTAGAAATGCACTTGGTGATGGAAAGAGAGCCATTATTCTGAAGAACAACTGGCCTAAGGTAGGCTCTTCTGTGTTTTACATTGAGCAAATAATGCTGTATGGCTTTTTTTTAAGATTGTATTTATTTATTTATTTGAAATGCATAGTTACAGAGAGGAAGGGAGAGATAAGGAGAGGTCTTCCATCTGCTAGTTCACTCTTCAAATGGCTGCAACAGCCAGGCTGTGCTAGCCTGAAGCCAGGAGCCTCTTCCAGGTGTCCCCCATGAGTGGCAGGGACCCAAGCTCTTGGGCCATCTGCTGTTTTCCCAGGCACATTAGCAAGGAGCTGGATTGGAAGTGGAGCAGGTGGGACTTGAACTGGTACTCATATGTGATGCCAGTGTTGAAAAATCTGTTTAAATGATATGTTGACATTGTGGATGCAATTATGCTGAACTGAGGAATAGGAAAGGGAATCTTCAGTACCCTGGTCAGAGTGGGTACTCAGGACAGCTGTGAGAATATCTGCATGTGTGCCTGTGTGTGTGGGAACACAGGAGCATCCACAGGCAGTCTTGGTGAACCTTAGCAATGGAGAAGTGAAGTCTACTGGGTGGGTGTGCCTAAATGTGAAAAGGAAACTTAGAAAACTGGAGAGAAATAGAGGAGACTGTCTTTGTAACCTTGATGCAAAAGGATTTCTTAAGTAACATACAATGTACAAATCAGCAGTGGATGCTAAAAGACCCTCTTGATACGTATGACTATATCAAATTTTAAAGACACTCAAAAGACACCATGAATGAAATTCTTTTGGAGAAGATGATAGGCATATATATAACATAATTGATAGGATTTATATCCAGAATATGCAAAGAACTCCTAAAATAAATAAGAAACCCAGTACAAAATGGGCCAATAAAGCACACAAGCATTTCACAGAAGAGTAATCTCATATGGCTAGTAGAAATATGAAACTGTCCTGTTTCCTAGTAATTAAAATTAGAGGGAGTTGGTACAGATAGAAAAGTAAAAGATTGCCATAGAATAGAATAGAGGGCTTCTATACACAGCTACATACATGTGAGTAGATAAACCAGTGATATTGGGCGCTTCAGGCTGGCAAAAATTGAAGAGACCTATAGTCTGGAGCGTTGGTAAGTGGATGTAGTGACAAACCCTCAGTGACTTGGAGTACACAGTGCTTACAGCACATTTAGAGAGCACAATGATGTGCACACCCCATAATTACTTGTTTCTGTGTGGAGTAAGGTGGCTTTTCCCCCCATAACCTCCCTCCCACCCGCAACCATCTCATCTCCCACTCTCTCTCCCATCCCATTCTTCATTAAGATTCATTTTCAATTATCTTTATATACAGAAGGTCAACTTAGTATATACTAAGTAAAGATTTCAACAGTTTGCAACCATACAGATATACAAAGTATAAAGTACTGTTTGAGTAGTAGTTTTGCCATTAATTCACATAGTACAACACATTAAGTACAGAGATCCCACATGGGGAATAGTTGCACAGTGACTTCCATTGTTGATTTAACAATTGACACTCTTATTTATGACATCAGTAATCACCCGAGGCCCTTGTCATGAGCTGCCAAGGCTATGGAAGCCTCTTGAGTTCACAAACTCAGATCCTATTTAGACAAGGCCATAGTCAAAGTAGAGGTTCTCTCCTCCCTTCAGAGAAAGGTACCTCCTTCTTTGATGACCCGTTCTTTCCTCTGGGATCTCACTCACAGAGATCTTTCATTTAGGTTTGTGTGGTGGTTTTTTTTTTTTTTTTCCACATTGTCTTGGCTTTCCATGACTGAGAAACTCTCATGGGCTTTTTAGCCAGATCAGAATGCCTTAAGGGCTGATTCTGAGGCCAGAGTGCTGTTTGGGACATCTGCCATTCTATGAGTCTGCCGTGATCCCACTTCCCATGTTGGATCGTTCTCTTTTTTAATTCTTTCAGTTATTATTAGCAGATAGTAGTCTTGTTTATGTGATCCCTTTGACACTTAATCCTATCATTATGATCAATTATGAACTTAAACTGATCACTTTGAGTAGTAGGATGGCATTGGTATGCCACCTTGATGGGATTGAATTGGAATCCCCTGGCACGTTTCTAGCTCTACCATTAGGGATAAGTCCCCGAGTGAGCATGTGCCAAACTGTACATCTCCTCCCTCTCTTATTCCCACTCTTATATTTAACAGGGATCACTTTTCAGTTAAATTTAAATGACTAAGAATAATTGTGTGTTAATTAAAGAGTTCAACCAATGGTATTAAGTAGAACAGAAAAATACTAAAAGGAATAAAATAGTAAGTTGTTCCTCAACAGTCAGGACAACAGCTGATCTAATCATTGTTTCTTATAGTGTCCATTTCACTTCAACAGGTTTCCTTTTAGGTGCTCAGTTAGTTGTCACCGATCAGGGAGAACATGCGATATTTGTCCCTTTGGGACTGGCTTATTTAACTCAGCATGATGTTTTCCAGATTCCACCATTTTGTTGCAAATGACCAGATTTCATCTTTTTTTTTTACTGATGCATAGTATTCCATAGAGTACATATCCCATAATTTCTTTATCTAGTCTTCTGTTGATGGGCATTTAGGTTGATTCCATGTCTTAGCTATTGTGACTTGAGCTGCAATAAACATTGAGGTACAGACAGCTCTCTTATTTGCCAATTTAATTTCCTTTGGGTAAATTCCAAGGAGTGGGATGGCTGGGTCATGTGGTAGGGCTATATTCAGGTTTCTGAGGAAACTCCAAATTGACTTTCATAGTGGCTTTACCAGTTTGCATTCCCACCAACAGTGGATTAGTGTCCCTTTTTCCCCACATCCTCACCAGCATCTGTTGTTAGTTGATTTCTGTATGTGAGCCATTCTAACCGGGATGAGGTGAAACCTCATTGTGGTTTTGATTTGCATTTCCCTGATGGCTAGTGATCCTGAACATTTTTTCATGTGTCTGTAGGCCGTTTGGATTTCCTCTTTTGAAAAATGTCTATTGAGGTCCTTGGCCCATCTCTTAAGTGGGTTGTTTATTTTGCTGTTGCGGAGTTTCTTGATCTCTGTAGATTCTGGTTATTAACCCTTTATCAGTTGCATAATTTGTAGATATTTTTTCCCATTCTGTCAGTTGCCTCTTCACTTTTCTGACTGTTTCTTTTGCAGTACAGAAACTTCTCAATTTGATGTAATCTCAGTTGTTAATTTTGGCTTTGACTGCCTGTGCCCCTGGGGTCTTTTCCAAGAAGTCTTTGCCGGTACCTATATCTTGCAGGGTTTTTCCAATGCTCTCTAATAATTTGATGGTGTTGGGTCATAGATTTAGATCTTTAATCCATGTTGTGTGGTTTTTGATTTATCCCTTGTATACAAGGATGTTTCAATGTTCGCAAATCAATCAGTGTGATACACCACATTAACAAACTGCAGAAGAAAAACCATATGATTATCTCAATAGATACAGAGAAAGCATTTGATAAACTACAACACCCTTTCATGATGAAAACTCTAAGCAAACTGGGTATGGAAGGAATATTCCTCAATACAATCAAAGCAATTTATGAAAAACCCACGGCCAGCATCCTATTGAATGGGGAAAAGTTGGAAGCATTTCCACTGAGATCTGGTACCAGACAGGGATGCCCACTCTCACCACTGCTATTCAGTATAGTACTGGAAGTCTTAGCCAGAGCCATTAGTAAAGAAAAAAAAATTAAAGGGATACAAATTGGGAAGGAAGAAGTCAAACTGTCCTTCTTTGCAGATAATATGATTCTTTGTTTAGGGGATCCAAAAAACTCTACTAAGAGACTATTGGAACTCATAGAAGAGTTTGGCAAAGTAGCAGGATATAAAATCAATACACAAAAACCAACAGCCTTTGCATACACAGGCAATGCCATGGCTGAGGAAGAACTTCTAAAATCAATCCCATTCACAATAGCTACAAAAACAATCAAATACCTTGGAATAAACTTAACCAAGAACGTTAAAGATCTTGACGATGAAAATTACAAAACCTTAAAGAAAGAAATAGAAGAGGATATCAAAAAATGGATAAATCTTCCATGCTCATGGATTAGAAGAATCAATATCATCAAAATGGTGTATGTTATTTGTAACGTGAGTACAGGATACAAACTAATAAGCCTCAGAAATGTCCTCAAGAACTTTTTAATTTTGAAGGGCATGTTGAAACTATTTTGTTTGCAAATGACAAAACCTGACTCTGATTTGGTTTAAGTAGAAAAAGGAGTTTGTGGGGCTGGCGCTGTGGCGTAGGTTAAGCCTCTGCCTGAAGTTTTGGCATCCCATATGGGCACTGGTTCAAGCTCCGACTGCTCCACCTCTGATCCAGCTCCCTGCTAATGCGCCTGGGAAAGCAGCAAAAGATGGCCTAAGTACTTGAGCCCCTGAACCCATATAGGAGACCTGGAAGAAGCTCCTGGCCTACTTGTTGTGGCCATTTGGGGGATCTCTCTCTGTCTCTCTGTCTCCTTTCTCTCTTTCTGTAGCTCTGACTTTCAAATAAGTAAATAAAGAAATCTTTGAGAAAAAAAAGGGAGTTTATTGACTAATACAACTGAAGAGTCCAGTGGTTAGCCTCAAGAGTGATTGGACCCAGGGCTGTACACATTTTTTTTTTCCTGTTTCTCAGCTTTGCTTCCCTCTTTTATCAGTTTTGTGTTGTCTTCTTTCTTGCTTTTCTCACTCTGATTTTATCTAAGTTATATTGTTTACTCAAGTACACTGATTGTCTTCTCCAGTGTCTGATCTGTCTTAATTTATCCAATATATTTTTCATTGTAAATGCTATAGTTTTCATCTCTAGAAGATAAATTTGTTTTTTTTTTTATATTTCATGTTTCTTAATATGTCCAGTTTTTCTAGCTTCTTGGATATATAGAACATAACTATAGGAACTCTTTTAGTGCTCTTTTCTGCTAGTTCTGTCATCTGTGTCATTTGTGGTTGTTTTCAGTTGATTGGTTTTTCTCATTGTAGATCATATTTTCCCTCTTTGCCAAACTGATAATTTTTGGCTGGGTGCCAAACATTGTGAGTTTCGGTGCTGGATGTTTTCCGGTAAATGTTCTTGAGCTTTGCTTCAGGATGGGTGGAGTTACTGAGAAACAACTGAGTTCCTTGGGTCTTAAGCTGTGTGAGTGGGACCATGAGAGCTTGTGTCTGGTCCTTTAGTCTTCGTCACTGAAGCAGACCGTTTCTGAATTTCATGAATTCGGACATTTTCCAGTCTGGTTGGTAAGAACAGGAGTTATTCCTGGCTCTGTGTGAGTGCCGGCTGTTATTTCCGGTTTGCCTGTGACTGAGTCTTTTCCTGATCTTGGGTGGTTGCCCCAGCGCATGTGCTCATCAGTCTCCATTATAGCCTCACAGGGGTCCCTCTCCTGTTTCCTCTCTCGGCAGCTCTCTCTGCTCCGGTCCCCTGCCCCTAAACTTAAGCTGCCTTGGTGCCCTGGACTCGGAACTGTGTCTCTCTGGCTCAGACAGATCGCCAGTTGCCCAGGCTCCATCTTCCTGTGCTGAGCCTTGGGGAGCTCTGCTTTGTAAGCTGGAGCTAACAAGGGGCTTACTTGGTGTGTTTTTTTCCTTTAAGCATCATTCTCTTTTGTTACCCAGTGTTCAAGATCTTGCTAGCGATGTTTTCCTGTCTTTTGTCTTTGTTTGAGGTAGGAGGGTAAATCCAGTTCCTGTTATTCCATCTTGGCCAGAAGTGAAAGGGCATAGGCCCATGTGGCTTCATTTAAAAAAGACTTTTCCTGTGTGGTAGGAGTCCCATCCTGATGCCCTTCAGTGTTATTAATTCCAATGAAAAAAGAATCTCAGTGTGTATCTGGTAAACCTGAGAGATGCCCTGACCTCTCCTCAGTCATAGCCTATTTGCCCTGGTTGGGTTGGAAGACCAAGAACCCCCAGTACTGCCTCGACTGTAAGGATTAGGGACTTGATGGCCCCTGAATTAGAAGATGTTAGGCAGCCAGGGCTGGGGTAGGCTGAAGCCAGGAGCCAGGAGCTTCATCCAGATCTCCAGCATGGGTGGGGGCCCAGGGACTTGGGCCACTTTCTGCTGCTTTTTCCAGGCCATTAGCAGGGAGCTGGGTCAGAAGTGGAACAGTTGGGACTCGAACCAGCACTCAAGTGGGATGCTGGCATCGCAGACAGTAGGTTTACCTGGTACACCACAGTGCTGGTCCTAATAAAATACACTCTTTTCTCAAACAGCAGAAGTGACACTGGGTTTTGTAAGTTTTAGGGTAAAGGATCCAGTGAAACATAAGAAAATTTAGGGGGAAGGGTGGAAAAAATGTGTTCTCTTCAAATTCTTAGGTATGGTTATTTCTTGTGATTATTTTCTAGGCTAGCTGTGTTTTGTGGGTTTTTTTTTTGTTTTTTTAGTTGTCTGAATTTTTAGGTTGACAGATATCTAATGGGTGGTATTTTGACCTTGTAGCATATCTGAGAGAACTCTATCTTACACCTCCTCAGGCGTCAGGAAACAGGGCCTGCACACTTTAAGGAGAAAACAGAGTTTAACAAAATGAAATTTGAGGTGGGCTCCCAGAAGTAAGCCTAAATAGCTGAGCTGCAGGGTTCTAGAATTCGTAGGCTTGAGTCTTAGAGTAGGAGTGTTTATGCACCAACCCTGCATCAACACATGTCACATGATTTTCTCTGCTTTCTTTAGTAGTAACCTGACCTTTCTTAAAAGGCTCACTTATTTTTAATATTGTATTTTCTCCTAGATTCTCATTCAATTAAAATGTCCTTTACAAAGTATATAATAAAGAAGAAAGAGTTTTGGACAAGATATCATAAAATCAGGGGTTCTTGATTTGCCTTTTAGTAAGTCTGGCGTTGGGCCTGTCTCTGCCCTCATTTCCTTGTCAGTCCCCTCTCCAGTGGAGATTGTGTGTCTACAGTGAAGTTAGGTTTGTGAGTAGCTAGGAAGGGGGCTTATTGAGTTAGCCTGGGTTTCATGCCCTTCGCTTTCCAGATTAAAATGTTTATGCTTCATATAGAAAAGTTCCCAAATGAGTAAATGGAACCAGTGAGGGTTTGGCTTCTATAGCAAACAAAAAAGACCAAAAAAAAAAAACCCTTGTCATTGGAATTCATAGTAAGTCAGTGGTTTTTTGACTGTTTCTTAAACCCAGGGATAAAATCATTGAAAGCTGGTTGGAGGGAGCAAGAGGGCTTCTATAGCAAACAAAAAAGACCAAAAAAAAAAAAACCCTTGTCATTGGAATTCATAGTAAGTCAGTGGTTTTTGGACTGTTTCTTAAACCCAGGGATAAAATCATTGAAAGCTGGTTGGAGGGAGCAAGAGGGCTGGAGGGTCTGGCCTGTGTGCGCCCTTATCTGTGCCTGTGCTTTTTGGAGGGGATTGTTATTCCAGCTCCAGAAGTCTTTGCTGTGCAGAACGTAGGGAATATAATGACTTAGAGACTGTTACTTCTGCCCTGATGTGTGTTGAAAAAATTGTTACTCCTTTATAATGAATTTCGTACTTTATTTGACACAACATGTTATACTTCATCTTTCTTAGTAAAATAAAACAAAAGTTGAATTTTTTCCTAGAGGTGCAGCAATCTCTAAAGGAAAAATATTGATCTATAGCCAGTTGTTAAAAATTATTTGCCTGTTTGTAACTTTTCACTTAGCTCATTAGAGGATTTATTTTCTGAGATATTAACATTTTTGTTTATTTTACATTGATGAGGCCTAATCTAACATTTTAAGCAAAATACTCTTCCTTATCTTTTTTTTAACTTGAGCATATTTTTGAGAAAAAATTAAATTTATCTTTTTGGAACAGGGTCATTATCGTTATTGTGATGCTCTTTCTATGCTGGGGGAATATGACTGGGCCCTGCAAGCAAACATAAAAGCTCAAAAACTCTGTAAAAATGACCCTGAGGGAATCAAGGAACTAATTCAGCAGCATGTAAAGTTACAAAAACAAATAGAAGACCTACAAGGTATTTCACCTAAAATTCTTTTGGTTAAAGTCAAATTCCCTTTAAGACATTTGAAGGTGGGTTTCTTGGATTCATGGAGAACTATAAATCAATACTGAGTTGACTTGTACCTACTCTGTTATGTTATCTTGCTCAGGTCACTTAAGTTTTCCATTTTTGTCTGTATAGAATTAGTGCTATAATCCATTAGGTAGTTGTACATGATTTAAATTATTTAATTGAAACAGTCTGCAACAAAATTATTGTTATTTATTCTTCTGTAGGAAAATATCCCTTCCAGAAATTCTGAATAAAATAAAGATTTTTTGAAACAACTGTTTTAAGGTTTTCCCTCCATTATTAAGGGTTTTTCCTAAAGAAGAGCCCCATCAGTGGGTTGATATTTTTGTACCAGGGTTGCAGCCAATTCTATAGCATGCTGAACATGAAGACACACATATGGCAGAAATTGGCTGTGCAGGCTTAGGAGTTGGGGATTTTCCTTCTCCCATGTTTTCTTTCTTAAGTCATCTTGCTTTCTCCAATGCCTGAAATTCCCTCAGTGTGTACATTCAGCCTATGAGTCTTTCCTGTTCTTTCTTCTTTGGGTATTTAACATCTGTAGAGCTGAGCTGAGCAGTTCGGTTTCACTGGCAGATGTTGCCATCCAGTATAATGTAATTCTGAGATTGTGAGCTCCTTGAAGACAGGTATCATCTCAGACGTGAATTTATGTATGGCTGTCATCTTCCCAATGATAATATGAAATGGGATGTCACACAAGGTTTCTGTAACATTCTGTTGTCACTATACTAAAACCGAAGACATTTAGAAAGGAACAGTTGCTTAGATTTAGTTTTCAGCTTCCTAAATTTAATGTTTTTGCTGTCAACTTAAAGGAAATTTGAAAATATTTAGAGGTCTCTGTTGTCAGTCCATTGATTACTGTGTGTGTGTGTGTGTGTGTGTGTGTGTGTGTGTGTGATTGACTTTTATAGGTCGAACACCAACTAAGAATCCACTTAAAACCTTTTATGAAAGCAGGTGAGTTGACATCAGGTCAGTGGTTACTACTTGGAATGCCTTTGCCCATGCATTTAAGAATCATTTGCATTTGTGGACTGAGTGCTGATAGCAACCACAGTAGGGTTGGGGATGGAGGGAAGGCAGGTGGTTTTTCAAGTGTTCCTGCCTAAGCTCAGGTGCCCTACAAGTTGTCAGCTTCATTTTGCTGTTTGCTGAACCACCTGGGTGTGCGTATAGGAGATCGGTAGCCTGTGCTTGTGGGAAGAGAGGAATGAAACGTTAACTGCATGTTATGCTTGAATAGGACCAGGCTGACCATGGTGGTCCTGGTGGGAGAGAGCTGGGACACAGCCTGTGCCTTGTGCCTTTCCCTGCTGATCTGGACGCATCTGCCCCAGCCTCCCAATATCTTGGCAAAGACGAGGGCACTTCCTGTCGGAAATAGGCAGCAAAATCGATGAATATGCCCCCAAGAAGACAAACAGCAGCTAGGGTTCCACCTTTGCTTATTTGGCAATTGAAATAGATAAAGCTCTTTTCCATGTGGTGGCCTGATGCTTAAGATACTGAAGTTGTGACTTAGTTATTTTAATATTGGAACTCAGCATACTCATACTTTTCTTGAAATGATTTTGTTTGAGTTTAATACCAAATTTAAAACAATGTTATATATAAAGCCCCACTTCAGAGGTAGGAGAGCCTTTTTAAAGCGGTAATTCCTTGTTTTCAAGGAAAAAAAAAAACCTGATTGCTGCAGCCTATTTGAAGGATAGCATTTTAAAATGCATATTAATTAATAGGAATAAAATGATCATTCTTTATCCCTTCTCAGGGCCTATAATCCTAAGACTTTATCAGCACCTGCATTTAGTACTTCACTTAATTTTGTGGAGACAGAAAGAGATTTCAGAAAAACTGACCGCAAAATGGCAAACAGTGGTAATCAGAATATAAAGGTAAGTGCAGTTAAAGACCAACAGTACTTAAAGTATTGATCGTGGTTTTTTGTTTTTTGTTTTTTTTTGTTGTTTTTTTTTTTTTTTTTTTTTTTTTTTTTTTACAGGCAGAGTTAGACAGTGAGAGAGAGAGAGAAAGGTCTTCCTTCCATTGGTTCACCCCCCAAATGGCCTCCACGGCCGGCGTGCTGAGCCAATCTGAAGCCAGGAGCCAGGTGCTTCTTCCTGGTCTCCCCTGCGGGTGAAGGGCCCAAGCACTTGGGCCATCCTCCACTGCCTTCCCGGGCCACAGCAGAGAGCTGGTCTGGAAGAGGAGCAACCGGGACAAAACTGGCATCCCAACCGGGACTAGAACCCAGGGTGCCAGTGCTGCAGGCGGAGGATTAGCCTAGTGAGCCGTGTGCTGGCTGATCATGTTGTATTTTTACAATAACATTTTGGTGATAATGGGAACCAAATATTGACTGATAACTAGTCCTTTTCTGCATATTGTTCTCAAGAGAATGATTCTCTTTTTATATAGCTACATAAAAATAGTATTTGAAAGTCACAGAACTTCTAAAATATTTTCTCTAAATGTCATTTTGCCACTTAGTCCTGTTGGTATGCCCTCCCCTTACATGTGTGTCACCATATGGTCACTTGGGAATAAGTAACAGAAGGTCTGGTGGCCAGATCAATCCTTCCCCTCAAAAATGTTCTGGATTTTTCTTTCCTTCTCTTTCCTATTTTGCAAGCAACATGATCAGCTCACATCACACCAGCCCACCTGGTACTGTGCTGAGGGGCCTGGCAGGCACTCCTTTCCCACTATACCCGTAGTATTTCTGTAGCCTCTCTTCCCCTGGACAGCAGTGGTCCTTGATTCCTGTCTGTCCCCAGCAGAAGTCTTGTTCTGATGTTTCCTTCAGAGCACCATGAGGCCTCTAGCCTGCCCTGACCAGGTGTGCCAGATGGCCATGTCTAAACTCTGAACTGTGGTGCACACAAAACTCAGCAGCTGTCACCCTCTCCACATTTGTACTTCTCCTCAGGGTTTGAGGAAAGAAAAAGAAAATGGTTTTTGGTGTTGTGAGTGATGGGCATTGAAGGAAACTTTTCCAACTCACTCTAGTGCTTTTTATAATACTGAGAATCTCTGAGGCTGCCTTCAACTAGGTTGAGGAGCATAGGGAAAAATGAGATAATTTTTTTTAACGATTTATTTTGTTTATTTGGAAGACAGAGCTACAGAGAGAGGTAGGGACAGAGAGCGAGGTCTTCCATCTGCTGATTCACTCCCCAGATGGCCGCAACGGCTGGAACTGTGCCAATCAGGAGTCAGGAGCCTCTTCTGGGTCTCCCTCGTGGGTACAGGGGCTCAAGGACTTGGGCCATCTTCTATTGCTTTCCCAGGCCGCAGCAGAAAGCTGGATCAGAAGTGGAGCAGCCAAGTCTCAAACCGGCACCCATATGAGATGCCAGCATTTCAGGCCAAGGCGTCAACCTGCTGCGCCACAGTGTTGGCCCCGGGATCATGTTATTTCATTAAGAACATATTGAACAACTGTCATGTGCCACACCTCATGCTGGCAGCAGAAATAGAACTTGTCATATCCCATCATAATCTCTTATCATTAGGTATTATTTTGTGTGTTTATATGTTTAGGCTTAATAACCAGCTGCATATTTTAGGTGCTTGGGTGAATTCTTCATGGCTGTGTTTTTTGAAAGTCTCACTGATTTTATTTTCCCGGGCAGGCGGTAGATGAGGCTTTGAAGGTGGATGATTGTGACTGTCACCCTGAATTTTCTCCTCCACCAAGTGAGTATCTCTTTCTTTTAGGGAAATTGTTGCCAAGTAAATGTAGAGTAGACTCAATTTAAAAAAAAAAAAAAGATTTTATTTATTTGAAAGAGTTGTAGAGAGAGAGAGATCGATCTTCCATCCACTGGTTCATTCCCCAAATGGGTGCAATCAGAAGTCAAGAGCCAGGAGCTTCTTTTGGATCTCCATGCTGGTGCAGGAGCCCAAGGACTTGGGCCATCTTTCACTGCTTTCCCAGGTGGTTGCAGAAAGCCATATCAGAGGAGGAACAGCCAGGACTAAACTGGTGCCCATATGGGATGCCGGTGCTTCAGGCCGGGGCTTTAACCCACTATGCCACATCACTGGCCCAGGTAGCCTCAATTTTTATGCCATAAAATTTGCACAAGCATTACTTCTATTGGCTGTTTTTTTTTTTGTTTTTTTTTTTTTAAGATTTATTTTATTTACTTGAAAGAGAGAGATAGAGACAGAGAGAGAGAGGTCTTTCATTTGGTTCACTCCCCGAATGGCCACAATGGCCAGAGCCAAGATGATCTGAAACCAGGTGCCAGGAGCTCCTTCTGGGTCTCTCATATGAGTGCAGGGGCTGAAGGACTTGGCCCATCCTCCACTGCTTTCCCAGGCCATAGCAAAGAGCTGGATCAGAAGTGGAGCTGGGGCTGGTGCTGTGGTGTAGTGCCAGCATCCCATATGGGCTCCAGTTTGAGTCCTGGCTGCTCCACTCCCAAACCAGCTCTCTGCTATGGCCTGGGAAAGCAGTAGAAGATGGCCCAAGTCCTTGGGTGTGGGAGACCTGGAAGAAGCTCCTGGCTCCTGGTTTCAGATCAGTGCAGCTCCGGCCATTACAGCCAATTAAGGAGTGAACCATCGAATAGAAGACCTCTCTCTCTGCCTCTCCTTCTCTATGCAATTGTGACTTTCAAATAAATAAATATTTAAAAAAGAAAGAAACCTAGCAGTTGTCTGCTTTCTTCGGGGAAAGAAAAAAGTGGAGCAGCTGGGACTTGAACCAGCGCCCATATGGGATACTGGTGCTGCAGGCCAGAACTGTGCCAATTCAAAGCCAGGAGCCAAGAGCTTCTTCTGAGTCTCCCATTTGGGCGCAGGGGCCCAAACACTTGGGTCATCTTCTACTGCTTTCCCAGGCCTTAGCATAGAACTGGATTTGAAGAAGAGCAGCCGGGACTAGAATCAGTGCGCATATGGGATGCTGGCGCCACAAGGCAGAGGATTAACCTACTGCTCCACAGTGCCGGCCCCCAGGCCTTTAACCCACTGTGCCACAGCATCAGCTCCTACATTGTTCTCATTGTACATTATGGTATTTCTATATTAACAGAGTAATGAATGTTTATTTCAAGTCAGTGCTAAGTTGCTCATGAATTTTCATTGTTGAAAGTGTATTGTTGCCTCTGTCCAAAACTACCCTGTTTTCTGATTGGCCTCCACTACAAAATGTTAATATCACAAATACTATTTATCTGCCTATGGACTATCTGTGCATATGTTTTATATGTGCTTAACATATAAAAGGAAGTACATTATTTTCATCTTTCAGTAATTGATTTTCACCTTATTGGGATTGATACTGCACCCTTGAAGAATGGATTCTCTCTAGCCCATTTTGAACTGCTCTAACAAAAGCAGCAAACCGCATAGCTTAAAAACATTTAGTTCTTACATTTCTGGAGGCTGGGAAATCCACTATCATGGCACCAGAAAATTCAGTGGGGGTGTTCCTCGTCCTGGTTCACTGATAGATAGCCATCTTCACTGTGTGCTCACATGGCAGAAGGGGCAAGAGAGCTTGCTGGGACCTCTTCTTTGCTCTGAGGACACTGACCCCATTCCTGAGGGCGCTGCCTCATGACCCAGTCACAGCCAAAGGTCAACCTCCTAGTGCTGTCACCTTGGGGATCAGGTGTTCACATAGGAATCTTGGGGCAGAGACTCGAACGTTCAACTCCAACATGCTTTAGGCTAGTTCCTGTTGAAGTTGAATACGCCCAGTGCGTGTGTGTGTTTATGCAACTGGTAAACGTGCAGACATGCTCACTACTTAGCTTCTCTGGAGATGAACGTTCCAGAGAAGCGCGTTTTCATGCTTCATTTTTTCTCTTTTCCTTTAAATATATTTTTAAACTCTTGTTTTATTTTACTTTAAAGTGGGCGAGAGAGAGAGAGATCGATCGATCTCATTTGATGGTTTATTCTCCAGATGGCCACAATTGCTATGGCTGAATTAGGCTGAAGCTGGAGTCCAGAAACTCCCATCTGGCTCTCCCTGTGGGTGGTATGGATCCAAGCACTTGTGCCATCCTGTGTTGTTTTCCATGGTGCACATTAACAGGAAGCTGGAATTGGAAGTAGGACTGGGACTGAAAACTAGGCACTGCAATACGGGATGCAGGCAGCCCAAGCGGCATCCTGTGGCTGCACCAAACACCTGCCCCTTTGTTTATTTCTTTATCTCCATTTATACTACAAGATTTTGATGAGGACTTTAGGACTATATGCTTACATGCTTTCCTGCATGAAATTAAGTTAGAGCAGTTATTTATCTCCAGCATTCCTGCGATGTTTCTTGGGTTACTGTGGAGAGATGCTTGGTCTTCTCTCCTCAGAAATGCTGTTGCTTTGTTTCTTTTCTCCTAAGTGTGTTGCTTCTAGCATTCACTGTGTCCTTGCCTGCCCACAGCTGTTTAGTATTGGGCACTTTTATTTTGTTCACTTTTACCATAATTTTAGGGTAGGAGACCCTGGTGGTTATCTCATCTGATGTAATTCTAACAGCCTTTGAAACATCTTTGAAGATAAAAAAGTTTTTTTTTTTTTTTTTTTTTTAGAAGACAGCCTTTAATTTATAGATTTTCCAACAATTTAAGTATTGTTCACGCTTCAGATGAAGACATTGAGGTTCCAAGGTTAGGGTTAAATGTTTTGCCTGGTGTCACACAGCCAAAATCGAACTGGAACTCTTCTGCCTTCCCAGAAGTATTTCTCTCTTTCTGAGGCAACCATAGCCAGCTCAGGCTCCCACTCCCTCCTGCACTGGCTGTGACTTTCCTGTGCTCTCATCCAGACCCTCCAGGTGGGCCCTGGCCCTCTGGCTGTCCATACTCACACTTCCACCCGGCTGGGAGCTTGCACTCCCCTGACCAAGAACATGCTGAGGCCGCCCACACGGCTGCTAGGAAGGCGGAGCCTGCACAGCTGGAGAGCAGAGTGAAAATGATAGGGACACCAGGGCCTTGGAAAGGAACAAACACATGGGAAAGAGAAAGCATGTCGTGTAACTTGCCAGGAACCCTGGGGGAGAGGGGGAGGAGACTCCAGGTGGAGAAACAGACAGTGTAATCTTCAGGTGTTGTTGAGTTGGCCAAGGTGACCTGACTGAGCACTCTTCACACTTCTGTGCAGAACAGGCTACTCCAGTATCAGTTCCCTGATTGGTTCATGTGGCCTATCTCATTAGCATACACTTTCAGTTGTCCCTTCCTGCTGATTGGCTGTTACTATGGCTTCCTAATTGGTCATTATCCCTTCCTTCTGATTAGTTCTCAATCTGTCCCTCCCCTTAACTGGGGAAATCTTTACTTTCTTTTCAGAAAGGGGCAATCAGAGAAAGCCACTTTGTTGTAAAAGAGCTGCTCTGGCAGCTGCTCCCGTGGAGTCCCCCTCCTGACTGCTGAGACAGGTTTCCTGCTCTCGGTAAAAATCTCATGTGCTCACCTTGAGACAAGAGCAGAGATAGCCCTCATCGTCCCACAACAGAAAGTCTATAAATGAACACCCCACCCTGTCTTTGCAGCCCGTTCCCACCTTGCAGCCTTGTGAGCTCCTCACATCACCCATGCACAGTATTTCTCAGAAGAGCTCCACTCTGGGTTCTGGCTGTTCTGTTCCAGTCCTGCTTATTCCTCAAAACCACACATCAGCACTGCATTCTCACAAATACTGTCGCCTCCCATTCCAGCTTATGTGATTCCCTTTCTGGGACTAAGGGAGTACCATGTCAGTAACAACACTGCGTCTTCTCTTCATCACTACAGAAGTAATGTTTCTTTCCATCCCATCTGATTGTAAGCTACCTGAGCATAGGAGCTGCCCCGTGCCTCTCCATATCGGCTATAGACCTAAATAATAATACTTACTGTAAGTTCTCTTTCTAGTCATTTTACACCATACATGGGAAGCTTGCATCAGGTACTTTTTTGTCTCACCTACTCGCAGTTACATTCACACAGTATTGCTTCTTTCACTTATATTCCAATGTAAGTGTTTTTACTTTACTCTGGAGTTTGCAGGTTTCTGTGTGTAGACTTCATGAACGGATGCTTTTGTATTCACAGGTCAGCCTCCAAAACATAAAGGAAAGCAAAAACCTCGAAATAACGAACCAGAGAAGCCCAGGTGTGTCTTCTCTGATTGTACAGGGACTTCATCAAGATCGCATTGGATCTGGAAATTAATTTGGGGGAATCTGCATCCTGGGGTCTTGAATGAGCCTCAGTACATGTATATAATATATGTATATATTGCCTATGTAAATAGGGCTGTTTTACTTGAAAAAGATTCAAAACAACTGCTTTTTCTCCTTTAGTTCTAGTTCACAGTTGACGTTACCAGTAGATTTGAAAAACATCTTAGAGAAACAATTCTCTAAATCTTCCAGAGCTGCACACCAGGTAATGGAGAAGGCTTTTCCAGCGGAGTAGCAAACTGTGAACAAAATGTTTTTCCATTAATAATGTTCTTGTTATGTATGTCTCAAATTATTTTTTTAAGAATTTTATAGATCTACGATTCAATATTATGTTGCTAAAAAACAACACTGTCACTAAATTAAATGTTAGCACTGTCACTAAAGTAACAGTTAATGTAGTAATTGTATTATCGAGAGGTTTAACTAATGGTTAATACTGTTTGATTTCCAGTGATTTAACAATAATATTACCCTTAAATATTTTTCAGAGAATTAAAGCACTTCAAAATATTTAAGCACTTGTATATTTTATTATACATACTCTAAAATCATTAAAGATTTACCAACCTTTTTATATTTTGGATGATTTAGCACTAATATAACTTTGTATATAAAATTATTTTTTGTTATTTAGTGATGAAAATATATATTAACATGTAATAGAACCTCTGCCTATCCAAAAAAAAAAAAACATGTAATAGAATGCTTGTTTTAAAATCTATGGGTCATTTTAAAAATCAGTTAACAATCTTAGATTCTGTAACATATCTTACAAGAACTAAAATTTTCTTCTTTCAAGATTTATTTAGAGCAATAGAGAGAAGGAGTGTGGGGAAAAGAGAGAGATGGATCTTCGATTTACTGGTTCACTCCCCAGATGACTACAATAGCTAGGGCTGAGCCAGGCTGAAGCCAGGAGCCAGGAACTCCATCCTTGTCTCCGACATGGATTTCAGGAGCCCAACTATTTGGCCATCTTCAGCTGCCTTCCCAGGCTCATTAGCAGGAAGCTGGAACAGATGGGAGTGGTAGGGACTTGAACTGGCATTTCAGTATCAGATGCTGGCTGAACCTGCTGTGCCACAATACCAGCCCCGTAAAAACAGATTTCTAATCATTTTCATAAAATAATTTTTAGAATTTCTAACAGTTGGGGATATTTAAGTTAGGTTTTCCTATGTTGATTTTACTGACTGCAAACCATAAAGGACTTAAATAGAAGAGACAGCCTGTGAAGATAAAAAGACCTTTTAAATAAATATGAGAGTTATTTTTATGCCCTCACGTGTTCACTCACCACGTTTTGGTTGAGGCCCCACATGCTGAAGACGGAGTTGAGTTTGGTGGTGATGCGACTCTCTCTGCTCTGGTGGAACTTCCAGTACAGGTCGAGGGAAATAACTTCCACTGAAAACAAGAGCTGCAGGGTCTGTGTCTTCAGAATGAGGACGAGATTGAAATCTTATCAGGTTGTGCAAGACTAGTTATCTATGGGATAGCACATCACCAACTTCAAATGTATATCTGAAAATAAATATGGCTGTCACTGAGGTTTTAAAGTACTATGATAACAAAAACCAGCTTCACCTGAATTGCTTTTGTCCATGAGTAATTTAGAGAAAAGTTCTTCTGAACTTTTAATTCACTGGATGGACACCAGCAGGAAGCTTTTGTTAATTTGTAACCACTCTGCTTTTCCCTGCCTGCTTTGTGCAGTGGAATCTCCTTTTGAGTCTGTTTTGTTAGGAACAGTGAGGAATAGAACATGCATGCTTAGTTTTCTGCTCCACTGAATGGTGCACACATGTATGGTGTAAGGAGTGAGAGGATACTGCTGTTTCCCCAGGTGCATTAGCAGGGAGCTGGATTGGAAGTGGAGCATTTGAGTCTCAAACCAGCGCCCGCCCATATGGGATGCTCATCACAGGTGGTGGCTTTACTCACTATGCCACAGTACCGGACCCTCTGGAACTTCTGTGACATATAGATGTTGTCACGTTGCTAAAATCTGAGTTTAAACTGTGATATATGTTCACGAAAGTATTCAGATTACAAAATTTTTCTCATTTAAGAGCAGTTATAGCAATTTTATTACATTTTCTTATGTTCTTATGCATTTAACCTATTGGTCTATCTCCCAATAATTTCGTATAGTTATCTGTGGCAGGAGTATTTAAAGATTGAATTCTTCACCTCTTACTTTGGAATTAATGTTTCTTTTAAAGCAGGTTGGTGGTAGTTAACATCTCATAGTGATCAGTACATATTGCATGTTTTATTGCACCTAATTGTTCTAGTCCAAGCCAAGCAACTTACTTATATAAGTGCTGACTGGTGTTCTCTGTGTGTGTTCTTCAAACTTCAAAACAATGTCTGTTTAGTCTGGAAAAGCAAGTAAGGCTTAGCACCATGTTGTATAAAATGAACCACTCCTTCTTGCATGGGCAGCAGCAGATGTATTGGACTTCTGATGGTGAAGCAGTGTTCTTGTTTTATTTTACATTCTGTATTTTTACAAGAAGCAGAAAGAGAGAGTGAGCAAGCATCCATCTGCTGCTCTGTTCTCCAGGTACCCCAATGGCTGGGGCTCTGCCAGGGCTGAAGCTGGGAGCCAGGAACTCAGTCCAGGCCTTGCATGTGGGTGGCAGGGACTCAACCCCTTGAGCCATCACTGTTACTTCCTGTTGGCAGGAATGTGGAATACAGGAGCTGGAGCTTGGAATTGAACCCAGACACTCCAGTATGTGATGTGGGCATCCTGGCTGGCAGCCAAGCACTTTAATTTGTGCTTTAAATTTGCCGTGCTAAGAAAGGAATTTAATTAATAAAAGCTGGTTTGGGTGTTGATTTAAATTATTTAGTTTTACTGGTGAACTTAGCATTTTAGGCTAAAAATGTATAGATTTGGATGACTGAGAGAAGTTTTTTTGGCAGGATTTTGCTAATATAATGAAAATGCTGAGAAGCTTGATTCAGGATGGCTACACGGCCTTGTTGGAGCAGCGCTGCCGCAGTGCTGCACAAGCCTTCACGGAGCTGCTGAACGGCTTAGACCCCCAGAAGATAAAGGTGAAGTTCCTGCATCGTGCCTGGCTTACCAGTGCGGCTGCCCTGCAGCTGTAGAAGAGATAAAGGCTGTAACTTGTATTCACGTGGGTGTCTTCAAAAACATCATGGAAGATGCCCATGAAAAAGCTGTGGGTGGGCTTCAGAATGCTTTGTACCAGAATAAGCTGCTGCTTATTTTTTGTTTTCAAGTTTCTTTATTTGAAAGAGAGACACTGAGATAGACTGAAAGAGAAAGCTATCCTACCCACAATTACACTCTCCAGATGTCCAAAACAGCTGGGGCTGGGCAAGGCTGAAGCTGGGAGCTATAAACTCCATCTGGGTCTCCTGTCTGCATGGCAGGGGATAACTGAGTTAGCGCCTGCTACTTCCCAGGGTTTGCATTAGCAGGAAGCTGGAATCAGGAGCAGAGATAGGTCTTGACCCCAGGCATTCCAGTATGAATTGGAAGCATCCTGAACAGTACCTTAACCACCTCACCAAATGCCTGCTCCTAAACTTATTTTTTAAAGATTTATTTATTTATTATTATAAAGATGTATTTATTTATTTGAAAGAGTTACACAGAGAGGGAGAGGTCTTCTATCCGCTTGTTCACTCCCCAAATGGCCACAATGGCCAGGGCTGGGCCAAGCTGAAGCCAGAAGCCAATAGTTTCTTCTGGGTCTGCCACATGGGTGGCAGGGGCCCAAGTCCTTGTGCCATCCTCCTCTGCTTTCCCAGGCCATTATCAGGGAGCTGGATCAGAAGTGGAGCAGCCGGGACTGAGCCAGGGCTTACATGGGTGATTTAACCTGCTGCACCACAATGCCAGCCACTTCCTAAATTTATTTTTTAGTTCCTTTTCCACAGCCTTTCAGGTCTCTCTAAGATTAGATGAATTTCCTCCAGGTTGTGGGAAGCAAGTAATATGCCAATTCAAACATCACAGTCACACTCAATTTATGATCAGTGTTTATACTCCTGTTAACTCTAGTTTGAGCTCATCAGAACTGTTATTTTTCTTTATTAACATATTTAATCACAGAATTAGAGTCACTTTAATCACATCTTTTCTTCCAGAAAATTTTAGCAAAGTACGTAAATAGCTTAGGCAAGGTTATAAGAAAGCATGTCTTTTAAAAAAAATTTTTTTAAAGATTTTATTTATTTGAAAGGCAGAGTTACAGAGAGTCAGAAGCAGAGAGAGAGAGAGAAAGGAAGGGAGGAAGGGAGGGAGGGTGGGAGGGAGGGTGGGTCTTCTATCTACTGGTTCACTCCCCAGATGACTGCAATGGCCGGAGATGTGCCAATCCGAAGCCAGGAGCGAGGAGCTTCTTCCAGGTCTCCCATGTGGGTGTAGGGGCCCAAAAACTTGGGCCATCTTCTACTGCTCTCCCAGGCCACAGCAGAGAGCTACATTGGAAATGGAGCAGCTGGTACTCGAACTGGCGCCCATATGGGATGCCAGCACTGCAGGCAGTGGCTTTACCCGCTATGCCACAGCGCGGGCCTCAAGCATATGACTTAATCTATTACTCTTACCCACGTTCATGCAAAAGAATGATTTTGCTTAAAAATTATTCTAATTTATCATGAACCATGCCCCAAGAAACTCTGGATTCTGTTGTATTAGAAATACTCAGTATAATATAACAACTTAGTTTTGTAAAATATCTGTTTTTTTTTTTTTTTTTTTTTTTGACAGAGTTATAGACAGAGAGACAGAGAGAAAGGTCTTCCTTCCGTTGGTTCACTCCCCAAATGGCCGCTGTGGCCAGCGCTGCGCTGATCCAAAGCCAGGAGCCAGGTGCTTCTTCCTGGTCTCCCATGCAGGTGCAGGGGCCCAAGGACTTGGGTCATCCTCCACTGGCCTCCCAGGCCACAGCAGAGAGCTGGACTGGAAGTGAAGCAAGCAGGACTAGAACCCAGTGCCCATATGGGATGCTGGCGCCGCAGGCGGAGGATTAACCAAGTGAGCCACGGCGCTGGCCACAAATATATGTTCTTTTTTAAAAATTTTTTTAGGTTCATATTTTATTTGAAAGGCAGAGTTAAAGAGAGAGTGGGAGAGATCTCTCCCTCTGGTTCGCTGGTTTACTGGATCGCTGGTTCATTGCCCAAATGGATGCAACCAGGGCTGGGCTAGGCTGAAGCCAGGAGCCAGGAGGTTCTTCTGTGTCTCCTATGTGTGTGCAGGGAACCAAGCACTTGGACCATCCCCCACTGCTTTCCCAGGTGCATTAGCGGAGAGCTGCATCAGAAGTCTCTGGTGGCGGCTTAACCTGCCATGCCACGGCATTAGACCTATAAAAATTTTTTTCTAATATTTGACCTTCAGTTCTATCATATTGACTAGTGAGATTTTATTACACTGATTTTCCTGTTATGGCTAGAAGGTTTGTATTATGGAACTTAAGCAGAATTATGTTCACAATTTTTAACTAAGGCATTTTTATTGACAGCAATTGAATCTGGCCATGATTAACTATGTCTTAGTAGTCTATGGACTTGCCATTTCTCTCCTTGGAATAGGACAGCCTGAGGTAAGATGTGTAACAGAGGTAATAAGCAATTAAAATATGACTTTGAGTTTGTAAGATATATAGTAATTATCTGTGCTTTCTTGATAGTCTGAAATAGTTAAGTTTAAATTTGAGACAGATGTGGGGGCAAGAAGAACCAACACAACTGCTGGTACTGGGCCAGGCTAAAGCTGGGAGGCGGAACTCAACCCAGGCTTCCAGTGTGGATGGCAAGGATGCACCCTCCTGAGCCATTTCCCACAGCCTTTGGAGATCTGCATTAGCAAGAAGCCAGGAATCTAACTCAGGCACTCCAGGATGGAACGCAGGCATCTCAGCTGACGTCTTCACTGACCAATTACCCATCCCTAGTTTGTGAAGTTTATTTTCCCTTAGATTTAATTTGGTTTCCTGTTGGAAAAAGGCTATCCCAGGCAACCAGTGGGAATCTACTTTATATTTGTGTAACAAGTGAAGAATGGAATATATATATATATATATATATGAAAGATTTACAAGCATAATGTTGAAGAAAAATTGCAGGGTGAGAACATAAACGTTATTATCCCACTTAGTACAATCTGGAAAACATATAAGCTAGTACCGTACATTGTTTGTGAATGTACATCTTGCAGAATAAAAAAATTGGATTATCCCTACATCAAATTAAGATACTGGCTAAATTTAATGATAGAAGTAGGGAATGGGCCTGGGGATGTTAATAGAGGACAGCTTTGTGTTGCTCTGTTTTATTAGAAAAGCAAAAGGAGAAATGATAGTGTTGGTATCAGAGTGCCGGCTAGGGCATACCTGGGTGTTTGATTATTTCTGGTGTGCAGGCTGCTCATCACTGCACGCGGTTTGTTGTTTTGGGTCTGAGCACCCTTCATTTCCACTGCTCCTGCTCTCTTGGAACATGTGTATAACACTGGGTGTTATAACTCTGCTCTCCATGGTTATTTTTTCTATAAATGTTTAAATGCTCTAAAAAGACCACAGATATACTACATCCTTCTACCAATGTAAGTTCCAAGCCTTGCTGGCTACATGATTAATTAACCACAGAGTGCTGCCTAACGGGGATCTAAGTTTTCCCTTGTGAGGTCCGCAATGGCAGGGGTTTGTTTTTTATGTTCTTGGTGTGACAGATGAATGTCTTCCGTTAATGCCTAATTCTGTATTCCAATAGGTTGCTGAAAACAGGTTTTTGTTATTTTAATTTTGTTCTTGGCAGGACAATAATGACATCTTTTTTTTTTCCCTTATGGGAGTTGAATAAATAGCAATTACGTTTATGATTTACTGGAAAATGGTGAAGCTTTTTTTTTTTTTAACAAAAAAAAGAGAAAACATCTATTTATTTGAGAGACAGAGTACAGACAGAGGGAGACACAGAGAGAGATGTGTTCCATCTGCTGGTTCACTCCCCAAATGGCTGCAAGGGCGATCTGAACCCAGGAGCCAGGAGCTTCTTTTGGGTCTCCCGTGTGGGTGCCGGGGCCCAAGCACTTGCCATCTTCCACTGCTTTCCCTGCCATAATAGTAGGGAGCTGAATCAGCAGGGACTGGAACTGGCACCCATATGTGATACCAGCACCGCAGGCAGAAGCTTAACCTACTGTGGCACAGCCCTGGCCCAGTGGTGAAACTTTCTTTAAAAACAAAAACAAAACAAATAAACAAAAAAAACCACCCAAATAGGTATGGTAGAATTTAGTTGTTTAAAAGGATTTCATCAGAGTGGTCCCTTAAGAAAGCGCTGTGTTTACCCCAACTTAGTCCTTGCTTTAAACATTTTTGGAATTCCTTCTTTGGAACTGGTGTGTTTTCATAGTGACATTTCCTTTTCCACTCACAATGTGTTACTAGTTATTTCTTAAATCTAAGTATCTTTTAGATTTCTTCCAAAAACAAAACTCATTCAACGAATACAGGTTTCTGGTTGTTGAGAATATTTAAAAGAATGTATCCTAACATGTTAATTTTTGCTAAAGGACTTTTTTTAATGATAGAGTTTTCATCTGTTTTATGCCACAAAACGTTGTGCCAACATCAGAATGCCAACTTTTTCAAGGGAGCAACATTTACTAAGATATATATTATAGTGTGTTTGACCAAAATCAGTCTTTTTTTAAAAAAACATGAATTCTCATCTCTTAGTACCAGCCAGACATATCTTTCATTGTCTGATGTGTTAAGCAGGGTTGGTTTGGATGTGTCTTCAGTGCCCATGTTATCAGAAATTCATACAATTTCTAAGAAAATGAAGTGCAAAAGGTGTACCTTTTCCATCAGAATTTTTGCGTATATGTGGTTGTCTTTAATATTATACAAGATGTATGAACCTGCAGATAAAATCTGTGCCAGTGTTTCCCTTTTCGTGGAAATGATCATTGTTCTCACTGTTACTGAAGGAATTATCTGAAGCTGAAAACCAGTTTAAGAGGATTATCGAACACTATCCCAATGAGGGACTCGATTGCCTGGCCTACTGCGGAATTGGAAAAGTGTATTTGAAAAAAAACAGGTTAGTGGAAATGACATTATTGTAATTTCTACCTGATCATTGATGATTCCTTTTCTGGAACTATTTCAAATCTTCTCTGTTATACACTGCTATAATTGCTGTTTTCTTTGAAAAATTTCAGTATCCATCTTAATTTTTAAAAAAGATTTCTTTATTTGAAAAGCTGAAATACAGAGAGAAAGGGAGATCTTCCATCCGCTGGTTCACTCCTCAAATGTCCTTAATAGCCAGGGCTGGGCCAGGCTGAAGCCAGGAGCTTCTTTCTGGTCTCCCTCTTGGGTTCAGGGTCCCAAGCACTTGGACTGTCCTCCACAGCTTTCTCAGGCCACTAGCAGGGAGCTGGATTGGAAATGGAGCAGCCAGGATTCAAACCGGCACCCATATGGGATGCTGACACTGCAGGCGGAAACAGAACCTTCTATGCCACAGCACTGGTCCCTCAATATTAATTATTAATGTAAGACCAATCCATGCTGTTCCTGTGTCTTCTAATTTTAATTCTGGTAAGAAAGTCAATAAAAGAGTAACCTCCTAGAAAGGACTTAGTTTTCTTTACTATGTGTTATCTGTAAATAGTGACTGAATGAATATAAATTAATATTTCAAAGGTCTCTAAACTTTTTTGATTAAATATCTATTTCTAAAAAACTACATCTGGGGGCCAGCACCGTAGCACAGTAGGTTAATCTTCCACCTGCAGTGCTGGTATCCCATATGGGTGCTGGTTCTAGTCCCAGCTGCTCCTCTCCCAATCCTGCTCTCTGCTATGGCTTGGGAAAGCAGTGGAAGATGGCCCCAGTCCTTGGGCCCCAGCACCCGCATGGGAGATTGGGAGGAAGCTTCTGGCTCCAGGCTTTGGATTGGCACAGCTCCTGCTGTTGCAGCCTTTGGGGGAGTGAACCAATGGAAGGAAGACTCCTCTCTCTGTCTCTTCCTCTTGCTATCTGTAACTCTACCTCTCAAATAAATAAATAAAAAATCTTAAAAAAAAAAAAAAAACTACATCTGTATGAACATGGTTTTAATGAAAGAGAGAGTGTGTGTGTGTGCTGGGAATGCAGTGCAAGTCTTGCACAGAGTGGCAGGGGAACCATCTGCTTCTGGGGTGTGTGTTAGCAGGAGGTTGAGTTGGAAGCAGAATAGCTAGATTTGAAGCAGGCACTCCCAGTGGGGGAGGCACACATACTAAGCAGTAGCCTAACCACTGGGCCAAATGCCTGTTCTGCCAGTTAGATACTTTGTTCTGCTAAAATAATTCACTGCCTTATCGTTGAAGAAAGATGTCAGAATACCTGAGCCTTTTAAAATTTTTACAGCAGAGAAATTTTTAGTGTTGATATCCTAATTAGAGTTTATTAAAATGTAAAGAAGTTCCCTATATGATTAGTTACTAGGAAGGCTGCTATTTCTCTTTAAATCTACGTTAATTAGTGAGGTTAATTAAATTTATAAAAATGAAGCAGCCAAATTGTTCAGGTTCCTGGGTTTTTTCAGATGTATTTATTTATTTATTTGAAAGGCAGAGATATGGTGGGGAGATGGAGTGAGGATGGATAATCTGCTTATTTACTTCCCAAATGGCCACAAGAGCTAGTCTGAGCCAGGCTACAGCCAGGAGCCAGGAGCTCTGTTATAATTGTTGGAAACTTTTGAAATAAGTTGTAGGGCCAGCATCATACTGCAGTGGATTAAGCCTCCACCTGTGACTCCAGCATCCCACATGAGCACCGGTTCAAGTATTGACTGCTTTGCTTCGGATCCAGCTCCCTGCTGATACATCTGGGAAAGTAGCAGATGTAACTTCTGCCACCCATGTGGGAGACCCAAATGGAGTTCTAGGCTCCTGGCCCTGCCCTGCTTCTTGTAGTCATTTGGGGAATGAACCAGTGAAGGAAGATCTCTGTCGCTCTTTTTCTGTCACTCTGCTTTTCACATAAATGAATAAATCTTAAAAAAATAAAAGATGTGACTTAAAGACTAGTATGCACCTACCATAAGTTAGCGTATTGGACAGAGTTGTGTTTAAAATATATTCTGGCCAGCACCGTGGCTCAATAGGCTAATCCTCCACCTGCGGCGCCGGCACCCCAGGTTCTAGTCCCGGTTGGGGCGCCGGATTCTGTCCCGGTTGCTCTTCTTCCCGTCCAGCTCTCTGCTGTGGCCCGGGAGTGCAGTGGAGGATGGCCCAAGTGATTGGGCCCTGTACCCATATGGGAGACCAGGAGAAGCACCTGATTCCTGGCTTCGGGTCAGCGCAATGCGCCGGCCACAGCGGGCCAACTGCAGCGGCCATTGGGGGGTGAACCAACAGAAAAGGAAGACCTTTCTCTCTGTCTCTCTCTCTCTCACTGTCCACTCTGCCTGTTAAAAAAAAAAAAAGATATATTCTATAGCTGCCAGCATGATGCTTTATTTTTAAAAAAATTTTTAGATCTTTATTTATTTGAGAGGTAGAGTTAACAGACAGAGAGACAGAGAAAGATCTCCCCATCTGCTGGTTCACTCCCCAAATGGCTGCGATGACTGGAGCTGAGCTGACCTGAAGCCAAGATCCAGGAGCTTCCTCTGGGTCTCCCAGGTTGCTTCAGGGGCCCATGCACTTGGGGCATCTTCTGTTTTCCCAGGCCATAGCAGAGAGCTGGATTGGAAGAGGAACAGCTGGGACTCGAACTGGCACCCATATGGGATGCCAGTGTTGAAGGCAGAAATTTTACCCACTATGTCACAACAGCAGCCCCAATGCCTTAGTTTTTTTAAAAGGAAATTTAGGTACCTGGAATATTTTTGACCCATTCAGTGATTTGTTGCCTGTACTTCTCCCATAAAATTTGAGATTTGGTGACTTTTGTGGTGAATGAAAATATGTCTAATCTTTAACATCTTTCTTTGTGCTTATGACTTTAGATTCCTAGAAGCCCTGAATCACTTTGAGAAAGCAAAAACCTTGATTTGTCGTCTTCCTGGAGTGTTGACCTGGCCCACGAGTAATGTAGTTATTGAAGAGTCTCAGCCAGAGAAAGTAAAGGTACTGATCTGTTTCTGCAGGGTTTCCTACTAACCATGGAGACCCATCTGCACTAACTGATGGAGGTGGAAGACGCGGGTAGGAGCACTCCATCCCCTGCCCCGAAGTGTATGTTCCTTAAAGACTAGTGGGGATCACTGACACTTGCTGAATGTGTTCCGTTTTCCTGTCACATACCTTCCATGTGTCACTGTTTAATCCTTACAGCAGCCCAAGGAACTGGGTACTGTGATGCTTCCCACCTTACAGGTTCATGTGATTAAGTGTAGCTAGGTTAGGGGATGAATTCGGGTTAAACAGCAGGAAATAATGGAACTGTAACTTGAGGCCCCATTTTCTAACTTCATAGCATTTGTTAAACAGTGTGCTATAGCACCTGTACCTGGAGGAAGGTACATTATTTCATCCCAGTTGCTATAATTATTGAGATAGTACCCGAACTCAGAGGATATGAATTCAGTCTCATATCCATAAGCATAAGGATCCTTTGCTAGATTGGAAAAAACTAAATTATGTATGAATTGACTGAATTCACTTGTGGTGAATTCTCATGTTGTGTTCAGAACTTTACTTTGGTTGAAGTTTTTAAAACCATAGGGAGCAGCTTTTCCAACTCAAGAATAAGGAGAAAAACAATTAAACGATAGGCAAAGGATCTGAATACACATTTCTGCAAAAAAGACATACGTGAATGATGTTCAGTATCATTGACCATCAGGGAAATGCAAATCAAAACCATAGTGAGATATTGCCTCACACCCATCACACTGTTGTGTAGGCAAGGAAGTGGAGAAGTTGGAGCATTCACACGTGCTGGTGGTGGTGTAGGATGGTGTAGCTGCTTTGGAAAACCATCTGGCAGCTCCTACATAGAGCTACTATTTGACTCACTTGAGGGTACACAGAGAAATGAAAACATGTTTTCTCGAGGAAACCTGGGCCTGACAAGCGTAAGGAGGAGAGGTTCGAGAGGCTCCTGAAGGAGGAGGAATCGCAGTATTGGGATTCTGGATGAAGAGGCACTGGGATAACTCTTAATCCTTAAAGGAGGTTTCTAACAGCTATTAAGTATCAGATGAGGTTGGGTGATTGTAACAAGGGCAGGATTTTGATTCTGACTCTCTGAAGTTCTGAAAAAAGTTTTTCTCCAGTCTTTTTTTTTTTTCAGCACATCTTTATACCAATTTCCTTTTAATAGGAAAAACTTTAAAAGCTGTATGCAGTTTGTTCTTGGTTTCAAAATTGAGTCATTCCTATGTTGAAAATATTTTGATTGCAAGGTTACTGAAATCCCAGGCATTTTTCTTGATAAATTAGTTTTTGCAATGGTATCATTCACTATTGTTTATTTTGTTTTAGATGCTGATAGAGAAATTTGTTGAAGAATGCAGGTTCCCTCCAGTGCCTGATGCCATTTGTTGCTATCAGAAGTGCCGTGGATATTCCAAAATCCAGATATACATAACTGATCCTGACTTTAAGGTAAGTAATGAATATACAGTGGCAAATTAATTTGCAAAACTTTCTGAAAATGCTTTCAGAGCAGATTCTTTACCTGGGTATGACCAAGGTCTCCGGCCTGCCCTTTTCTTGGACTTCTGTGGGTCTACATTGTCTCGCTCAGGAACCCAGAGTCGCTGATGTGAGCGCTGAGGGCGGGCTGGTGACCTGAGAAGGCAGCTAGTAGCTCTGCTTCCTCCTCCTAGCCCTGGTTCTGTATAGCCACCTAGTCCTTAGACCTGAGAAGCTAAAGGAGATTACTACCCCTGATTTGTTACAGTTCTGACGGATCATAACATTTGAGTTCAGGAATCATTATAAATTAGGTTTGTGATTACTGAATTAGCCCCTCCACACCTAAATTCAAAACCATGTTTGGCACTTAAGTGAGTGAATAAGTTACTGGTTTGTCTTTAAGAAGATAGTAGCTGCCCACCTTCTCTAGTTAGTACACAGATGAAACAATGTTTATAAAATATTTGTATCCCTCACTGTCTTCATTGTAAAGGATAGTGCAGCTGCAGGCTGTGGAGATGAATGTGTGGGGCAGGCACTGTATTTGCAGCCTGACTTGGACCTCCACAAGGAGACAGAATGTCTAGTCGTGTCTGCCAAGTGAATGCAGCAGTCTCTCTTGGAGTATATACTGTGAGTGTCTATGTGTGTGCTTGTCAACATCCTTAAAATGTGAATTAAAATCTCTTTGAAATGCCAGGGTTTTATACGAATCAGCTGTTGCCAGTACTGTAAAATAGAATTTCACATGAACTGCTGGAAGAAGTTGAAAACAACAACATTTAATGATAAAATTGACAAGGTAAGGCACAATCAAATTGCTTGGAGTTTTTAGTATGCTTGTTGTATATAGATTTTCTTTTCTCCAAGAATCTTCAGAAAGTCTTCAGTGAATATAAATTCCTTCCTGAGCATTCTAGACAAAATTAGGAATCTTTAAATTACAATTTTAATAGTAAAATAGAATAAGTTTTTATTTTACGTAATTATAAAGGCTGTAACCATAATGACCTTTAATAAATCATTTAAACATCTTTTGCATTGAGACTATAGGATCAAAAATTTAAGTTTAAATACCTGATTTTAAAATACAGGTCTTAAGTTACGCACTGAAGATTATGGTCCTTTTTAAAAATTCAGTTCCTCAGTTATACTAACTATATTTGAAAATTTTATTTCTAAGATTTTTTTTGTTGATTTGGAAGGCAGAGATACAGAGATCTTCCAGCTGCTGGTTTACTCTCCAGATGACTGCAATGGTCAGGGTTGTGCCAGGCTGAAGCCAGGATCGCAGAACTCCATCTGGGTCTCCCCTGGAGTGGCAAGGGCCCAAGTACATGGGCCATCTGCTACTTTCCCAGGCACATTAGCAGGGAACTGGATTAGAAGTGGAGCAGCCTGGACATGAACTGGCATTCTGATATGGGATGTTCCATCCTAACCCATTGTGCCACAGCACCAGCCCTGACAATTTTAGTCTTCAAAGAATCTTTTATTTGATCACTCAGAAGTGGTGATGGAGAGTTCAGGTCCCAAAATTTATGTTTTCTGCCAATTTTTATTTTCTACCAAAATTTGATGAAGTGATTTGCACTAAGAAACCAAATTAAATTTTATATTGCCATTTCTTATTAGAGTTTTTCTTATTTTCAAGATAATCATGTCAATCAGCATTAACTAGATACCCTTTGAGAGAAGGCACAATTTTATAATTTATTTGCCTTGATAAAATACTTGTCATCTGTATGTATTCTGGACTTCAGAAAAGGAAACCTTTTGTGTGTGTCCTGCATAGGCTCCTGTAGACCACTGTCCCTGTGGGGAAAAGTAGGTTGATTGTACTAGGTGTCTGTTGGCCATGGAAATTATTCAGGTGTGGTGGGAATAAATTCTTAAACTTTAACACACCCTCTCATTGTAAACTAAGGATAGATTTTAACCAAAAACTGTTGCCATTGAGTCACTTTTGCCATGTTTTTATCTTACTTAAAATTGAGTTTCTCTGGTGGTACACATTCTTCCTTTGTGGTCTCATTAACCATTCCAGGATTTTAAATACCCTCTGTAAATTAGTCAGCTTTCTCTTAGATATGCTGAATTAACAGACACCCCAAATATCCGTGACTTCACAGTGAGAGAGGTTCATTTCTTGCTTTTGTTCCTTGTTCTGAAGGTCTGCAACTGCAGATAATCTTAGATTATGTGTAACAATGTGCAGATTACCTGTTGACCAGGGTTGGGCTGTAGCAGCTCTGTTCTGTGTCCATGGTTTTTGTTTCTTTTCTTTCTTTCTTTTTTTTTTATAGAGTTAGACAGTAAGAGAGAGAGACAGAGAGAAAGGTCTTCCTTCTGTTGGTTCTGCCGCTGTGGCCGGTGCCCTGCGCTGATCTGAAGCCAGGAGCCAGGTGCTTCCTCCTGGTTTCCCGTGCAGGTGCAGGGGCCCAAGTGCTTGGGCCATCCTCCGCTGCCCTCCCGGGCCACAGCAGAGAGCTGGACTGGAAGAGGAGCAACGAGGTCTAGAACCTGGCGCCCATATGGGATGTCAGCGCCACAGGCAGAGGACTAACCAAGTGAGCCACAGCACCGGCCCCATGTTTTTGTTTCTGAATCCAAGTTGCAAAGCAACTTTTACTGGAAACATGTTCCTGTGTCACAGGAAAAAGTTCAATGGCTGGTCATGTAGTGTTTATTTTCTTAACTTTTTTTTTTTTTTTAATTTAGTTGAGACAAAGACAGGCAGACAGCTCCCGTACACTCGCTCAGTCTGCAGATTCCTACAGTGTCTGGGGTACATCATGCTGAAGCTGAGAGACACGAACCCAGGCCCTTGAACCATTGTATCACGTGGCACCAGGCAAGGGCTTGCAGTGCTTTCCTGAAGGTTTAGAGCATATTTTTACCATTCCTGGTGGTGAAAATTGTGTGCCTGTGTAGACTGACATCCCCCACATCCTCCTTCTTTTTCATCAAATAGGACTTTCTACAAGGAATTTGTCTTACCCCTGACTGTGAAGGTATCATTTCTAAGATTATCATCTTCAGCAGTGGCGGTCAAGTTAAATGTGAAGTAAGTAAGCCAATAAAGGAGAAATCTTTTAAAACTGATAACCAAAATATGTACACTTTTTAAAGCATTATTTAAATTCATGGAAGTTGTGTGATTTAGATCTTGTCTTTTTCAGGAAAGAAATGGTTACTTCATCTAAGAAAACATAGGGAATAGTGAATATGAGAATCCTTCCTGAAGTATCCCCAAGTCTTTCATTTCCTATAAGAAAGGGAGACTTCATGTTTCGGTTTTATTGTTTGAACTCTTTGGATAACTTTATTGTTTAATCTTCAGGAACTTGCGGGTCATGACGTGGTGTAGGTTCTTAGGGCGGGGCCGAGTGTCTCAAGGGATTACCTGTAACTTTATTGCACAGGTGCTGCAGGAGTGCTTACTCATGATAATAGTCATAATTTATTGGATCTTCTGCTCACCCATAATTTTGTATAAGGGTTTATTTTATTTATTTCAGAGAGTTAGAGAATCTTCCATCCTCTGCTGGTTCACTCCCCAAATCACTGTGATGGCAGGCAAGGAGCCTATAACTCCATCCCAGTCTCCCACATGGGTGCAGGAGCCCAAGCACTTGGACCATCTTCCTCTGCTTTCCCACGACCATTAGTAAAAAGCTGGATAAGTAAAACAGCTAAGACTTGAACCGGTGCCCCTATGGGTTGCCAGCATTGCAGGTGGCAGCTTAACCAGCTGTGCCACAATACTGGCCCCTACTCTTAATTTTTTGAACTTTTTCCTAAAGTGTGTCTCCTCTCCTGTTCTTCTTAGGGAATTATTTCGCTGAAGCTTTCAGCGTTTTGTCTAGGCCAGATCGTTACTGTTCTCTCTCAATTCAAACATACTGTGCTTTTGAGATACGTGTTGTTCATGGTTTTGTGCTGTATGTTATGGGATTATAAGACAAATTTTGGATGTCTTTCTTTTATTTAAAGTTTGAACACAAGGTCGTAAAAGAAAAGGTTCCTCCAAGACCTATTCTGAAACAGAAATGTTCTAGGTAAGATTTTTAATCACTAGTCAGCAGTTTAATGATGTCTCTTAGAATATAATTCTATTAAATGCAGATTTCTGAATTATGCTGTGTTATAAATAGGCTGTGCCCAAATAAGGATGTTTTAAATGATTTTAATAAAAACTAAAGAGAACTAGCTTAAAATGGTTACAGACCAAAAAGTTGAATTGTTATTTAGTATTCAAATTTGTAAGTAAAATTATGACAGTTGTGTTAAGTCACATGTTTTGTAGGATTTGGCATTTGGTTAAGTTATATATCTTGCTGTCAGTCATTTAATTCCAAAACCATTTTAACTTTTTGTTTCTTCAACAAGTATTTTGAATCAATGACTGTTTCTTACTGTGAAATATCCAGTGTATTCTTTGAATTATTCATTTCTTTATCTTTTTTAAAGATCAAATAATTCCATTTTTTTGGTTCAGCTCCTTGTTTTTTTTTTTTATTCTAAAAAGTGACTCTCTTTCCAAAATCATCTGACCAAGAAAAAGCAAAAGAAAAGATGATCAGAATTATTTGTTAGAAAGAATTAATTATAGCCAAATCAACCAAATTCCTGTGTTGTGAGGTCAATTATGGGGATGTGAAAATATTTCACAATGGGCTCTTTGTTCAAAGTGAAATTGTACACATATATTATTTTATAGAGTCATTCATACTATTCTTGTTCTCTGCAGTAACATACGTGTGGAAGTAGCATCTGTACAATCTATACATTGCATCCTTAATTAGCCATAACTTAATCAGTGAGGCTTTTTTTTTTTTTCATGAAAAAGTGCCCTTATTTTGACTGATGGGCAGTTTATCAACACATTCTTATATCAAACAGAAAATGTAGACCAGGGTCTGACTACAAAGGAAAAGTTCTAACCTATTACTTGGAGAATGGTCTCTATAGTAAGCAAAAGAAAATAGTTCGTTGAGCTTATAACAAAGGTGAGTCATCACTAATCATCAATATTTATCAGCCTAGAGAAGCTAAGACTGAAAGAAGATAAAAAAATGAAGAGGAAGATCCAAAAACAAGAAGCAAAAAAATTAGCGCAAGAAAGAATGGAAGAGGACTTAAGAGAAAGTAATCAACCCAGAAATGAAGAGCCAAAAGGTATGTCAAGGCATGATAAGAAAAATACACTGTTGCTTAAAAGTATACATATAAATGTTCATCTTATTAGGCCTTATATTAGTCATTAGTGAATTGAAAGACAGGCTTCAGTTAGTGGTTGTTTTTTTTAAGATTTATTCTATTTATTTGAAAGGCAGAGTTAGAGAAGGAAGGAGAGACTGAGTGAGAGGTCTTCCATCCACTGATTTACTCCTGAAATGGACACACTATCCAGGACTGGGCCAGGCCAAAGCCAGGAGCCAGGAGCTTCTTCCAGGTCTTCTACGTGGTTGCAGGGGCCCCAGCACTGGGCAGAGCAGCAGAGAGAGTATCTATACATTTTCACTCCACAAATGCCCACAGTAGCCAGATTTGGGCCTGGCCAAAGCTAGGAGCCAGGAACTCTGTCCTTGTTTCCCTTATGAGTAGCAGGAGTCCGAGTACTTGTCTGCTGCCTTCCCAAGGTGCATTAGCAGGATGCTGGATTGGAAAGCAGAATAGCCAGGACTAGAAATGACACTCTGATTTGGGATGCTGGCATTGCAAGCAGAAGCTTAATCTACACCACAACACTGGCCCTTTAGCATCTTTATACTGTTTTCTGTTACTCTGAGAGAGTCCATTGGTGGGAAAGCACTGATGTTAGGAACAGTGCACAGGGTCTCACACTAATCTGAGCAAACTATCTGTTTCCTCGTCTCTGAAGTGCAGTAGGCTTTATAGCTGACCTGCATGTGCTTTTTTGACATTGCTCTGTAAATTCTGCCGTGTGTACGTAAGTGCCCCAGTGAGGAAGGGTAAATTAAGCCGGCGCCGCGGCTCACTAGGCTAATCCTCTGCCTTGCGGCGCCAGCACACCAGGTTCTAGTCCCGGTCGGGGCACTGGATTCTGTCCCGGTTGCCCCTCTTCCAGGCCAGCTCTCTGCTGTGGCCCGGGAGTGCAGTGGAGGATGGCCCAGGTGCTTGGGCCCTGCACCCCATGGGAGACCAGGATAAGTACCTGGCTCCTGCCATCGGATCAGCGCGGTGCGCCGGCTGCAGCACACCAGCCACGGCGGCCATTGGAGGGTGAACCAACGGCAAAAGGAAGACCTTTCTCTCTGTCTCTCTCTCTCGCTGTCCACTCTGCCTGTCAAAAAAAAAAAAAAAAAAAAAGTAGCTACTGATTATCAGAAATAAAGCTGAGTTCAAGGAAGCAGCTCATAGCAGGTACCTTAGAGCTCACCTATCCAGCCTTCTCAAGCCCTGACCAGCGTGGGGACGTCTTACTGGTGATTCTGTTCCCATGTCCCCATAGGCCAGGATGTTTATTACCAGGTTTGAGTTGTGAGTTTTCTGCACTTTCTGCTATTATGGCTGTGTTTACAAACTGAGTATTTTTCACTTGCTGTCCTTATTTTTTATCTAGTACTCTAGCGATATTTCAGAAATTAAGCTATCTTTCCCACTTAAAAAAGTTCAGTGCATGTGTTTTATCTCTGCATGCTTAGTGACTAACCGTATTTATTGAATATAAAACTAAGACAGTCTGTGAGGCTGCATTAGTGTGGTTAAGGGATGTGACCTTACTTCAGAGGAACTAATGTTTCAGATACTGTTAAGCAAATGCTGCAGAATGAAGGGTGTATGTGTTTTTGATATGTTTGGTTTAATGTGAATGTTCACATCTTTTCAAAGATATTATCAAATATTTATATTTTTAATTTAAAGTTTTCTTGAGTTATTTACATAAATCAGGGATGGGGAATGTCCAGGCCACTAAAGGGCCTGGGAAATCATTTGGCCTTGCCAAGGTGCAACTGCAGATGGTTTTTGACATCCAGTAAGTCTGTGGAAGGCTAATTTTTAAGAAGATAATTTTGTGTGCCCACAAATGATGTTATAAATATTTAAATAGCCCTTGGCAGAAAAAAGGTTCCCCATCCCAATGTAAAGCAGCATAGAAATCAGTCATATTTTATTTTATTATGTAATGTTACATTGTTCTAAGTTATATCACTGCAAGTTAGTTCTGTTTATTTTAACTAACCATTGGTATTTATCCTTAGAAACTGTAGACAGTGTTCAGAATTGTCAGTTCCTTGATGACAGAATTCTTCAGTGCATAAAGCAGTACGCAGACAAGATTAAATCTGGGATTTTGAATACATCTAAGCTTCTCAAAGAACTGCTTTCTTGGAAAGTTCTGAGCACAGAAGACTATACAACCTGTTTTTCCAGCAAAAATTTTCTAAATGAAGCGGTGGACTATGTCATTCGTCATTTGATTCAAGAAAAGAATAGAGTAAAGACAAGGATATTTCTGCATGTTTTGAGTGAGCTGAAAGAAGTGGAGCCCAAATTAGCTGCCTGGATCCAGAAGCTTAATGGCTTTGGTATGTCCCTTGGTTTTCTAGAGCAATGTAGTTTAGAGGAAAGAATAACATGGGTCTCTGAATCCTTTTCATTTTCCGGTCATATCACTTGTTACATTAAATTCAGGACTACAAATTTATTTGATTAAAAATTCTGTACACCCCCCCCCCCCACTACCAATTTGTTGATTGTTTTGTAAATAGGTTACATCTTTTTTAAAAGACCTAAGCAAATAAAGATCAGTTAATAAGGAAATCCAGACCTGGTTTATGTTAACTATTTGTAAATCTATGAATTATGTGAGGGCCAGCACCGCGGTTCAATAGGCTAATCCTCTGCCTACGGCGCTGGCACCCTGTGTTCTAGTCCTGGTCGGGGCGCAAGTTCTGTCCCGATTGCTCCTCTTCCAGACCAGCTCTCTGCTGTGGCCCAGGAGTGCAGTGGAGGATGGCCCAGGTCCTTGGGCCCTGCACCCGCATGGGAGACCAGGAGGAAGCACCTGGCTCCTGGCTTTGAATCAGCGCGGTATGCCAGCCGCAACGCCACTTGGGGGGTGAACCAACAGAAAAAGGAAGACCTTTCTCTCTGTCTCTCTCTGCCACTGTCTACTCTGCCTGTCGAAAAAAAAAAAAAATTGAAGCGTGGGCACAGCTTCATGTAAATAGGACACCTAGAGTCTGCCGTCTGTAGGGTGCCTTTTGGGATTGTACAGTACAATAGCTTGATTAGAAAGAAAGAGAACCTCAAATTCAGATTCCTTGAAGAATAATACAGAAGGAAAGAGTGGATAAAAATAATTGCTTAGGCTAGGGCAACCTGTATGTAAAATTAAGTGAAACATACCCACAGTTGGACGAGGCTGTTTTAAATCATAGCATCATACAGCTCTGATGCACAGCTCGGACTTCTGTGGTTTCGGTGGGAGAAGAGAAGGTTGAGGAAAACCCTCCGAGTAGCCCTTTTGCCCAGGGCCATGAGGGACTGCGGAAGGTAGCTGCAGATACAGTGCTTGTCCTACACCAGGTCAGGATGCTTTGGGTACCTACCAGGGATCTGTTTATCTTTGTGACCAGGATGGCAACTGGCCTGGCACAACAGTTGATTCAGTTAGCAGCTGTTTTATTAACGACAAAAGGGAGCCACAGAATAGAGAGCAGGACCTCTCAGTAGCAGGTCAAAGAGAAGGACTCCTGCCCCTGCCAGTCACCCTTCCCTGCCTGAGGTTTTGAGACATGGGGCTGTTAGAATCCTAGGGTTTCAGGTAAGGGACTGGTCAGTTTCTGTGAGAAGAGACAAAGTGAGATGGCATCAAGCTTGCCAGAGTTAGCTAAATAAATACTCCTGGGTTTTTTGTTTGTTTGTTTGTTTGTTTTTTTCTTACAGGCAGAGTTAGACAGTAAAAGAGAGAGCGACAGAGAGAAAGGTCTTCCTTTTTCCGTTGGTTCACCCCCCAATGGCCGCTGCGGCCAGCACACCGCGTTGATCCGAAGCCAGGAGCCAGGTGCTTCTCCCGATATCCCATGCAGGTGCAGGGCCCAAGGACCTGGGCCATCCTGCACTGCACTCCTGGGCCACAGCGGAGAGCTGGACTGGAAGAGGAGCGACCGGAACGGAATCCGGCACCCCGACCAGGGCTAGAACCCAGGGTGCCGGCGCCGCAGGTGGAGGATTAGCCTAGTGAGCTGAAGCGCTGGCTAACGCTCCTGCTTTGAGCATAGATCTCCATGGGTTTGTGGTCCCAGGAAGTGACTCCTAACGGGTGATTGCCACTAGTGTCCATCAGATAAGTGAGTTCTGAAATTACTGCTTACTTCATCTGCTGAAGGAGCAGCTTGTCTGGGTTACGTTACATGGACAAGAGTGCCAGCCACTGTTTAGTCAGGCAGGCAGATGTGAACAGTGTCTTTTGATGTAATGCATATTTATTCTGAAGATTAAAGGCATGATTTTAATAAGTATGTGTGCATACTCTGTAGCTTCTATTTAATGTTGTAAAAGGAGTTCACGTATCTTAATTAGTAAGGCTACTGCTGTAGCCCCGATATAAAACATTTATTTAATAAAAAAAAAAAAAAGCACTTAACAATTTCTGGGATTTTACTTCCCTCTCTCTCATAGAGTCTATACACTGGAGTCATGTTATGTAGTTATGTATATATTTAACATGAGAGAGGCCAGTTTACATGTTTAGCAAAAGATGGAGGGAAAAAGGAAGTAGCAGACCACAAGTGAGAGGATGAGCATTTCAGATCTGCCCACATTCTCCTCACTGACACAGCTCTGATGTGAGCCTCGCGTGGGGAATGCGAATTTGCTTTTCTCATTGGTGGTTCCCTTAAACCTTTTACTGAATTTTCTGTGGCATTCTGGTGTTTAAAGTTGGTAGTTTCTCATGCAGCTTGACCTCTGCAAGCTAACATTTTCAGCTGGAAGAAAGAGCAGTCCAGGGCACTGTGGCCTCCGAGCAGTCTTTATTTAATTGGCTGCTTTGAGCACCCCAGGCCCAGCAAGAGGTGACCGTGCTGTGTTAGAGGTGTGATGGGGAAACTGAGTGAGCTCCTTCTGCTTCTTGGTGGCTGTGTTACTGAGGAGCGTTCACGAGGAGTATGAGGTTGCAGCCACTCTGATTTCTGATTAAATTGGGAATGATGACCACTTTGATTTTTGTAGAGGAGGAGAAGGGGCCATGATAATTTGGGGGGAAAAAAAGAACAGTTCTTGGAGATGTGGTGGGAGTTTACCCATTTCCTCTTGGAAAAAGCATCGGGAAGGTTTTGCATATTATTGATGTTTTGTTATTATAGAGAACATACAGAAATACATTGTAAAATCTTGCTAGCTTGTACTAGTTGGAGTAAAAGTCATTAAGGATTGGTGAAAAAAGTTGTTAGAGTTGTAAAAGAATCTCATGCCATGCTTTCATCTCTAAGACTAATAAAGATAACTCTAATGATGCAAGCTTTTTGGCCCACCTTTTCCAACTAATACAGAAGAATTATTCTAATTAGCTTATCAACATTAAATGGTGTTTCTGAAATACATAATAACCTATGCAGGTCTATTCTCAAGTAGTTAAACATTTTTCCTGAAAATGCAAGCCAACTGCGATGGAACCACTTTCAGAGAAGTGACAGCGACTGGCTTGCAGGGCATTGTCTCCTCTCCTCTGATTGGGGTTCTGTTCTCGTTCCAGGCTTAGACGCCACAGGACCTTTCCTTTCTCGTCACCGCGCATCTCTTAAGGAGCTTGATTTTAGCATCATGACCTTTCTGTGGAGTGAGAAATATGGTCATAAGCTGAAGTCTATAGAGGGAAAGCAACTGGATTACTTCTGCGAGCCCTCAGCATTGAAGGAAGCACGTTGTTTAATATGGCTGCTCGAAGAACACAGAGACAAGTTCCCAGCCCTGCACAGTGCTTTAGATGAATTCTTTGACATAATGGGTATGTGGCCCAGATTTAAATTCATATTGTATTTAGGGGGAAAAAACTTGTGAGTTATCTAGTTTATTTTGAATACTTAACAAAATCAATATTATTATTTGAGAAAAGGTAGAAGTTGACAGTAGTGAGGGTTTTGTTTTTTAATACCGTGAAACCTTCTTACTTTGTTAGCTGAGAGTTAGACATACTCAGGTTTGTTATCCTAGCAACATACCATGCTATTCCCATTTTAGATATTTTGACAGCATCATGGTGAAGATTGCATATTAAATGGATAGAATTTAGTAATTAGAAAGCAGTTTGATTCGTAGTATTCAAGAAAACATTTGCTTGCAGAAATAGGTGACATTTGCACAGTCTGTAACAGATAACACATCTGTTCTAACAGTAAGAGCCTAGGACTGGAGTCAGAAAAGATAGGCTATAGCACGGCTTCCTTAATTCAGTTGATTAAAAACCTTTTGGTTTCACTGCTGGATGTTAAGGACTTCAGAAGTGCTTACGCTGGCCCCTGCCCTCGATGGCCTTGTGTTCCAGAAAAAGGGGATAAGAAGAGTGCGCTAATAACAGTAGTGTGATAGTAAGCTCAGTGAGTGAGGACAGAGAAGGTGCTGAGGGCTTTAAACAAGGGAGACAGCCTGTACTTTCATTCTCTCCGTGAGAGAGGAAAGCCCAGAGCAGAGGCAGAGTCTGCAGTGGGCTGTGAACATAGGTGTGAAAATGTGCAGGTGGGTGTCAAGATACGGGGTGGGGGGAGCCTGTTTGGGCCACACCATGGACTCCAGTTTGGCAAAATAGGCTAACTAGCAGTGAATTTGGCAGTCTCACTTGGATCTTAGTTTCTTCATCATTATAATGAGATGATAAGGAGCCAGTGGTCTGTGTGGTCCTATTTCACTTTGTAATTCTAATATTAAATTCTAAGTTAATTTTACTTTTTAACTTTCTGTACTTCTGATGGTAATCCCTTCCTGCACAACATGTCTGTGTATTGTCAGGAGTTAGACTTCGGTTTCATGGTATTTGTTTTAGAAAAGTGCATTGGAAGCCCCAGCCTTGTACAACGGTGTCATCCATTATCAAGTTCACTTGCAGTGGAAGGAACTGAGGAGTCTGCCTTTGTTCTGTTTCTTATGTCAGGCACACGCAAATACAAATGCCTTTCTCTCTCCAGGATACTGCTTCCTGCCTGGGGTGAAGTGCTCCTGGATAGCCTGAATTTATTGGTGTCAGCCTGGTGCTGCTGGCCACACAGGCTGTCCCGGGACAGAACTTACAAACCCATGCATGTTTGGCGCACACAACAGGACAGCTAGAAAGGACACAGGTCCTTCTCAGTGTGTGCTCGCCCCGATTCCTGGGTTCCACATCCAACATAACAGTACATACATCTGGCTGCGACTGTTTCTCTGCTTTTGGCTGTGGAGCTGGAAGCCACCAACCAGACTACTGACCACTTGTGCAGGTTTTCAAGTCTGGTAGCTCCGCCTCCCTCCTGTCAGTTGTTTTTAGTGTTGCTGCTTTTCATTTGACAGAAGGATGGTATTTCTTCAAACTTAAAAATCCTTGGCCCTGTAAAACAGAGTGTTAATATCCTCATTGATGTGATACTGGCAGCCCCAGCTTCTTTCCTGAAGGCTGGACACATGGTTCCCTAGGGAATTCTGTGTAAAGGGCCAAAGGCCCCGTAAAAGCAGTCTGGCCAAATCTTGCCCTTAACACATCCAGATATGTTTTTCCTAAATTTGTCTCCATTAACAACATTGTTGCATATCTAGTTTCTAAGCAGAAAACCCTAGAATTCATTTTGACCATTGCCATTATTTATAACTAGTTTGTCACCATTCCAAATAAGCTTTATCTCTGATCTGTCAATCCCATTTCCCTAGATCAAGACCTTAGTTATCTTTCCATGATGAGACTGTCACAGTAGGCTCCAAACTGGTCTCCGTGTCTCTAGGCCCTCCCACTCGTAATCCTTCCATATTGCCAATACTGACTCCTCTAGAATGTCTGTCTAAATCTGGAACTGTTTCCTTTGAGAAACATTTGCTTAGCTTTGCTTACAGATTAAGTCCACATCATTGGCCTGGGTTGATCATTGCTCTCCCCATCTGCACTGTGAGGAGACACACCAACTTCTGATTCCCAGACTTGCCTCGGACTTTGCTGCCTCCTTTCTGTGCTCACGCAGTTCTGCCATCCTGCTCTACCCCCTTGCTTTTTCATTTCAATTCTAACTTAATCTTCCCCACCTCCCCAGAGCCCTCCTTGACTCCTCCATGGGCCTCTCCCCTTGAAAGCTTTGTTCCCTGCATCAGCTCTGCTGCCTTTGCACTCCCTGTGGGGCTCAGCACATGCGGTTACAAGTGTTCCCTGTCTTTGGCAGTAGAACACGAATTCACTCATGGCAAGGTCTGTCTTGTGCATCTCTGTAGTCCTAGCACCTGGCATAGACGGTACTAGAAGACACTCAGATTAGGCTGAATTGGATAGGAATTTCAAAGTTCTTGGTAGCTTATTTCCCATTTAGCCAGGCATTTTGTACCTGGTTTCTAAACTAGACATGTGTCAAAGCCAAATATAGAATAGAATAGTCTTTGCTGGTAGTGTTTGTGCTTTTTTTAACCTTTAATGTATTACATGGAAATGTCAATATTTCATTTCCTCACCAAAACCATCTGTGTCTTCCCACAGACAGTCGCTGTACTGTGCTACGGAAACAAGACAGTGGGGAAGCACCAGTAAGTTACATGCTCACTGAGATTAAGTTAAAAATAATATCAGAGCTGTCTTCCTTAGTAGATTGTGGTTGCCTTCTGTTCTGTCTGGGAGGTCAGAAATTCTTCAAGCTTAGGAAGGTGATCAAGTAAAGAACAGAACAGCATTGTGGCAGTTTGGCGGGTGGGGGGGACTGCTTGTTTACTGATCCTCCTTTAAACAGATTCTGTCACAATCTGCCATGTCAGATACTGCCTGGCTAGGTGTGGACTTGCAGCCAGCATACCTCGGAGGGAGGTGAATGCTTCACTGTGTGTGTCCCGCTGTCCGACCACGTGCACGATTCTGGTTTGCTCCAGTAAAAGGACCATCAGGGAAAGGCTATTCTGGCGTATAACCACTTACCTACTTGAAATAACATAAACCTTGTTGAAAATGAGGTTCGAAAGTTGGGGAAGTTTAATTTTACTTCTAACTTTAGGCATTATTAGACTTTTTTCTTACTTTCTATTATAAATTATAGCATGTAGACTAATTCACTCTGGTGTTGGTTTGTTTTTTTTTTTTTTTTTTTTTTTTTGACAGAGTGGACAGTGAGAGAGAGAGACAACAGAGAGAAAGGTCTTCCTTTGCCGTTGGTTCACCCTCCAATGGCCTCTGCGGCCAGCACGCTGCAGCCGGCACACCGTGCTGATCCGATGGCAGGAGCCAGGTACTTATCCTGGTCTCCCATGGGGTGCAGGGCCCAAGCACCTGGGCCATCCTCCACTGCACTCCCTGGCCACAGCAGAGAGCTGGCCTGGAAGAGGGGCAACCGGGACAGAATCCAGCGCCCCGACCGGGACTAGAACCCGGTATGCCGGCACCGCAAGGCGGAGGATTAGTCTAATGAGCCGCGGCGCCGGCCTGGTGTTATTTTTATTAACCATTTTACATACATGTAACTTTTAACTAGCCTATGAAAATCAATATGTTTTGTTTATGTTGTGTTCATTGTTTTTTCCCCCTCCTTTTTTAGTTAAGTTCTACTAAGGTGAAAAACAAAGGCAAGAAAAAAAAGCCAAAAGATTCAAAGGTATGGTGTATTTTCTGTATTAATTCTTATCTAAACCGCCCAAATGGGTTTTTGGATATAGAAGTTAGAATCAAGCAGTTCTGGGAATATTTTGAAACATTTTATATAAGAGAAAGACTTTTTGGGCTTCAAAGATACTTTTTAAAGTCTAGGCTTGGTTTTTGGTTTTTGTTTTTAAAATTTACTGATTTGAAAGAATTAGAGAGAGAGAAATATCTTTCATCCCTTGGTTCTCTCCTCAAATGGCTGCAATGGCCAGTGCCAGGCCAGACTGAAGCCAGGAACCAGGAGCTGCTTCCAGGTCTCCCCCTTGAGTGGCAGGGGCCCAAGAACTTGGGCCATCTTCCACTGCTTTCCCAGGCCCCTTATCAGGGTTCTGGATCAGAAGTAGATCAGCAGGAACTTGAACTGGTGCCAGTTTGAGATGCAGCATCACAGATGCAGTTGTAGGAAAAAGGGGAAGGGGTGCAGATTGCTGTCTCCTCAGCTGGGCACCAAATGTAAGGAAGAGGGCACAGAACAGAGAGGAGATAGAATACAACCTCAGAGCCAGACCAAGTTATTCCAAGAAAATAAACTCGTAGAGGTCAACCAACTGCCAGCTTGCAGAGTCGGAACACATGGCTCAGGGCCCAGATCGCAGGGGCTGGGCTTTTCTGTATCCTTGGTGGGCTAGGGATGGGGGTGTGGGAGTAGGCAGCGGTGAGCTAGGGATAGGGGTGCAGGAGTAGGCAGCGGTGAGCTTCTCCATGCAGGTTTTTGGGCTTCTAAACCTAGGGAAGAATGCAGGGAGTGGGTGGAGAACTATAGGCTGTGAGACTGAATTGGGATTCAAGGACAAGGGATAAATTCTGATTTTATCTGTCTTTTGGGCAATGAGCTGCAACGGCTGAGGCTTATGTCCTTGTTCCCTCAATCCTGACTCAGAGTATAGATAAGGAGATGGGGTGCCAGTTTCTTTCTGGCTACTTCGCGCTGATATGGGTGTAGACGTGGGGTGAGGATCTATTCTTGGATCATATTGAAGAAGGAGAGCGGTCTTGTGTTGCTCCTGTGAGATGACTTGAGATATATGCTTCGTAAATATTATTATTACTAAATTGTTGTAAGGAGATAGGAAAGCAGAATAATAGAATCTAATTTTAAAATTTTTTGTTGGAATTATTTCTGTTGCTCAAAATACTTACTGCCTAACATATTCAGAGTAAGAGTGATGCAGGATTGATGTGGGGCAGTGGTTAAGTCACTGCTTGTACTGTTGTCATCCCCATCAGAGTGCTGATTCAGGTCTAGGCTGTTCTGCTTCCCATCCAGCTTCCTGCTTATGTGCCTGGGGAAGGCAGTGGAAGAAGGCCCAAGTGCTTAGGCCCCTGCCACCCAGATGGAGTTCTTGGCTCCAGGCTTCAGCCTGGCTCAGGACTGGCTGTTGTGGCCATATGAGAAGTGAACCAGTGTCTCGGTCACTCTGCTTTCAAATAAATTTTTAATAAAAGAATGATGAATGCTAGTCATCATAACAATCTTAGAATGGATTCTTTTGTTTCTCTCACCTAAGGCTCTACTCCAAGCCTTTGAGATAATAAGTAGATAATAAATATTTTTAAGTCTCCTAATGGGTTCTTTCTTCTTTTTAGTACTTTTATTTATTTATTTATTTATTTGAAAGGCAGAGTTACAGAGGGAGGAGGAGAGACAGAAAGATTCTTTCATCTACTGGTTCACCCACATATGGCTATAACAGCTAGGGCTGTGCCAGGCCAAAGCCAGTGGTCTCATTCAGGTCTCCCACATGGGTACAAGGGCCCAGGCGCTTTCTTCTGCTGCTTTCCCAGGCACATTAACAGAGAGCTGGATTGGAAGTGGAGCGACTGGTACCCATATGGGATGCTGGCATCACAGGTAGAGGCTTAACTTGCTAAGCTGGCCCCTTGATGGCTGGTTAATGGCATGGAAGGAGGGGACTGGCTGAGGAAGTAGTCTACTTTTCCAAGAGGATAGAAAAACCCTTTCTTTGACCCTATCTTTAGTTAGCTAAACTTACACTAAGTAACATTTAAATTGTGTTTAAATTGAAACTATCCTAAATGTTAATTTGAGCTTTTTTTTCTTTAAGATTTTGTATTTATTTATTTAGACAGAAAGAGAACCGTCTCCCATCCACTGGTTCACTCTTTTTTTTTTTTTTTTTTTTTTTTTGACAGGCAGAGTGGACAGTGAGAGAGAGAGACAGAGACAGAGAAAGGTCTTCCTTTTTCCATTGGTTCACCCCCCAGTGGCTGCTGAGGCCGGCACACTGCACTGATCCAAAGCCAGGAGCCAGGTGCTTCCTCCTGGTCTCCCATGCAGGTGCAGGGCCCAAGCACTTGGGCCATCCTCCACTGCCTTCCCGGGCCACAGCAGAGAGCTGGCCTGGAAGAGGAGCAACCGGGACAGAATCCGGTGCCCCGACCGGGACTAGAACCCGGGATGCCAGCGCCGCATGTGGAGGATTAGCCTATTGAGCCACGGTGCTGGCCTGGTTCACTCTTAAATGGCCACAGTGGCTGGAGCTGAGCCAATCCGGAGCCAGGAAGCAGGAGCTTCCTCCATGTCTCCCACGCAGGTGCAGGGGCCCAAGCACTTGGGCCATCTTCTGCTGCTTTCCCAGGCCATAGCAGAGAGCTAGATCAGAAAAGGAGCAGCCAGGACTCGAACTGGTACCCATATAGGATGCCGGCACTACAGGTGGAGGCTTAGACCACTACACCACAGCACTGGGCCCCAATTTGAGCTTCTGTATAACTGTTGAAATTTAGATCACCACAGGATCCTGTTCCAGGAGAATCTGCATCTGTCTTTTATCTATTGGCAGTTAGCATGCATGTTTATATAAGTACTCATCAGCTTAAGTGGTAAAATTCCTCTTTCATGGATTTTAAGGAAGAAAATTATTGTCATTTTTTTTCTTTTAACACAGCCTATGTTAGTGGGCTCTGGAACAGCTTCAGTCACAGCGAACGATGAGACTGTCACTCCAGGGGAAGACCATAAGTAAGGACAGTCTTTTTGCTTCATTTTAACCCACATGTTTTCACTTAATAGGTGGTTTCAGCATAATATACTGTTGATTTTTCTTTTGTGACTCTAACTTTCCTTTTCAAAGATACACATATTTTATGACAACCTGCTGTTATCTATCGTGATTGAATTTATGGCATGGTTGTAGACATTAAGAAATCATTCAAACTGTTAAAGTTGCAAGATGATGAAATTTATTCAGTAAGTATATGTTGAGAACCTCCTGTGGGAGGCACTGTGGGAAAATCCTAGGAGAAAATGTCTAGAAAATAAGCTTTTAAATATTCAGTGGAAAGAATACCCTGTTGATAATTATTACCTGTTTTGCTACAACAGGAAGATATTTTAGGAGCTATATATGCTGTTATGGCTTAACCTTATACATTTGTTATTTTTAATGCCCTCTGATGAAACTGCGTTTTCAAAAAGCAAATAGACATAAGAGATCAAACTAGTGGGCAGGCGGTATGGTACAGTGGAGCACCTGCATCCATATTGGAGCACCTGGTTCAAGTGCCAACAATTCTATATTTCGGATCCAGCTTCCTGCTAATACACCTGGGATACAGTGGATGATGACCCAAGTACTTAGGTTGCTGCCACCATCGTGGGAGACTCAGACGGAGCCCCTGGCTCCTGGATTTGACCTCGCTGAGCCCTGGCTGTTGTGACCTTTTGGGGAGTAAACCAGCAAGAGAGGATCTCTATGCTGTCTTGGTCACTCTGCCTTTCAAATAAATCAATCATTTTTTAAAGATTTTTGTATTTGCTTACTTGAAAGAGTTACATTAAAAATGAATCTTACTGAAGAATGGGATGGGAAAGGGAGCAGGAGGTGGTACAGTTTGGGCGTGGGAGGGCGGGTATGGGGGGAAGAACTGCTGTGTTCCAAAAGTTGTACCTATAAAATTTATATTTATTAAATAAAAGCTTTCTAAAAAAAATAAAAGAGGTACAGAGAGGCAGAAGAAGAGAGAGGGGGAGGTCTTCCATCCGCTGGTTCACTCATTGGATGGCCGCAGCGGCCAGAGCTGTGATGATCCAAAGCCAGGAGCCAGAAGCTCCTTCTGGGTTTCCCACACGGGTGCAGGAGCCCAAGGACTTGGACCATCTTCTACTGCTTTCGCAGGCCATAGCAGATAGCTGGATTGGAAGTGGAGCAGCTGGGACTTGAACCTGTGCCCACATAGGATGCCAGCACTGCAGGCGGAGGATTTACCTGCTACACCACACCACCTGCCCCTGCAAATAAATAAATTAAAAAAAACAAACAAAAAACATAGTGAGTAGCAATAACCTTTTTTAAAAGATTTTATTTATTTATTTGAGAAGTGGAGTTACAGACAAGAGGGGGGGGAAACAGAGAGAAAGATCTTGCATCCACTGGTTCACTTCCCATACAGCTGCAATAGCCAGAACCAGGCTGATCGGAAACCAGGAGCTTCTTCAGGGTCTCCCACATAGATGCAGGAGCCTAAGCATATGGGCCATATTCTGTTTTCCCAGGCCATAGCAGAGAGCTGGATTTTAAGAGGAGCAGCTGGGACTAGAACCGGTGCCCATATGGGGTGCCGGCGCCACAAGTGGAGGCTTAGCCCACTGTACCACAGAACCGGCCCCAACAATACCCTTTTTATATCATTTTCATTATTTTTTAAAACTTTGTTTGACAGGTAAAATTACAAACAGAGAGACAGAGGGAAAGGTCTTCCCTCTGTTGGTTCGCTCCCCAGATGGCCACCACGGCTGGCGCTGATCCAAAGCCAGGGGCCAGGTGCCTCCCCCAGGTCTCCCATGTGGGTGCAGGGGCCCAAGCAGCTGGGCCATCCTCCATTGCCTTCCCAGACCACAGCAGAGAGCTGGACTGGAAGAGGAGCAACTGGGACTAGAACCCGGCACCCATATGGGATGCCGATGCCACAGGCGGAGGACTAACCAAGTGAGCCACGGTGCCGGCCCCTGTCATTTTCATTATTAACCAAATGGGTTTTTTTTCCCCATGTCTCTTAATGGAGTTACAAGACAGGTTAAAATTTGCAGTCATTTTTATGGATTCTTTAAATGGAACAGTTGTTTTAAGTTAAATAATAATGGCCTGTCTTGGGGCTGGCGCTGTGGCGCAGCAGGTTAAAGCCCTGGCCTGAAGCGCTGGCATCTCATATGGGTGCCGGTTCGAGACCCAGCTGCTCCTCTTCCGATCCAGCTCTATGCTATGGCCTGGGAAAGCAGTGGAAGATGGCCCAAGTCCTTGGGCCCCTGCACCCATGTGGGAGACCCGGAAGATGCTCTTGGCTCCTGGCTTCAGATCGGTGCAGCTCTGGCCATTGTGGCCAGTTGGGGAGTGAACCAGCGGATGGAAGACTCTCTCTCTCTGCCTCTCCTCTCTCTGTGTAACTCTTTCAAATAAATAAATAAACCTAAAAAATTAAAAAATAATAATAGCCTGTCTTAGTCTATTTGGGCTCTGTAACAACGTACCATAAGCTGGGTGGGTTATGCACAACAGAAATTAATCTCTCAGAGACGCTGTGAGGCTGGGAAGTCCAAGATCAAAGTGACTGTAGGTTTGGTGTCGGTAAGGGCCTGCTTTCTGGTTCACAGATGCCACTTTCCCACCATGTCTCCCATGGTGGCAGAAGGAAGGAAGCTCACTGGCCTCTTTTCTTTAAGACACAAGTTCCTTTTGTGAGGGTTCTGCCTTCATGACCTAATCAACTCCCAGATGTTCCCCAGTCCAGCACCCCACATGGGTGATTGGCACTCACCATGGGCACTTTGGGGGAGACACAAACATTCAGACCCATAGCACAGCCATTCCTGAGATTGACAGTCTTGTGCCAGGTACTGTTCCAATGGCTTCACACATGTAAACTTAATTAACCCACTCATCTACTCTAGGAGAGAAATCCTGTTATTAAGGCCACTGTAGCTAAGGAAACAGGCAGTGTAGTTAATGATTTGCCAGGAACACAAAGCTAATAAATAGCAGAGAGAAGATTTAAATATGCTATATGGTTTTCAGATTACTTGACCTTTTTGGAGTGCTAAAATCTTTTATTCTTAAGTCTTTCTACCTATGTCTTTTACCTCTCTAACCTTAGTTTAACTTAATACCACTTACAATAAAATCTTCATTTTTCTATTATTAAGACAACATTCATCTCCTCAAAAGCTGTAAGTTTTCAGAAATTCACAGCAAGGTGAATTATTAATTTTTTAAAGATTTGTTTATTTTTGAGGCTGGCGCCAAAATATGCTTAGCAGATAAAGCCACTGCCTGCAGTGCCGGCATCCCATATGGGAGCCAGTTCGAGTCCTGGCTGCTCCACTTCCAATCCAGTTCTCTGCTGTGGCTTGGGAAAGCAGTGGAGAATGGCCCAAGTCCTTGGGCCTCTGCACCTGTGTGGGAGACCTGGAAGAAGCTCCTGGCTTTGGATCGGTGCAGCTCCGGCCATTGCAGCCAACTGGGGAGTGAACCAGTGGATGGAAGACTGACTCTCTCTGCCTCTCTGTCTCTCCTCTCTCTGTAACTCTGACTTTGAGAGAAATAAATCTTTTTTTTAAAGATTTTTTTTAATCTTTTTTTTTTAAAAAAAAAAAAGATTTATTTCTTTGAAAGGCAAAGATAGAGAAGAAGAGAGAGACATCTTCCATCCACTGGTTCACTCCCTAAGTGACTGCCACAGCTGGGGCAGCAGCTGGCTGAAACCAGGACACAGAGGAGCTTCTTCATGGTCTCCTATGTGAGTGGCAGGAGCCCAAGCACTTGAGCCATCTTCTGCTGTTTCCCAGGCACATCAGCTGGGAGCTGGATCAAAAATGTAGTAGCCGGTTCTCAAACTGGCGCCCAAATGGGATGCCAGCACTATAGGCGGTGATTTAACCTATGCCATCGCACTGACCCCAGTATGAAATATTGATTAAAAGTGTCAGAGCCAGCATTATGGCACAGCAGGTTAAATCTCCATCTGCAGCACACAGACAAACCATGTGAGCACCGGGTTGGGACCTTACTGCTCAGTCCACTTTTGATCCATCTCCTTGTTAATGTGCCTGGAAAGCAGTGAAGCAGTCCACGTGCTTGGGTCTCTGCACCCATGTGATAGATCTGGAAGGTGTAAAATGTTTCCATGACCGTAATTGTGGAAAATATTACATTTCTCAGTAGTATTTTTTTGTAATGTATTACTATCATTCTGTTTATTTCAATTAAGTAATATTTTGGTTCATCCAAAAGTATAATTCTTCACACACAGTTTTTGTTTTTGTTTTTTTTAGCAGACGCAATTCAGACTCTGCAGGCCCATTTGCAGTGCCTGACCATCTTCGGCAAGACGTGGAGGAATTTGAAGCTCTCTATGACCAACACAGTAACGAGTATGTTGTTCGCAACAAGAAGCTGTGGGACATTAACCCAAAACAAAAGTGCTCAACTCTTTATGAGTAAGTAGGGTGACATTGCTACAACTGTTGTTTTAGACTGAGGCTGCAGTTAAAAATCAGAAGTTTTAAAATTTGTGTCCCATATTTATTGATTTTTTATTTTTTTAAAGATTTATTTATTTATTTGAAAGTCAGAATTACATAGAGAGAGGAGAGGCAGAAAGAGAGAGAAAGTTCTTCCATCCAATGGTTCATTCCCCAGATGGCCGCAATGGCCGGAGCTGCACTGATCCGAAGCCACGATCCAGAAGCTTCCTCCAGGTCTCCCACACAGGTGCAAAGGCCTAAGGACTTGGGCCATCCCCCACTGGTTTCTCAGGCCACAGCAGAGAGCTGGATCGGAAGAGGAGCTTCCAGGACTAGAACGGCACCATATGAGATGCTGGCGCCTCAGGCTAGGGCATTAACCCACTGCACCACAGCACCAGCCCCGTGTCTCATATTTATTAAATAGCCTTCAGAACCTCTGGGGAAGAACATTGTCAGTGCTTTGTCAGGTGTTACACTGAATTAATTGAGGGTTTTTAATGCTTAAATTTAGAATCCCAGTGATTACTAGTTTTGTCAGTTTGAGCGACTAATACGGACATTTCCTACTAAGCTATCCTGTGATTCCCTGGGAGGAACTATTAATAAAGAAAGAATCATGGTGATTCTGTGATCCACATTACTGTGTGGCTGGATGCATTGTTTGGCCTCTCACCATACTCTTATATACTGGTTTGGATTTACATTTCCCTGATGGCTAGTGATCCTGAACATTTTTTCATTTGTCTGTTGGTCATTTGAATTTCCTCTTTTGAAAAATGCCTGTTCATGTCCTTTCCCATTTCTTAACTGAATTGTTTGGTTTTTTTTGAGTTTCTTGAGCTCTTTATAGATTCTGGATATTAATACTTTATCAGTTGCATAGTTTGCAAATAATTTCTCCCATTCTGTTGGTTGCCTCTTCACTTTGCTGAGTGTTTCTTTTGCAGTACAGAAGTTTCTCAATGTGATGTAATCCCATCTGTCAATTGGCTTTGATTTGATTGCCTGTGCTTCTGCTGTCTTTCCAAGAAGTCTTTCCCTATGCCAGTGTCTTGCAGGGTTTCCCCCAATGATCTCTAGTAATTTGGTGGTACTGGGTTTAAGATTTAGGTCTTTGATCCATTTTGAGTGGATTTTTGTGTAAGGTGTGAGATAGGGGTCTTGCTTCATATTTCTGCACGCAGAGATCCAGTTTTCCCTGCACCATTTGTTGGAGAGACTGTCCTTGCTCCAGGGATTGATTTTAGCTCCTTTGTCAAAGATAAGTTGGTTGTAGATGTGTGGATTGATTACTGGAGTTTCTGTTCTGTTCCATTGGTCTACATATCTGTTTTGTTTTGTTTTGTTTTGTTTTGTTGTTGTTGTTGTTTTTTCCAGTACCAGGCTGTTTTGATTAAAACTGCCCTGTAGTATGTCTTGAAATCTGGTATTGTGATGCCTCTAGCTTTGTTTTTGTTGTATAAGATTGCTTTAGCATCGTTTGAGCATCATTTTTTTCTAGATCTAAGAAGAATGTCCTTGGTATTTTGATTGGAATTATATTGAATCTATAGATTGCTCTCAGTAGTATAGACATTTTGATGATACTGATTCTTCCAATCCATGAACATGGGAGATTTTTTCATTTTTTTGTGTGTTTTTCTTTAATGTTTTGTAATTTTCATTGTAGAGATCTTTGACTTCCTTGGTTAATTTATTCCAAGATTTTTTTTTTTTTTTTTGACAGGCAGAGTGGACAGTGAGAGAGAGAGACAGTGAGAAAGGTCTTCTTTTGCCATTGGTTCACCCTCCAATGGCCGCCGCGGCTGGTGCGCTGCGGCCAGCGCACCGCGCTGATCCGATGGCAGGAGCCAGGAGCCAGGTACTTTTCCTGGTCTCCCATGGGGTGCAGGGCCCAAGCACTTGGGCCATCCTCCACTGCACTCCCTGGCCACAGCAGAGAGCTGGCCTGGAAGAGGGGCAACTGGGACAGAATCCGGCACCCCGACCGGGACTAGAACCCGGTGTGCCGGCGCCGCTAGGTGGAGGATTAGCCTAGTGAGCCGCGGCGCCGGCCTATTTTTAAAAATCTCCAAACATAATTCTTTGAATTTTTGAAATAAACACATGATCCCTTCAGAATGATAGTTTGTGTTATTCACCTAGGATAAAGGAAAGAAAACTTCAGCTAACCTCGGGTGCATGAAAAGAGTGTTTAGGAAAAGAATATTGGATGAGAAGTTGAGAATACTGGGGATGGTGTTGGCATTGTGGCAAAGTGGGTTAAGCTCCTGCTTTGGACACCCATCTCTCATATTAGAGTGTGCCAGATCCAGTCCTGACACCTCTGCTTCTGATCTGTCTTCCTGCTAATGCTCCTGGGAGGCAGCAGATGGTGACTCAAGTGAGTGGGTCCCTGCCACTCGTGTGGGAGATACAGATGGAGTTCAGGGCCTGGCTTCAGCTTGGCCCATCCCTAGATGCTGTGGGAATTTGGGGAACGAGTCAGTAGAACCTCCCCGTGCCTCTCCCTCTCAGCCTCCTCCTTCCTTCCCCTTTCTCTGCCTTTCAAGTAGATGAAATTAAATGGACATTTAGAAAGTAATACTAGGGGGGCTGGCGCTGTGGCACAGTGGGTTAATGCCCTGGCCTGAAGTGCCAGCATCCCATATGGGCGCCGGTTCAAGGCTCGGCTGCTCCACTTCCGATCCAGCTCTCTGCTATGGCCTGGGAAAGCAGCAGGGGATGGCCCAAGTCCTTGGGCCCCTGCACCCGCGCAGGAGACCCGGAGGAAGCTCTTGGCTTTGGATTGGTGCAGCTCCAGCCGTTGCAGCCAACTGGGGTGTGAACCATTGGATGGAGGACTCTCTCTCTCTCTCTCTTTCTTTCTGCCTCTCCTCTCTGTGTAACTCTTGACTGTCAAATGAATAAATCAAAAAAAAAAAAAAGTTTAGGAAAGCAGATACATTTTAAAAAAAAGTAATACTAGGATAATTTCTACCAAGTAACCTTTTATTGATATTAAATAAGAATCCTAGGATAATTTCTACAAACTGACCTTTTCTTGATTTTAGTATTTCTCTTTAAAGTATGGAATTAGCCTAATTTACTTTAATGACCTCTATCTGGTTCTAACATTTTATGATTTTGACAGTTGAAGCAAATTATTCTTCATTAGTTTTTCCTACCACTACTTCAGTGGTATTAGCTGTCAGCAAAGATTTATTAAAGACATAAGGCTAAGCAGTGTTACAGATTCCAGAAACAGCAGAAGGTGTGGTCCTGTCATGCAGCCTTCAGCATTGCAGGACTAAGATGACCGTTGGTGGGGTTACATTACTGCAGATAAGAATCACGAGCGTTAGAGCAGAGTTGTGTGCAGTGGGTGAAGCTGCTGCCCAAGAAGCCAGCATCCTTTCCGAGTGCCAGTTCGAGTCTTGGCTTCTCCACTTCTGATGTATCTCCCTGATAATGGGCCTGAGAAAGCAGTGGAAGATGGCCCAAGCGCTTGGGCCCCTGCCACCCACGTGGGAGACTTGGGTGGAATTCCAGGCTCTTGGCTTCGGCCTGGCCTAGCCCTGGCCATTGCAGCCATTTAAGGAGTGAACTGGCATATGGAAAATCTCTCTTTCTCTGTTTATTCTTTTTTTTTTTTTTTTTTTTTTGACAGGCAGAGTGGACAGTGAGAGAGACAGAGAGAAAGGTCTTCCTTTGCTGTTGGTTCACCCTCCAGTGGCTGCCACGGCTGGCACGCTGCGGCCAGCGCACCGCGCTGATCCGATGGCAGGAGCCAGGTGCTTCTCCTGGTCTCCCATGGGGTGCAGGGCCCAAGCACTTGGGCCATCCTCCACTGCACTCCCTGGCCACAGCAGAGAGCTGGCCTGGAAGAGGGGCAACCAGGACAGAATCCAGCGCCCCAACCGGGACTAGAACCCGGTGTGCTGGCACCGCAAGGCGGAGGATTAGCCTAGTGAGCCATGGCACCGGCTCTCTGTTTCTTCTCTTCCTGTAATTCTGCCTTCCAAATAAATACATCTTTTTAAAAAATAAATGCTAAAATAATAAGAACCATGAGCATGTACGAAACTGATTTTGCCCAGAATAGTACTGTGGAAGTACTTTCCTTGTTCTTTAAATTTTTATGTATTTGAGAGGCAAAGTGAGAGAAATAAAGAGTGAGCGAGCACACCCTCATATCCTCTTTTTGAGTCCCCAAATGTCTTCAGTGGCCAGGGCTGGGTTTGGCCAAACTAAAGATGGGAGCCAAGAACTCAACCACAAGTCTCCCCATGGGAGGCAGAAAGCGTATTATTTGGCCATCACTGCTGCCTCTCGGGGTCTGCATTAATAGGAAACTGGAATCAGGAACCTGATAGTGAATCCAGGTATTTGGATGTGGGTTGCAGGCATCCTAGCCACCATCTTGTTAGGCTACACACTGACCCAGGATTACTTTTTAAATTACCTTTCCCGTCTGTGCCCTGGACTGGCAGCAACGGGCACTGGTCTTCAAAATGGCCATCTTTGGCTATTTAGAACATTAATGATCACATCAAATTATAGAAATGTTATATATACACATAGAAACATGTGCATGTCTACGCAACAAATCTTAGTACCCCTGGTGAATTTGTTTTCTTACAGCAAATTTTACTGCTGTCACATACAACACACTCAGTTCTTTGCCTCTGGTTTTTTTTCCTTTTTAAAAAAATGTATTAGAAATAGAACGAAGGAGAGAGAGCGTCAGTCACGAGGAAGCTCCCACCTGATGGTGGATTGCAGATTCTCCAGGAGCGCAATGTGGGGGCCGTCCCTGGACCTCACAGTCGTTTGCCCTCATTTGTCTCGCCTTCCTTCCCTGTCTGTGGTTGCTCTTTGGTCACTGGGAGCAGCTTCCCTTCACGTGGGCTCTGTTCTTGGTTCAACACTTCAGATTTCATTTTCTTAGTCCGGGTAGAAAAGCTTTAGTAAACCACGTACACCGTTCATCAGTTATTTTACTGCAGTGTAATGGCTGCTGGACAGTGACTGGAAACACTTTGGGCAGATGGTGCGGGCTGATATTATTACTGCCAGCCAGTCAGATCCTCTACAGGATTGGTCGTTCCTGCGACGACAGTGATTGGTTTCTCTTTGTCTCACCTTCCCTCTTCCCCTTTTGCTTTTAGACGTTTATAAAAGGAAGTTGGATGGGAACCCTAGAGCAAAGACATATTGAACCTTAGTTTGCACAGCAGCATGTATATAGAGAGGAAATATTTAGGAATATTGGGAAATACTCCTAAGAAGAAAATATTATAAAACACCTGAGAACAGATTTGGGGTGACTTTTAGTGTTTAGAGCAGAGCAGCAGTGCTGACTGAGGAAAGTGGCATTTGGTCTTTGTAACAGAGTGTCAGTTGCTTTTAAGAGAAGTTAATCATTTTTAATTGCACAAAAAGTGATTTTCTTTTGCTTCAAAAAAGCATTGTTTTTAACTTCCCTTCTAAATATGTGTTGTGCTTGTTTGCATTAATTACTTAAAAAGTTCCTTTACATATTTTTGTTTTTGAAAATGCCTTCTTAGTGGTGTCTGATGTGACTTCCATGCTAGTCATACGATTGTTTTAGGGTGAATACAGAATTCATTGGAAGGAGAGGCCGATCTGAGCCTGATACAAGAATGAGAAAAGAAAATAGACCTAGAATCGGAACATACAAAGCCAGCACAGAAGAGCAGTCAAAGGGACTCGGCCCATCCCTGTGGATCTGGGTCTTGAACAACATTGGTTTATTGATCACGTATGGTTGATGTTGGTCCCTCCAAGTCATTGCACATTCCCAAATGAAAGATTTGACTGTATTTACTATATCCACACTCAATAGGATTTTTTGAGATCTTATTTCCTCTACTAATTTGAGATTTTTTAAAATTATTGTTTTAAAATTTATTTACTTGGGCAGCAGAGGGACAGAGCACTTCATTCCCCAAGTGCGCAAGGGCCAAGGATGGGCCAGACCAAAGCCAGGAGTGGGGAGCCAATTCAGGTCTCCCACATGGGTAGCAGGGACCCAATTACTTGAGCCCACCATTGCCTCCCAGGGTAAGCATGAGTAGGAAGTTGGAATCTGAAGCAGAGCTGGGACCAGAACCTAGGCACTCTGCTATGGGATACAGGCATCCCAACTGTGTGTCCCAAACACTATGCCAGATGACCCACCCTGTCGTTTGACATTCTGGCTATTTGTCCTCAGTAAATATTCTTTCTTGTTCATTACTTTTATAATAGATTATATAATTATACAATTGAAATTTATAAAATAACTTCTTAATCCCTTTTTGCTTTTTCCCAAAAAAGATTCTCAAGAATTATTTTCTAAGGGCTAGACAAAATTGTACGTACTGTATCATAGGCTGCATGAACCTCATGTTCATGTAGGGGGTGGGGGCAGTGAGACTGTTACAAGTGAAATGATGTTTTGCTTTGGAAAATAAGCTTTTTCCCCCCAAATATGTGCAAATGTGTTCTTACAGTAACTCATGTAAATGTACATTTTCTCCAAGCTACTTCTCTCAGTTGTTGGAGGAACATGGTCCCTTAGACATGAGCAACAAGATGTTCTCTGAAGAATATGAATTTTTCCCAGAAGAAACTCGACAGATACTAGAAAAAGCAGGAGGTTTAAAATCTTTTCTGCTGGGATGTCCTCGTTTTGTTGTAATTGACAACTGTATTGCATTGAAGAAAGTTGCATTACGACTCAAGAAAAAAAGAAAGAAGAAAAACATTAAAGCAAAAGTGGAAGAAATTTCAAAAACAGGAGAATATTTGCGAGTTAAACTACCACTGAATCCAGCTGCTAGAGAATTTAAACCAGATGTGAAGTCCAAAACAGTGTCTGACTTCCCTTCAGCCCCAGCTCCTGAGCGTGTGAAGCCCAGGCCCAGATCTGCTGATTCTCCCAAACCAGGCTGTGAAGATGCGAAGCCCAAGTTGGTCTCTGAGCATTCTTCCCGGCCAGTTCCTGAAGACGGGAACCCTAAGGGGTCTTCCTCTAGTTCTCCCAAACCTGTCTCTGAGGATACAAGTCACAAGCGAGCCTCCTCACATTGTCCCAAACCAGTTCCTGAAGATGTGAAAGCAACCTACTGGACACAGTCCCATTTGGTCACAGGATACTGTACCTATCTTCCCTTGCAGGGATTTGACATCACCCAGACACCGCCAGCATACATCAATGTGTTACCAAGCTTGACCCAGTACACTGCCATCTACACACCTTTGGCCAGTATTTCCTCTGAATATCAGCTGCAAAGATCAATACCCGTGGTGCCATCTTTTGTTGCCAGTGATACAGCAGATAAAAATGCTGCTATGTGTTTTGAGGGTCATCCTCTGAATACTGAGCAAGCCTCTGGGGACCAGATGGCCCTCCAAACACGAGTCCGTGAACAGCCTTTGGGAATACCCGTGAAGTCGCAGTGCAGCACAGATGGTGCTGATCTGTCCCCGAGCGAGTCTAACAGAAATGCCGGGCACGCTGGGAGTCCTAAGAAGTGTGAAGTAAATCCAGAAAGTATCGGTGCAGTAACAGATGCCCCACAGACGCAGATGGCTGCCACACAGGTAAGACTTAAACAGAAGTCTTACACTGTAGCAAAGTTAAAATCCCTAAAAATGATTCTGATGGTTACTGAGGCCTTTGTTGGAAAATACTTTAAGTCTAAGAACACTTTTTGAAACATAACAGGCACATTTGTCAGAAAGAAGTTTTCAGTCCAGTAAATAATACCCAAATTCTGTAGCAACTGAGAGCCAGTGGAGTCAGCTGAAACATTTTAATAATTAATAAAGTCACAGTTGGAGGGTGTGGCTGTTTCTTTATAGAAAAGTACAGATGCTAATAACGGTCAAGCCCACATCACTCAAGCTTGCCTGCCAGTTACAGCAAGACCAGAACAGGAGACTGTGGGATTTACTGCAGGTCGGGGGCTGGGAGGGTGGGGGAACATGATGATGGCTCCTCAGAGAAAAGAAAGGAAGAAGAGTCTCCAGCTTCTCCTGCCAAACCAGGGGAGGAATGAGGGAGGCAAAAGAAGTGTCCTCACGGAGGGAAACCAGAGGGGAGTCCATGGAGGAGTCCTTCCCAGCAGGCCTGAGAGTAAACCCAGGTTCCTCTCCAGTTGCCTTTCTAGGGTGTGAATTGATTTAAATGCTTGGGTTGCCCCACTGCTAAGTTAAACAAAATGTTTCAAGTGTTACAAGTGATGAACCAAAATCATTTTCAGTTACACTAATTCTGAAAGTATCTCCTTACTAATAATAAATATTTATTGAAAACATAGGACATAGTCTAAATTGGAAACAAAACTTGAAAAATTGTGAACATGTTTTAAAATGTTATTACACGGTGAGTTTATGTACAAAAGCAACTGAGGCAAATTGAAATGAAGGGATTGTTTTGCCCCATAGGTGTCTTCAACCATAATGCACCAAGAAGTCAACACTGAGCCGGAAGATCCTCTTAAGACACCACAAGTGAGTCAAATTGTATTAACCTCTTTAAAAGTTTAATTTTCATTAATTATTCTAGATGGGAATGATGAGTCAGAACTATCTTAGACTCAGCTAAGTTGATCTAAAGGAAAGTAAGTTTTCTTATAGCATATTTATTATAAAATATGATGGCTTTATTGTTTTAATTGGTGAAACGATGATATATTGATTTATAAATGAAGTATTCATGTGAATAATACAGAAAGATATTATAAAGACTTTCACCACTTTAAGTGATCCAATTAGAAATTCCATTAATATAATTTACTTTATTGATGCATTGTGAGAGAATAATTATTTGATCAGCTGTAAAGGTACTGAAAAGGTGCTGGGTAAAATTAACCTCCCCCCATTTTTTAAACAAATGCTGATAATAAAATGAGAATTAGTATCTCTCAACATACTAGTATCTTTCTCTTAAGCCAAAAGCCATCTTGCTTAAAGGTAAAACGTCACCACTAATATATTATCCTAGAGATACTAACTGACAAAATTAAATAAATAATGTAGAAAACAGGAGATAGAATTACCATTATTTACAGAGACTAAGATTGTATTTCCTGAAAAATCTAAAATGACCAACTGAAAACTTGGACCAAAGTAAGAGAACTCAGAATGATGACTGGATACAAAATAAATAGCTTCTCATGTACTAACAACAGGCTGTTAGAAAGTGTGTCAGAAGAAAATATTCCATTTTCAATAGCAACTAAAAGATAAAATACTTGTCTATGTAAAGAAAACTGAAATGCTTTCAGAGACACATAGGAAGACCCATTATAATAAAGAGACTGATTGGTTCCCCTCAAGCTTTTTTAAATTTAACACAATCCCAGTTTACAGTGATATATATACAACAGACTAGCTCAAAATCTATGGCTTAAACCAAAGAGAAGCATGTGTTATCTCATTGTTCTTCCAGGTCAGGAATTTAGGAGCCACTTTAGCTGAGTGGTTCTGGAGATATTATTCAAGTAACAGTAAAGGTGTTGGTGAGGACTTAGTCACCTCCAGGAAAACCTGGGCTGGAGGTTCTGCCTCTGGGATGGCTCGAGCACATGCTGACACGGAGCCCAGTGGCTGTTAGGCCCTACTTTAGGAAGCTCCACTTCACTCCTGTTTGCCTTGATCACAGAGCAGCTCCTCAAGCTGGTTGTGCAGAAAGAGACCCTGTATAAGGGCATGAATACCAAGAGGCCAGGACCTTGGCAGCTGACTTGGAAGCTGCCTACCGCACAGGATTTACTTGGAACTAGACAAACTGATACCACTTTTTGTGGAAAATGAGCCTCAGGAATGGTCAGGGGAAAGGAACTGTAAGAGAATTATGAAGCTAGATAGCACATAAATAGACCATTAGAATAAAAGTCTTATGGAATAGAATACAGAAATTTAAGGTATAGTGAAGTTGCTAAACTATCAGTGAGCAACATGTTGATTAAACACTTGGTGCTGGGGCCTGCGCTGTGGCGTAGCGGGAAAAGCCACTGCCTGCAGTGCTGGCATCCCATACGGGTGCCAATTTGAGTCCCAGATGCTCCACTTCCAATCCAGCTCTCTGCTGTGGCCTGGGAAAGCAGTAGAAGATGGCCCAAGTCCTTGGGCCCCTGCACCCATGTAGGAGACCTGGAAGAAGCTTCTGGTTCCTGGCTTCAGATTGACACAGCTCCAGTCGTTGTGGCCATTTGGGAAGTGACCCAGTGGCTGTAAGACCTCTTTCTCTGTCTCTGCCTCTCTGTAAATCTGCCTTTCAAATAAATAAATCTTTAAAAAAATAGTTTAAAAAATGAATTAAAAAAATAAACACTTGGTGTTAGGAGAAATGGGTTGCCATCTAGAAAAAAATTAATTTGGATCCCTACTTAATTGCTTCCACCCAAATAAAATCCAGGCAGATCAAAGATTTAATATAAAAAAATGGCCCCTCTATAAAAGTGCCCCCTTGAAAAGGGAAATTTGGTGACCATTTCTTTTCACTGGGGTCTCACCCACAAAGGTGCTTCATGTAGGACATTTTTTACCATTGTGTCCTGGCTTTTCAGCCAGACCAGAATGCCTTAAGGGCTGATTCTGAGGTCAGAGTGCTATTTAAAGCGATTGTCATGCTATGAGTCTGCTGTGTGGACTGCTTCCCTTGTTGGAGCATTCACTCCTTTTTAATTCTATCCGTTATTATTACAGGTCACTTAATCCTATCTATGTGATTACTTTAATACTTAATCCTATCCATATGATCACTTTAATACTTAAAATGCTGATTTTTACTACCCAGCTTAATTAAGGGGACTTGGGGTCCTAAGGCAGATTTTTAAACTGTACCCTTAGAAGTAAGTCCATAGGAATGTATGCAGGACTATACAGCTTTTACTGTAAACTTCATGCACTTCAGAATTACAACTTTAGGAACATGGTGATTCTTTCCACCATGCCTGCCTTCCCACCCACACTCCCACCCCCTTCCTCCTCCCTCTCTTATTCCCCCTCTTATTTTTTATTAAGATCTATTTTCTTTTTTTTTATTTAGTAAATATAAATTTTCAAAGTACAGTTAATGGATTACAATGGCTTCCCCCCCCATAATTTCCCTCCCACTCACACCCCTCCCATCTCCCGCTCCCTCTCCCATTCCATTCACATCAAGATTCATTTTCAATTATCTTTATATACAGAAGATCAATTCAGTATATATTAAGTAAAGATTTCATCAGTTTGCACCCACACAGAAACACAAAGTGTAAAATACTGTTTCAGTACTAGTTATAGCATTACTTCACATTGGACAACACATTAAGGACGGATCCCACATGAGGAGTAAGTACACAGTGACTCCTGTTGTTGACTTAACAATTTGACACTATTGTTTATGGCGTCAGTAATCTCCCTAGGCTCTAGTCATATGAGTTGCCAAGGCTATGGAAGCCTTTTGAGTTTGCCGACTTCGATCTTATTCCGACAGGGTCATAGTCAAAGTGGAAGTTCTCTCCTCCCTTCAGAGAAAGGTACCTCCTTCTTTGATGGCCCCGTTCTTTCCACTGGGATCTCACTCACTGAGATCTTCCATTTAGGTCTTCTTTTTCAATTAACTTAATACACATGATTAACTATACGTTAAGTAAAGAGTTCAACAAATAGTATGAAAGAAAAAAAAAATAACTGTTCCTCAACAGTCAAGACAGGGACTGTTCAAGTCGTTGCTTCTCAAAGTGTCTATTTTACTTCTACAGATTTAGGCAATACTTTTAAGAAGATAGACTCACACTGAGTATGTTGTATTTGAAATTTGCAGTCCTCATGTAATGCAGATGGACATCTTTCCTAGTTAGTAAACAAAAGACTGACAGCTTCATTTTCAGCATCCGACTCCTCGGACTCAGGCATGTGATTGTGGACTGTCCTAGCAGTGTGAAAGGTTTTCAGAATCCTTACAGAGGAAGACTTAAAAGTAGGGACAAAGTCAATATATTCTGTTCATATCTGAAATATATGTAGTAACTATTTTTAATAAAAAAAACTTGTTTTAATAAAAAGTTCTTGATGTTTATTGTGGAGAATGACATTGAGATCAAACCATTGATCTAATACTAAACTTTCCTAAAACAAATAAGTATCAAGAACTAGTTACAATGAAGATTGAAGAGTTTCAGTATGTATTCCAGTAATATGAATATTACTTTTTAAAATATGGCTTTACTAAACCGTGTTTAGGGATTTTTAATTCCTGAATTACTGTGGTATTCCTCTTGTACATTTTCACCTGTATTTCCTTGTTCTTTTCTTGTTTAAAGAGATAGTTCAGAATAAGAGAGTAAATAGGCATTTTGAACTACTTTAATACGCAATTTTATAATTTACTTTTAGGGGGATATTTCACGGATTGAAAAGGAGTACCAAGGATTACAAGAGCAGCTTAAGGAAGCATATGAAAATTATGAGCAGATAAAACTCAAGGGCTCAGAAGAGACCAGGGACCTGGAAGAAAAGTTGAAAAGGAATTTAGAAGAAAACAAGGTAATCCTGCCATTTGCAATCTCTCTTTAATTGCATGTGGCAATTAGGAGAACATAGCTGTGCTGAACATCATTGGCTAAACAAAAGGTTCTTTCTCAAAATTGCCTGTTTCAAATTTCTCTATAATATATTTAAGTGACAGCATTTCTTGCAGTATTTTATAGCCTCTATGAATTCTTTTTAAAAAAGGGCTGTAAATCTGGGTTTTCATTTATCCATAATTCAGCTTCTTCATTAACAAAAACTCCATGTATAGTGACTTAAGTTCTGAGTTAAATGTTTTTTGTATTGCAAGGCACTTTAGGAATTAGTGGTGGCCGGCACTGTGGCTCACTAAGCTAATCCTCCGCCTTGCGGCACCTGCACACCAGGTTCTAGTCCTGGTTGGGGCGTCGGATTCTGTCCCGGTTGCCCCTCTTCCAGGCCATCTCTCTGCTGTGGCCAGGGAGTGCAGTGGAGGATGGCCCAAGTGCTTGGGCCCTGCACCCCATGGGAGACCAGGAGAAGCACCTGGCTCCTGCCATCGGATCAGCACGGTGCGCCGGCCATTGGAGGGTGAACCGACAGCAAAGGAAGACCTTTCTCTCTGTCTCTCTCTCTCACTGTCCACTCTGCCTGTCAAAAAAAAAAAAAAAAAAAAAAAAAAAAAAAAAAAGAAGAAGGAATTAGTGGTTCTGAGTGTGAGCCCTGGAGTCAAAATGTCAGGGTTCAGGGCCAGACTGGTTCTAATCTTCGACAAGCTATTTAGCTTCGCTGTGTTTTAGTTCCTTGTCTGGAAATTCTGAGCAGTAATTGCTCCCAGTTCCTGGGGTTGGAGTCACACTTGTAAAGTACTCACATTATAAAGCCTCAGGAAGTATTGTCTGCCACTGCTATCACCATCATCTTCCTCTTCACCTAAGACAGTGTAGGAATAACATGGTGGGGGTGGGGTAGGTATATCTGAACTGTAAGCTCACCCACATCATCATCATCTTCCTCCTAAGACAGTGTAGGAATAACACAGTGGGGGGTTAGGTATATCTAAACTGTAAGCTCACCCAGAGAATCTCATTTAAATCTTCTGATCTTGAATTCTGTGAGCTCAGATTGGTCGTCTGTTACAGGTAGCTGGCAGTGGAGTGACACTCAAGTGGCAAGGCCAATCTGGAAAGGAAAATAGAATTCTAGATGTGAGGAGATCATAGTGTGCTTTGTTTTTAAAACTATTATATTCTGTTCAGAGAGAGATTAATCCATTTAAGAAGAAGAAGAATTTGTTCCACAAGTCTGGATCAATAGCTGGGGTAACATACAGAAGAAAATTAGCCAAGTGGAACATTAATTAAGAAGCACGCGTACTGAGATTTAAGTACACCAAAGAAAAGGGTCAGATTGCAAAGGGAATTTTCACAGCATCCCCCAGGACCTTTGTGAACTCTGGGTGGGGCTGGGGAGATTGAGAAGATGAGGAGAAGTGGGTGGAAGACAAGACCTTTCTGCTCAGTTCTCTGGTTGGGAATTGGGGAAGAACAGCGAGCAAAACCAGAAGTCTGCCTTGCTCAGTGACACACAGATCACGAGTTTGAATAAGCTACTTGGGAGGCTTACCAAAATAAAGTGTCTGTATAAACTCTGTGTTGCCTCGGGCAAATTCAGTTTTGATTAAATCCATGTGGAAATGGCCGTGTGTGCCTCTTCGGAGTGCCAGAGCAGATGTGGGGACATGGGTATTGGTATTCAGCGAGTGAAGTGGCTTCCGGCTGGCAGGGCCTCTCTGGCTTCATAGATGGGTGCCCTGCCCGGGTGCTGTACTGGAGCAGTTCTTCAGGGCCCTGCTGCTTGTGTAGTGGAGCAGGAAGCACACAGGGAAGAGGAGGCGGGGGGGGGGGGGGGGGCGGGGCAGCAGCTCTGGCAGCGGGTCCTGCTCCTGCGCTTTCTCGCCTGGACAGGCTGTGCTCAAGAACACGGGCAGTCTGCCTCTGTAAAGGGTAGTGAGGGGCTTATTAGGTTACTAGATTCCTGTGTGAAGTATGTACTTGTTTCTTATTAGGATAAATCCCTTTGCTTGGTATCTACACAAGAGCAGATGAGATTTAGACCTGGTCCCTTTTTTATTAATCATGAGGCTGCTGTGTTATTAAAAGGTGGTTAGTACCAACAGCAGATGAAATCGTGTCGTATTTTCACTGGCTGAGCTATACAAGAGGGGGTGTTTGTGTGTGCACACACGCGCTCCTATCTTTGTAATACTCGTGCCTTTTGTTACCTGAACTCTCTTAGGTCCGTTTGCAAAGTGAGTCCTCATGCCTCGGCATAACCTGGGGTTGCACACAACCTCTCAGCCCAAGGGCTGGGTCTGAGGGAAGAGCACTGGCGCAGAGCAGACAAGCAGGATGGACGGGCCGCGGGGTCGTGGCCGTAGTGCTGAGCCAGGCAGAGTACATGGAGGGCAGGAAGTGGAGGTGTGGCGGTCACCTCAGTCACAGTAATGAGTTGACAAGTTCAGCTGCAGAAGGAAGATGTGAGCAGAATTGGTGCCCAGGCGAAAGGGAGTGCTAAACTATTGTTGAACTTCTGCCCCCAAAAGCAGTTGGCCTGGGCAGCTCAAAGCCACTGAACTCAGCCCCGCCCCTGTGGAGGGACTCAGAAGTCTTGGCAGATTCGCCTCCCTGCTCTTTGAAACACTTGGTGTCTGTTAGAGGCTGAAGAGGGAGAAGTGGCCTCTGAGTCAAGGACTGCTATTGCTGTGAGGCCGTTGTTTCCCATGGAGTCCATGGAAAGTGGCTTCAGGGGCCCGGTCTCTTCTAGGGGAAGGCGCTACAGTTCTGCAGCTGAACCCTTGTCCTCAGTGACCTCGGCATGTTCTCAGAATAAGCAGGAAGTCAGCTACACAGGAACCTGATAGGAGATGAAAAATGAAAGCTTACTCCTAGACGGATAGGAAATCAGTATTAATCATGAAGCAGCCATTGAAAATAGTGGAATTATTCAAACTGGAGGATATTTAACTTATCACTTTTAGTTGTTTCTTTAACAGGTGCTCTGGTTCCCTGAGTCTCATTCTCATTTATAGTAACTATTAGAAATATTAACATAGAGAATATCTTACTTACAAATGACTGGCAATTGGAAGCATGAATCAGACCCAAAACTTTTCCTCCTGTCAGATAAATTCTGGATAAGTTGTGGGTTCGGAAGTCTCACACATCTAAGTGCCCAGGGAAGCTGACAGAGAGGCTGGGGACAGTGGTGTGGACCCTGACCTTCCAGAGCAAAGAGAACCTGTGTTGCCTCAAAAGAATACTTCGTCTCCCTTGTCACACTGCCCGACACTCTGGCAGGTATCTCAACCTCAGTGCTTCTGCTCTCCAGCTGGAGCCATCACATCGATATTTTATACACAAACAAAAGCATTTGGACTTGCCAAATAAAGCCCATATTTAGGCTGCCTCTAGATAAGAGAATCCTATAGGTGGCAGTGAAGTGTGGATGCGTGTGGACACATTGAAGTGGCTCTTCAGGGTCCCTTCCTGTAACCAGGTGTTCTCAATGGTCAGGAAGCGGCTCCATCCTGCACACGGCCACAGCGCTGGCTCAGGTGGGTGTGCCCACTGAGCTCAAATCATTGAGGAAGCCATGACACCAGCAAGGCTCTAGTCTGTTGGTTTCTTTTTTTCACAAAAATAAATCTTGCCTCTTATTCATGTATTTTCTAAAATGTTTTTAGATCTCAAAGACAGAATTAGATTGGTTCCTTCAAGATTTGGAAAGAGAAATTAAAAAATGGCAACAAGAGAAAAAAGAAATCCAAGAAAGACTAAAAGCACTGAAGAAGAAAATCAAAAAAGTTTGCAATGCGAGTGAGATGTAAGTAACAATAAGCATTTTAATATTGTGGAGTTTGTATTTTTATATTTAATTTCAAACTCTGCTAAGTCAAACTTTATAGTTTTCAGTGTTTTTATCTCACTTAGAAAACCATGCACTTAGTAGTTAACTAAGGTTTGTTTTCTAGCATGTTTTTAGATAAGTCAGCAAAGAACTGGTGTCTTTCTAGTTTGAACTCCACCCTTCCTGTGTTACCTTGGGTCCTCTTTTTCCTTATTGGTAAAAGGAGAGGCTAGTCTAGACCCACAGTTCCTTCCAGCACAAGTTCTGTGGTGATTGATTACTTTGTGCTGGTACATCCTGAGTCTTTATTGAAATTTGACCTTGTATTGTGAAGGACTGGGTGACGCATGCAAGTCCCAGGCATTGTTGTCACGTGAGCCAAGTTGTCAGGTGGTTGCTTTGTTTTCTTTTAAGATTTATTTTATTTAAAAGGCAGAGATACAGAGAGAGAAAGAGAAAGACAGATCTTCCATTTGCTGGTTCACTCTCCAAATGTCACAACAGCCAGGGCTGGGCCAGGTCAAAACCAGGAACCAACAGCTCAGTCTAGGTCTCCTACATGGATGGCAGGGGCTCAAGTACTTGAACCATCTTCCACTTCTTTCCCAGGCACATAAACAGGGAGCTGGATAGGAAGTGGAGCAGCCAGGGCTCAAACCAGCGCTCATGTGGGATAATGGCATTGCAGGCGGCAGCTTAACCTGCTGCAGCACAACACTGACCCCTAAGTGTGACTTAATGCTGGCTAACATATCCAGACTCAGTAACTTGGCTTAGTAGTTGTTTCATTTGCTCATGGTCCTGCAATCTGGGCTGAATCCAGCTGGGCCATTTTCTTGCAGCTCTTGGCTGCATTTTGTAGGGAAGTTGGCTATGGCCGGGCCCAGCTAGGATGCTGAAGTCGTTCATCCTGTTTCTGTCCTTTTTTTTTTTTTTTTTCCAGAGTCCCTGTCCCTGTTTCCTCTCCCTATGGTTTTTATCCATATGATGTTCCCATATGTTCCCTAGTGTGATAGCCAGACTTATTTGGTGGCTAAGGACCCCCCAAGGATGCAGAAGTGGAAGCTGCCAGACCTTCTGAAGTGTCGGGCTAGAACTGTCCCAGCATCGCTTCCGCTACGTTCTGTTGCTTAGAGCAAGTGGCAGGCCTAGACAAGGCTGACGGGCACGTGTGTGGGAGTGCGGTTCACTGGATGCATGCTGCATGCTCACCTTCAAGGGTGTTCATGTTTTCTCCATGCTCTGTGCCGTATGATTAAGTGACTCTCGTTGATTGTGGCCAGCCGTGCATTTGGGCGGTGTTCAGGCAGTCCTTAGAAGAATGAGGAGGTAGAAAACACGGCTTTGGAGTTTTTCTTCCCTACGTCATGTCATTGTGGTTAGGCTCCACGTAGTTTCATTGAACACTTTATGGAGACAGCAATATCTGAAAACTCTTAATATTTGAGCATTTTCAGTCTTAGTCAACTTTTAAAATGTGGAAGTAATTATTTTAATATTTTTTTTACATGTTCAGTTCAGACATACTAGCAAACCATGCAAGCCTAAATGGAGCTGCTAATGATAAGAATAGTTTTTTTCTGTACTGGCATGAAAATTAGCCATTTGGCCTAGTGATTATCGCCACTGGGGATACTTGTATCCTGTATCAGAGTGCCTGTGTTTGAGTTCCAGCTCTCCCTCCATCTTCCTGGGAGACAGAGCTGGATGGCTTCACTATTTGCATCCCTGATGTCACATGGGAGACCGCAGTGAAATTCTGCCTCTGGTCCAGGACAGCGCCTGCTGTTGCAGCACTTGGGCAGTGAACCAGCAGATGGGTGCTCTCTGGCTCTCTGTGTCTCTGCCTCTCAAGTTTAAAATAAAAAAAATTCTCCTGAAAAATAAACTTTCTTTGAGTTTTTTTTTTCTACTTTCTTTGTCACAGACTTCTCTAAACTTTTTGTGCATTCCAGATTAATTCTTTAAAAGTAACTTTTTTTTTTTTTAAGATTTACTAATTTACTTGAAAGAGTTACACAGAGAGAGAAGGCGGGGCAGAGAGAGAGGTCTTCCATCTGCTGGCTTACTTCCCAGTTGGCTGCAACAGCCAGAGCTGTGCCAGTCTGAAGCCAGGAGCTTCCTCCGGATCTTCCCATGTGGGTGCAGGGGCCCAAGGACTTGGGCCATCTTCTGCTTTCCCAGGCCATAGCAGAGAGCTGGACCAGAAATAGAACAGCCGGGACACAAACCAACGCCTATATGGGCCGAACCAGCACCTATATGGGATGCTGGCCCTGCAGGAGGCGGCGGCTTTGCCCACTATGCACAGCGCCAGCCCCTAAAACTTTTATGTTTAGAATAGAGAAGCACCAGGGATATGACAAATAAATTGACGTTGCTACACTTTTGATCACTCAGTAGCCAATAAAAAATGCCCAGTACTTAAAGAGCTCACAATTGGCGTAGCAAAAGAGATTGCAGGTGGCCATGAAAAGGCAGGAATTCCACACAAGTATCCCCCAACATTGAGTATTTAAGGAGAGAGGAAGCACTTCACAAAGAAGTGCAGTGGCAGTTAAACTGGCGTGTACTGGGTACTCGGGTGTCCTGCTCCGTAGAGATGATAGAAGGTGTGTCAGCTTAGCAGGAGAGTCAAGGCAGAACCGTGAGGTGCGGGGCGTTGCCCAAGATCCATACAGGGTTCTGAAGGCTGCAGCAGTCTCTGTGTGTTTCTGTTTGACTTTTAAGTTCTAGAGAGTGGAAGGCTGTTTTCAACATGTATTTTCTCTTGAATGAGAACCAGTGGCTCTACTGACAGTGGTGCCACATATCTTGAGACACGAGGGAGTGACTGACCAGTAAGCTCAGGACTCGGTGTGGTAAGAACTAGGTGCTCTGTCCTCGAGGTGTAAAGGACAATGACCTTAAATTCTTGGCCTGTTAAGAGGTACTAGAAATGAAACATGGACAAGCATAAATCAGGAAATCACTGGGTGGATACAGATGGGATTTACTGTGGAGTCTTGTTTTTTTTTTTTTTTTTTTTTAATTTGAAAGTTACTTAAAACTTGGGGATTATGCTCTTTTAGGTCTACCCAGAAAAATGATGGAATGGAACAGGAACGTGAATTACGTGTGGATCAATCTGTTGAAATCAGGCAAATTAAATTTATTTTAATACCTTCTTACACAAGCACACTAGATTCCGCTATGTTTTTACTCATCCATTTATTTGAGATAATTACATTTCTGTTTGCTTTATTTCTATTTCATTGTTAAGTTAATATTTAAATACATTCTTTAAATGTTTTAATAAGGATTTTGCTTTTATTTCCCATTGTCAGTGTTGAAAGTTCTGAATTTATTGATTATTTTTTTCTTGCATTATAACTTGAAACTAAAAATGTGTTTTAAAGCTTTCATTTTGTGTTACGTGAAATATTAACCTCAAGCATAGGATGGTAGTTGACTACTGTTGTTGCTCTATGATTAGAGACTCACTAAAGAATTTTTTTGAAAAATTTTTTTTTTTTTTGACAGGCAGAGTGGACAGTGAGAGAGAGAGACAGAGAGAAAGGTCTTCCCTTTTCCATTGGTTCACCCCACAATGGCCGCTGCGGCTGGAGCACTGCGCTGATCCAAAGCCAGGAGCCAGGTGCCTCTCCTGGTCTCCCATGTGGGTGCAGGGCCCAAGCACCTGGGCCATCCTCCGCTGCACTCCCTGGCCACAGCAGAGAGCTGGCCTGGAAGAGGGGCAACCGGGACAGAATCCAGCGCCCCGACCGGGACTAGAACCCGGTGTGCTGGTGCCGCTAGGCGGAGGATTAGCCTAGTGAGCCGCGGCGCCGGCCTGTTTGTTTGTGAATTGTGCTTTTAGATGGTGGTCGAGGCCGGCTTGGGCCCTGCACCCCATGGGAGACCAGGAAAAGCACCTGGCTCCTGGCTCCTGCCATCGGATCAGCGCGGTGCGCCGGCCGCAGCGCGCCGGCTGCGGCGGCCATTGGAGGGTGAACCAACGGCAAGGGAAGACCTTTCTCTCTGTCTCTCTCTCTCACTGTCCACTCTGCCTGTCAAAAAAAAAAAAAAAAAAAAAAAAAAGAATTTTTAATATGAACCTTAAATAAAGTTGCCTTTTAGCCTTTATTGACAGGGATAACACCTTTTCCCATCCTGGTCATGAGTCCCTTCCGTGGTGAGCGCCTGTGCTTCTTTATCACCCCATCCTGTTTCCACATCTGCGTTCTCATCTTGGTCCCCAACCTTTTTTAGCCATCCCTTTGTTGATCATTTAGTTTTTTGTAAACATTTTTTTTTTATTTGAAAGACAGAGTTGCAAAGAGAGGTGGAGACAGAGAGAGAGGTCTTCCATCCACTGGTTCACTCCCCACATGACTGCAACAGCCAGAGCTGAGCCAATCTGAAGCTTCCTCTGGGTCCCCCACGGGTGTGCAGGGGCCCAAATTCGGGCCATCCTCTGCTGCTTGCCCAGGCGCATTAGCAGGGAGCTGGATTGGAAGAGGGGCAGCTGGGACTCAAACCAGCACCATATAGAATGCTGGCACTGCAGGCCAGGGCATTAACAAGCTGAGCCATAGCACCGGCCCTGGTCATTTAGTTTTGTTTCCACCTTTTAGCAGTTCCAAAAGTCTGGCTAAGAACACTTTTGTGTTGGGCCGGCGCCGTGGCTCACTAGGCTAATCCTCCGCCTGCGGCGCCAGCACCCTGGGTTTCTAGTCCTGGTCGGGGTGCCGAATTCTGTCCCCGTTGCTCCTCTTCCAGTCCAGCTCTCTGCTATGGCCGGGAGTGCAGTGGAGGATGGCCCAAGTCCTTGGGACCTGCACCCCATGGGAGACCAGGAGGAAGCACCTGGCTCCTGGCTTCGGATCGGCGCAGCATGCTGGCCACAACAAGCTGGCTGTAGCGGCCCCTTGGGGGGTGAACCAATGGAAAAAGGAAGACCTTTCTCTCTGTCTCTCTCTCTCTCACTGTCTGACTCTGCCTGTCAAAAAAAATAAAAAGGAAAGAAAAAGAACACTTTGTGGAGCTCGCTTTTCCCCTTTGGATCATTCCCTTGTAACCTGCTTTGAAGCAGCAGTTCTCGCTCAGAGGCTGACGAGTGCTTTATAAAGTCTGCTGACGTAAGCCAGATTGCACTCCACTTCATCCTGCAAGAGCAGCGGCCTGGTCCTCAGCATTCCCTCCACGCGCTCACTCGAGTTTCACGTCATTTGTAAAGCACCAAGTGTGCATGGGTCTGTGTGGGGGTGAAGTAGGAGGCAAGAAGGTACTTAGAGTAGGTTTCCGAGCTAACCTGCCAGAAGCCACTGCTAATCTCACAGGTGTAATTTGTTTCAAGAATCTCTTTTTTCCCTTTAACGTTTGCAGTGATACATTTACAGACGAGAGGAAGAAGCTGGAAGAGTGTGTGAAGACAGGGAAGGAGCGTTACGAGGAGAGCCGCCGAAGAGCCGTGGCTGCAGAGGTGAGCCATGGCGCTGGGGGCCGGCAGAGGTCGCGGGGCCATGTGTTGGCTTTTGGTTTCCTTCCTCAGCTATGAAGTGTAAGGACATTGTCAAGTATGTGGAGGGTGAGGTTACCTCCCAGAATCCTGTCTCCCTAAAATAACCACTGTTTCCCCAGCCTCTGGCTTTCCCGTTTTTACCATTGTGCTTGTGCCGTACGTAGATGTGCTTGTGTTGTAGCCAAGCCTCGTACCCTGGTTTCTCTCTTTCACACTATGCATCATTTCCCATACCACGCACCTTGAAGAGCTTCGTCATGCTCAGTCAAGTGGTAACTGCAGTGCCAACCCTAGCACGCCTAATCCCCTCAGGAAGAGCAGCCTCCGCCCTCCCCCAGAGCAGTGTGCACCAGTACCAGTTTACTGTTCGCCAGACTCGGGGACAAATGTCAGAATAATGCCATCCTCAAACGTGGTTGCCTGTGACTTTTCTAGCTGAGAAACAAGTATTCTGTGTTAATACGTGTGTCTGTGATTATACTGGGGAAGATAAGAAAAGGCTCACGCAGCCTGCAGACGTTAGACTTTTCAGCTAAACATTGTGCAACTGCTTCTAAGGGAGGGAAAAAGAAAAGAACTGAAATGTGCGTACTTCGTGGGCCCCACCCCTGCATCTGAATTCCTGCGCTTGCTCATTCATATTTACCACTGTTGTGCCTGGGGAGCTCTGTCGAGGCTACAACCCCCTGGATCAAAATGAAGCTGTTCTGCATTTCCTGTAGTGATTCTTAGAAAAGTGGGCAGCTGGCCTGGGGAAGCCGGGGACGCCAGAGTGTGGGAAGTGTGCTGGAGACTGTGGATGTCCTGTTGAGAGCAGCCTCTCTGAGGCTTTCCACCTGAGTGCGTGCAGCTTCCGCGTTATGCTGTGGGCGGAGCCCTGCTCACCGAAGACGGGACTGCGGGCGCACGTCCTGTGTTCCCACGTGGCTTCAGCACACAGCCTTGTGCAGCCTCAGCTCTGCCAGAAGTGAGGTGCATGACTTAGTGTCATTTCGTTACTCTATTTTTAAATCCCAAACTTTTCATTTGTGTTCACCTAGATGAACCTACAACATAATTGAATTCTGTCCTTGTATCTCATTTACGGGGGAACTGGGAGGTGACTTGAATATTCTAAGTTGTAGCCCTTGGAATGGTTTCAGGCTTTTGTTTGTAAAATACTTCATGTGCCCCCTGACCCGCTGGCAGGTCTCCGTGCTCGAGAACTGGAAGGAGCGTGAAGTATACAAGCTGCAGGCCCTGGGAAGCCGGGCAGAAGCCTGCCTGAAGAAGCTGGAGCAGGCACGCAGGTAGCTGCGGCTCACCAGAGTCCTTCCCAGTTAGGACGCCAAGTTAGAGACCTTTGGGAAAACTTTTAAATATCAGGACCATTTTATTTTTAATAACAAAAATGGTAAAAATTATCCATGATTAATCTAAATGGAAATCTAACTAGTTAATATTTTGAATTGAATTCCGTGTTCTAGAAGAAATGAAAATTGATGTATTTTTCCCTTAAGTAGTAAATTTGAAATTTCATATTGATAGGGTTGTCCTACCTAATTTTGAAAGGTTGAATAGTAGTCCAACATATAAGCATGTCATGATTTATCAAACACTGCTAGAGTGAGACAGAGTTGACTTAAAACTGTTGTTAATGCAGGCTGCTCTGCAGTGTAAGCATTCCTACAGTTCAAGTCTTTCTGCACATTATTAGTCACAACCCTGCAGTGAATTTCACAGTGACTGTTTCATGGGAATGTCACTGCGGGGGATGCTCATGTACATTAAGTTTCTTCAGCCCTCCATAATCTTTGCCTGTTTTACTTTTGAAGAAAGCTTACCTGGGAATCTGGAGGTCTCCATAAGCCTAGCATTTGTGCTTCTCTGTAGGTTTTTGCACTTCAGGTTACTTTGCATCTGGACTTTTTATCACATTCCACAATCCCTGGTTTTCCATTGTTCTTGGTGCTTGCTTTAAAAGAAAAAAAAAAAAAGATTGATTTTGTTTATTTTTAAGGGAGGGAAGGAGTGGATAAGAGAGAGAGAGAGAAAGAGCTGGGGCCAGTGCTGTGGCGCAGCGGGTTAACACCCTGGCCTGAAGTGCTGGCATCCATATGGGCACCGGTTAGAGACCCGGCTACTCCACTTCCCATCCAGCTCTCTGCTATGGCCTGGGAAAGCAGAAAATGGCCCAAGTCCTTGGTCCCCTGCACCTGCGTGGGAGACTGGGAAGAAGCTCCTGGCTCCTGACTTCCGATCACCATAGCTCTGGCCATTGCAGCCATCTGGGGAGTGAACCAGCGAATGGAAGACACCTCCCTCCCTCCCTCCCTCCCTCCCTCTCTCTCTCTCTCTCTCTCTCTGCCTCTCCTCTCTCTGTGTAACTTTGACTTTCAAATAAATAAATAAATCATTTTTAAAAAAGAGAGACTTCCCTCCTGAGCGATTGCTTTGTTAAAAAAAAAAAAAAGAGAGAGAGAGAGAGAGAGAAAGAGCTTCCATCTGCTGGTTTACTCCTGAATGGCCACAAAGGCCGGAGCTTGTCCAGGCTGAAGCCAGGAACCCAGAGATACATCCTAGTATCCTACATGGATTGCAGGGGAGCAAGTGCTTGGGCCATCTTCCTCTGCCTTCCCAGGCGCATGATCAGGGAGCTGGATCCTAAACAAACAGCAGGCTCTCAAACTGGTGCTCAGATATGGAATGCGGATGTTTCAAGGGGCAGCTTAGCCCTGCTGCAGCACCATCCCAGCCCTCTGGGGCTTGCTTTTTGATTCAAATTTCAGACCTGCAGAGTTGAACCAGAGAGTGGCAGTGTCTTGGGAAAACAATTTTAATGTATAATTTTGTATTCATTTTCAAGATTTAATTTTTTTTCACAAGGAAACCTTCCTGATGAAGGTAAACTAATAATGCTGATTCAGGCCGGTGCCGCGGCTCACTAAGCTAATCCTCCGCCTTGCGGGGCCGGCACACCGGGTTCTAGTCCTGGTCGGGGCACCAGATTCTGTCCTGGTTGCCCCTCTTCCAGGCCAGCTCTCTTCTGTGGCCCGGGAGTGCAGTGGAGGTTGGCCCAAGTGCTTGGGCCCTACACCCCAAGGAAGACCAGGAGAAGCACCTGGCTCCTGCCTTCAGATCAGTGCGGTGTGCCAGCCGCAGCGCGCCGGCCACGGCGGCCATTGGAGGGTGAACCAACGGCAAAGGAAGACCTTTCTCTCTGTCTCTCTCTCTCCCTGTCCACTCTGCCTGTAAAAATAATAATAATAATAATAATGCTGATTCAGATGTCAGGATGAGGACAACTGAGGTTGAGACCAGGGATTCAGATACCTGTGTTAAGCACTAACCATGGGCTTCGTAGCACAGCTTCTATGGGGTATATCTTGGGCCTCATTTCATCTAATAGTGTCAACTGCCTTCAGATAAGCCTTAGAGGACATGCAGACTCTTTCTTGGAGATGCTGTGGTAACTGCCAGTTCCACCAGAGGACAGCAGACAGCAAAAGAGAAAAAACAGCTTTGTGTCTTCTCTAAGATACATCATGTGAACTGACACGATTGCAGAGTGATAGTGGTGTCCGCCTTTTCAGTTAGGGGCAGAAGGTTTGACATATTGAAGATATTATACATTTATCTTCATCTGTCAAGCCCCATTTATTTATTTTCACAGTAAAGTGGGGATTAGGGTTGTATTGGGATGCTTTGACTGTGCAGGATGCCTTTTTAAACATTTTTAAATGCAAAGGCATTGTGGTGCAGCAGAATGAACTGCCATGTACAATGCCGGTATCCCATATTCAAGTACCATTTTCGGTTCCTGCTGCTCTATTTCCCATCCAACTCCCTGCTAATGTGCCTGGGAAAGCAGAGGAAGATGTCCCAAGTGTTTGGGCCCTTAACACCCACCTGGGAGACCCAGGTGGAGTTCCAGGTTCCTGGTTACTGCCTGGCCCAGCCCCAGTCCTTGTAGCCATTTGGGGAGCAAACCACTGGATAGAATATCTCCTTTCTATGTCTCTGTCTGTCTCTCTCTCTCTCTCTGCAATTCTGCCTTTCAAATTGATGTCAAAAATAAATTAGAAAATAATTCGTGCAAAGGCAACCTTCAGTGTTAAACTTGAAGATATCAAATTAAGAATGACGAAATTTTCAAATTTGGTGAAACAAATTAAAATTCAGAATATTTGATCTTACCATTTTGGGTGGTTCCTACTTTTTTTTATATCTTTAGTTAAAAATCTCTGAAATGTCTGTAGTGGCAAGCTGGCAGGATACTTAATTTTTAAAAAATAGGTGTATGTGTTTATTTTTTTCATGTTTAAATCTTCATTTTCATTTTTACTTTAGAGCGTTCAAGTTTTTAGATTTCTAAGGTGGATATATGTTTTGTACTTTTTCAGTGACTCTGCAGCATGTCCTGACATAGAGTGTGATATACGTTCATGGAAATCATTCCTTTCTAATGTTGCAGAAGAAATTGAGAAAGTAAAGGTAAATTATAAAACACTATGTAGTTCCGCCTAAATCCTTATGAGGCTTTAATTCTCAGGAGGCTACTGTCATATTGAAACTGTTTCTTTGATGAGCTGTTAATTATAATCAAATACCTTTTTGTTGATATTATTATGAAATCTTCATGAAAGTAGTATTTTCCTAAGTTTCTTCACCTCTGCCCTTGATTACTGAGATTATGTGATAAGGCTGTAGAACATCCTGATTCATGAGGGCTCACTTCGAACTTCTTTTCTTATAAAAAGAATTTGTTAAAATATCTTGCTTCTCAGTTATACTTCTTAGACAGTTGTTGACCATTTGTAATGTGTAGTAAAAAAGTATTAATTGGCAATTGTGGTTTTTCCCTGGGAATTTGTTAGAAAACTTCACACTTTCACTTCTACCCACAGTCTCAGTTTGAAGAACAAATTAAGGCGGTTAAAAATGGTGCTCGGCTCAGTGAGCTCTCTGCAGTGCAGACTTCCCAGCTCTCGTTTCCTGCCTGTGGCACGGTAGGTCTGTCACAGCTTTTGTTTTCCTTGAGGGAAGGAAGTAGAAAACAATGAAGCACAACTTCTTTTCTTAGCTGGACAAACTAGTTTGCTTTTATTGTTGTTTCCTGGGAGAGGAGGTGGGATGGATTAGTAATTGCCTTACTTTTTCATTATTGCTGCTGCAGGTTAACCTGTTAAGCCTTATAACACTGTCATGTAGATAGGAGATCAGTCTTCCTGCATCTGTGCAGATGGACAGGACTAAAGCAAATGCTGCTGGAGCGTGTTTCCACCACTTCGGGCACCATTGCCCAGCCCTTCCTCTCTGGGTGCAGGCGTGTGTGTGCACGTGCATGCACACATGGATTCCAGCACTTGAACAAATAATTCAGGAACATGATTCGTGCAGGCCTGCTCTACTGTTACCACCTCAGATTATTTCCAGATGCTTCGGGGCATAAGACCAGAAATCTAAAAATTAAGATCTGTTTTGTCATCAAATACAGAATAAAAATTTCCGTACCCGAAGCAGAGGGCTTTTATTGGTCTGGCATGCCACAGTTTACACTTAATCTTAGCCAAAAGGCCAAGAAGCAATGGCATGTCATATTTACTGCTGACTTGGGATATTGATTGTTGAATAATAGTGACTGCCAAATCTTGTCTTTTTATTTAAAAATATGCAGCACAGTAAAGAAAAGCATTTATTTATTTATTTATTTATTTATTGACAGGCAGAGTGGACAGTGAGAGAGAGAGTGAGAGTGAGAGAGAAAGGTCTTCCTTTCCGTTGGTTCACCTTCCAATGGCCACTGCGGCCGGTGCACCGCGCTGATCCAAAGGCAGGAGCCAGGTGCTTCTCCTGGTCTCCCATGGGGTGCAGGGCCCAAGTACTTGGGCCATCCTCCACTGCACTCCCGGGCCATAGCAGAGAGCTGGCCTGGAAGAGGGGCAACCAGGACAGAATCCAGCGCCCCTACCGGGACTAGAACCCGGTGTGCCGGCGCCGCAAGGCGGAGGATTAGCCTAGTGAGCCGTGGCGCTGGCCAGCATTTATTTTATTTTGTGGTTAACCCTAGTTTTTTGTTTGTTTGTTTTAGTTCTGGGCGCCCATTTCTTAGATTTAGACCCAGGGCAGATACTCAGTACCTAACAAATTGAAACTAATTAGACACAAAGCGTTGCGGGGATGGCCCTTGCCTGGGCTTGGTCCAGGTTCTTGTCTCCATGTGAGAACAAATTCAAGGAGGAGACACAGATGCATGTGAGAAGGAAAGTAAGATTTCTTTAAAGGCAAAGGGAAGCTGCACACTCAGGAGGGAGTGCAGGCTACCTCCTGGAAGGCTGCACCTTATGGCCACCCTCATAAGATTGGGGTGGTGCCTGGGGCAGAGCTTAATTGAGTATCAAAGCAGAGAGTTTGGGGCCCTGCATGAGTTATACGCAGTTATGTGCCCCTCTTTTGGAAATCTCGAAGATCATGGTGTCAGGTGCATTAGCAGCTAGAGTCCATTTGGGGAAATAATGGAAGTGTCATGGCGCCAGGTACATGATGGGAGCAGGTGTTCCCATCAGGGTAATTTTATTATCATCATCATCATCGGCATCCTGCCTGTTGGGTAGTTCTAGCTGGCACAACGCTGGCAAACTGTGTCTACACAGAAGGGGTTGGGGTTTGGTGGTACATGCAGGGTTGCAGCATGAGTGCCTCTTTGACTTGCTGCTCCCGTGCCTACATCAAAAGGAGATCAGACAGTAAGAATTTAATGAGGGACCACAGAAGCCGATCGGAGTTCGGGGCACGACACTGAAATCTGGTTCCTAGAGATGGAAGAGACGGTTCTCCCCAGCACCTGCTTGGAGCTTCTGCCATCGGCAGACTTTGCCTAGGCTGTTCCTTGGCCTGGACCACCGTCCTCACTCCTCGCCTGCCTTCCTCTGAAGGTGCACGGGGGCTCGGCCTTTGCATCCTGTGCATTGCAGTCCTCCAGGAAGTGGCCAGCACCTTCAGGCCACCTGGTCTTGAACACCCTCTTTTTATGTACGTGCAGCTTGAACTAAGCACGTGGAGACACCGAGTTCTTTCTCACTAACTGAGAAAGACAAAGATTTGTTTAGAATTAAGTTGACGATCACTTCTCATCTGTAGTTTTTCCAAGTTCTTACAGTAGATACAGAGAAAAGAAACTGAATCTCACTGGAATATTTCACCATGAATTTGTAATTCTAGCTTACATAATTTTTTAAAGATTTATTTATTTATTTATTTGAGAGGTATGAGTTACAGGCAGAGAGAGGGAGACAAAGAGAGAAAGGCTTCTACCTGCTTGTTCACTCCCAGGTAGCAGCATCAGATGGAGCTGAGCCAGTCTGAAGCCAGGAGCCAGGAGCTTCTTCTGGGTTTCCCATCTGTGTTTAGGGGCCCAAGGACTTGGGCCATCTTCTGCTGCTTTCCCAGGCCATAGGAGAGAGATGGATTGGAAGTGGAGCAGCTGGGACTAGACCTGGTACCCATTTGGGGTGCTGGTGCTGCAGGTGGAGGCTTAGCCCATTATGCTGCAGCACCAGTCCCAGCTTACATAATTTTATAATACTAAAAGGAGTTTTTAAAATTTTGTGAGGGGGCCGGCGCGGTAGTATAGCAGGCAAGACCCACCTGCAGCGCCAGTGCCCCATATGAGCACCATTCATTCCCAGTTGCACTGCTCCCAGTGCAGCTGCCTGCTAATGTTCCTGGGAAAGCAATGGAAGACAGCCCAGTGCTCGGGACCCTGCACCCATGTGGGAGACCCAGAAGAAGCTCCACTCTTGGCTCGGATCAGCCCAGCACCAGCCATTGCAGTCATTTGGGGAGTGAACCAGCGGATGGAAGACCTCTCTCTCTGCCTCTGCTTCTGCCTCTCTAACTCTACCTTTCAAATAAACAAACCTTTAAAAATTTTTTTTTTGAGAGGAAAAAGGAGAGAGGAGAGAACTTCCGCGCACCGGGTCACTCACCAAACTCTGCTAGGGCTCAGCTGAGTCTGAAGCCAGAGGTTAGGAACTCAATCCAGGTCACTCACATAGGTAACAGAAACCCACACAGGGTCTACACTGGCAGGAAGCTGTAATCAGGAGCCAGAGTCAGAAGTTGAACCTGGCATCCCACTAAGGGGTGCAGGTACCTTAATCTGGAGTGTTGGCTGGCGCCGCAGCTCACTAGGCTAATCCTCCACCTGCAGCACCGGCACCCCGGGTTCTAGTCCCGGTCGGGGCACCGGATTCTGTCCCAGTTGCCCCTATTCCAGTCCAGCTCTCTGCTGTGGCCTGGGAGTGCAGTGGAGGATGGCCCAAGTGCTTGTGTCCTGTACCTGCATGGGAGACTGGGAGGAGGCACCTGGCTCCTGGTTTCAGATCTGCGCAGTGCGCCGGCCACAGCACACCGGCAGCAGCCATCGCGGCCATTTGGGGGGTGAACCAACGGAAAGGAAGACCTTTCTGTCTGTCTCTCTCTCACTGTCTAACTCTAACTCTGTCCAAAAAAAAAAAAAAATCTAGAGTGTTAGCCACTAGGCCAAATTCTACCTGCCCCTCGAAAGAATCTTTATGTCCCAAATCCTGGGACCTTGCAGGGTGCCAGGAGCTTGAGCAATACTTGTCCCTAAAAATCATTCACTTTGTTTCCTCCCTCCATGCCCCCTCCATTTGCTGGGGACTTAGCAATGATCAGCAATAGATGTGGAACATGCCCTCAGAGTGCTAATGGGCTTGGGAGGAGACAGCTCTGAAGTCCGTGACAAGCAGAGTGCGTGAGGTTCTTCAAAGCAGAATCCTACAGCAGCAGCAATCGGGGGACTCGCCTGGGCTGGAGGGACGGGCCTCACAGGAAGGGGGTCTCTGTGAGGCAGAGCTGGCACAGGAGCAGGCCAGACGGAGGAATAGCGTGTGTCGGATGTTGTGATGCCGGGAGGACAGAGTGTTCCAGATATGAGAGACAGTGTTTGGAAGCTAAGGAAAAAGAGAGCAGACAGGAGATCTGGGCCTTTCAGGGCTGTGAAAGAAGTCTGGCAGGAGGCCTGGGGAGAGCCTGCAGGTGCCTCAGCCCTGGGAAGCAGTTTGGACTTTGGCTTCGATCACTAGGAGGCAGGTGCAGGTTTCGAGTTAGGACACAACATCAGGTTGATGACGAGCTGGAGGGCAGTGAGGGGGCGGGACTGGAGTGCTAGCCCATCACTGGTGACCAGGTAGCTGCACTCTGCCCACTTGTCCTCTGCGAGGGAGTGGAGTGGGGGGCGGGACTGGAGTGCTAGCCCATCCCCTGGTGACCGCCAGCCCTCTGCGAGGGAGGGGCAGAGGGAGGAGACGGGAGAGGTGTTGCAAAAGCTGTGCTGCTTGAGACTGGGCAGTGTGTGTGTGGATGAGCACCAGGCAAGCCCCGGGTGTGTGTGGCAGGGGCGGGCACCAGGGAAAGAGCAGCCCAGGGGAGGCTGCACAGAGGCTGGTTCTCAACACACTGGCGCTTGAGTCGCCTTGGAATCACCCCAGTGGATTTGCAGATCAGGAACTCAGGGAAATAATCTAGACCGGGAGTTTAGGAAAAGGGGGTGTCACCAGCCGGCGCACAGCCACTGTGGCCTGAGGAAACAGGAAGTGGCCTGTGTGGAGGTGCAGCATCGGAGGGGGCGTGAGCACTGCCAGGGTCCAGGCTGAGACCTGCAGGGAGGGCTGAGGAGGGTCCCCGGGCACAGCAGTGGGGAGCAGGCAAGGGCGTGTCTCCAGAAAGAGGCAGACCCGTGTCCCTGGGGCTTCATGTGGGCGGAGATAACTTTGGGGAGCACTGGATGGCTGTCCTGGGTCAGTTTAGCTGGAATGGGGGAGACAAGCATGATGGGGGGGGGCTGCAGAGTGCATGAAGTGTAGCAGGGGACATATTCTCACTTCAGCAGTTTTTCTGATTTTATAGAGAAAATAATTATAGAAGTATTTAGAAGTCCTACCCTTGTTCTAACGACAGCCAAGTTAGGATTGGTCATTATGTTAAAACAAACAAAAAACACATTGCCTCCACCCTGCCTGTGCACTGGACCGAGGCGTCCTCACAGCTGTGCGTGTCATCCTTGTCCTCAAACGTTCCTCCTCTTAAAGCAAGCCCTAAGTGATCCAGCTGCTGTGGTGTGTTCCTCACAGATTCATCCTAAGTTACCTCCGCAGTCTTCAGGCCCCGGGGACGGGGGGTCTGTGGTTTCTGCAGGCAGCAGCCAGGGAAACCGAACCACGGTGCATGAGGATTCGAGCCTGCTCTCTGCCCACGCTTGCCCAGTGGAGGCTCCTTCTGCCCCAGGGAAATCATCCTGTGGCCAGCCCGAGGCCACTCAGCTGCCAGAGTCTAAGAGGGCCAGCCGAGCACCTGCAGAACAAAGCCCCGAGGCTGGTGAGAAACCGCCTGCCGCTCCGGGACATGCTCCTCATTCAAGCCAGTCTCCAAAGAATGCCTTCAGTAGTGTCATCGAGCACCTGTGGGTGGTGTTCCCGTGCTACAGCAGGTACGAGTGTAAAACGCCTGTGACCTGAGATGCCTCACTCAACTCAGGTGTCCTGAGAAGCCAGGGCCACTGAGAGGTGGACACAAAAAGGATTGCATCACTGCTTTGCTCAGAACAGCTGCATTTTTTTTTTTTGTAAATGTGGAAGTAAACATTTTTTAAAGTACTTTTTAAAAAACTGTCCTTGAAAAACAGAGAGACAGAGACAGAAAGAGATCTTCTGTCTGCTGCTTCACTTCCCAAATATCTGCAACAGCTGGAGCTGGATCAGGCGGAACCTAGAAGAGCAATGTGCTTACCTAGACTGAAGCATTGACCACAGGGTAATCAACACTCAGGGTTCATGGCAGAAATTTTGATGAGATCAGTAACACTGTCTGACACTGGTTGTAATGGAGTCAGTGAATGAGTTGTGAAACAATGGTTTTATATATAAACAGCACATGATCGGAGCGGGTCTTCTGGCACAGAGTTAAGCCACTTGGAATACCCACATCCCTAAGAATGCCACCCACAGAGGAGGCCCAGATGGAGCTCCAGCCTCCTGGCTTCGGCCTGGCACACCCCCACCTGTTGCAGGCATTTGAGGAGTGAACCAGTAGATGGAAAATCAATATTTCTCTCTCTCGGCTGGCGCCGCAGCTCACTAGGCTAATCCTCCGCCTGCGGCGCTGGCACACTGGGTTCTAGTCCCGGTCGGGGCGCCGGATTCTGTCCCAGTTGCTCCTCTTCCAGGCCAGCTCTCTGCTGTGGCCAGGGAGTGCAGTGGAGGATGGCCCAAGTGCTTGGGCCCTGCACCCACATGGGAGACCAGGAGAGGCACCTGGCTCCTGGCTTCGGATCAGCGCAGTGCTCCGGCCGCAGCGGCCATTGTGGGGTGAACCAATGGAAAAGGGAAGACCTTTCTCTCTGTCTCTCTCTCTCACTGTTTACTCTGCCTGTCAAAAAAAAATATTTCTCTCTCTGTGTTTCTTTTTCTCCCTCTCTCCTCTTCGACACTCTGCCTTTTAAATAAATAAATTTTTAAAAAGAGCTCATACATGGGGCCGGCACTGTGGCGTAACGGGTAAGGCTGCCACCTGCAGTGCCGGCATCCCATATGGGCTCCACTTCTGATCCAGCTCTCTGCTGTGGCCTGGGAAAGCAGTGGCAGATGGCCCAAGTGCTTGGGCTCCTGCACCCATATCGGAAGACCCGAGAAAGCTCCTGGCTTCAGGCTTCAGATCAGCACAGCTCTGGCCTTTGCAGCCAATTGGGAAGTGAACCAGTGGATGGAGGACCTCTCCCCCTCCCTCCCTCCGTCCCTCCCTCTCTCTCTCTCTCTCCCTCTCTCCCCCCTCTCCCCCCTCTCCCCTCCCTCTCTCTCTCCCCTTCCTCCCTCCCTCTCTCTCCCTCTCTCTCCCTCCCTTCCTCCCTCCCTCTCTCTCTCTTCCTCCCCCTCTCCTTCTCCCTCTCCCTCTCTCTCTCTCTGCCTTTCCTTCTCTCTGTGTGTAACTCTTTCAAGTAAATAGTCTTTAGGAAAAAAAAAGAACTCATACCTTGCCAAGACCTCCAAATTGTTAGAAGTGTGAGGTTGAATTCTGTAAGTGAGTAAGGTGTATAGGCACATTTAAAAGATTTTTGTGAGTTTGGAAAGATCTTTTTCAGAGCCAGCATCATAGCGTAGTGGGTAAAGCCAACTGTTATGATGCTGGCATCCCACATGAGCCCCAGTTCGAGACCCGGCTGCTCCACTTCCAATCCAGCTCCCTGCTAATGGCCTGGGAAAGGTGCCAAAGATGGACCAACTGCTTGGGCCCCTGCACCCATGTGGGAGACCTGGAAGAAGCTCTGGCTTCTGCCTGCCCAGCCCTGGTTTGTTTGTTTGTTTGTTTGTTTTTTGACAGGCAGAGTGGACAGAGAGAGAAACAGAGAGAAAGGTCTTCCTTTGCCATTGGTTCACCCTCCAATGGCCGCTGCGGCAGGCGCACCGCGCTGATCCGAAGCCAGGAGCCAGGTGCTTCTCCTGGTCTCCCATGGGGTGCAGGGCCCAACCACTTGGGCCATCCTCCACTGCACTCCCTGGCCACAGAGAGCTGGCCTGGAAGAGGGGCAACCGGGACAGAATCCGGCGCCCCAACCGGGACTAGAACCTGGTGTGCCGGCGCCGCAAGGTGGAGGATTAGCCTAGTGAGCTGCGGCGCCGGCCTCCAGCCCTGGTTATTATAGCCATTTGGAGAGTGAACCAGCCGATGGAAGATCTCTCTCTCTTTCTCTCTTTCTCAACTCTGCCTTTCAAATACATTGAAATAATAAATCTTTTTAAAAAATCTCTCCTTGGCCAGCAAGAATCAAGTAAGACAGGGATGATTTACAGGTGCTGTGGCAATGTCTTTCTGCCCCTCTGACCTCTGCTCTCCAGACTGGTGCTAGTGGGCAGAGGTGCCCCTGGCCTTGGTTGGCTAGGAGAGATGAGGCAAAGGCAAGATGTGGAGGCAGCTCAGAAGAGAAGGTCCACTCAGAAGGAGCAACCCTCTTCCCTGAACTGCGGTTTCTGTCTTGGAGACGATGTGAATTAAGGCCTTTGAAGAGAGTTGTTAGAATATGATTGGCCAAACTTGATACTGACTGAAAATAAGTATATCTTGTCTGCATGTGGATGTGCTTGGCCTTGCCTCAGTTTGAGAAGCGTGGTGAGTTTTCTCAGTAACAATTGCCATGCCAATTGCCAAAGTACTGAAGTTGTGATTACCATAAGTACCCTACAAATAGAGTTGTTTCCAATGTTGAATAAATTCAGAAGTTTGAACAAATAGGAATACATCCTACTTTTCTGGAAGTTGAAGTATGTAGGGTGCTGGTGGTACAGTAGGTGTCAAGTTCCCATGCACTAGGGCTGGCCTCCTGGTACAGCAGGTTAGAGCCACCAGTTGCAGCACTAAGCATGCATATCCCAGCCCCAGTTCCAGTCCCAGCTGCTGTGCTTCCCGTCCAGCTCCCTGCTGATGTACCTGGGGAAGCAGCAGAAGACGCCCAAGTGCTTAGGGCCTTGGGATGCCAGCATCTGTGCCACAGCGCCGGCCCTGGCTAGATTCATTCAAGGGAAGAAATCTATAAAACTAATTTCCTCTTGCGTAGAAAGAAGTTTTATTGATTTCAGGATGTGTTTATTGATTTCTTGGTATATCTGACTGTTCAGTGGAGTTGCAGAAAGCTATGATGTATCTAGGCAGTGTAACTATATGAAGTAGGTTTTCAAAATTGGGATGGGTATTATTAATGGATCTAGCAGCAGACTGTTACTTTAAAATTCTATTGAAATAAGCATTTAGTAGTGATGTGGAAATTTTCACAAGTACTTGGAAGAGTGATACTGCCTTCAAATAGTTCTTGCTTCTCATGTGTGGTTCCTGTTGCTGCCATGGGGTCCCCATAAATGTTTGTTTATTCATTCACTGTTGCTGTCTTTGGGTGGGGCAGTTGGTACCTCCCAACAGTGGGAAGCTTCCTCTTGTCATTTGTCTCCCACTTTCCCTTTCAGCACTGAACTTGCTGGGTTCATTAAAAAAGTGCGGAACAAAAACAAGGACTCACTGTCAGGATTGAGTGTCGATGAGATTGTCCAAAGAGTGACAGAACACATTCTTGATGAACAGAAAAAGAAAAAGGTATTTCTTTCAGACACAGTGAAATGTTCCACTTCCTCCTGATACGTAAAATGTGAGAATTACTTTTAAACAAAAGCTCTACTCACAAAGCAGGAAGCTGACTGCTGAAGACAGAGAGTGGTCAAACCTTGCTTCCTTCCTGTCACCCCCTCCCCCCAATTGTCTTTGTAGCCGAATCCAGGGAAGGACAAGAGGACATCTGAGGCCAGCTCCGCTGCTTCTCTGACCAGGTACTCCCAGGGCCCCGCCGCCGCGGCAGTTGGACCATCATCACCCAGAGCCACGGATCGGAAGACAGATGATGTCCCCGTGAGTGCTGTATGTATAACCGGAGCTAGTTTTGCTTTTTGAGGATGAACAAGAAGTAAACAAAAATTTTACTCCATGATTTGAACCCATTCTTTTCATTTTGAGAATGAAGTTATGTGACTCTAAAATTTGAAACCCGATTTTGATAGACTTGAGTGTGTCCTGTTAGAGGCATCAGTGAACGGTTCTGACAGAATGACGAGAGCTTTGGCCACGCTGGATCTTGTTTCACTGCAGATGGTCAAGTACATGCAGTTTTTTCCTTATCAAGTGTGGTATTTTGAATAGTTGGGAAAAATAATTTTTGAGTAATTTTCCTCTCTGTGACCGTTGGCTTTGGAGTCACAGAGACATAACTGCGTCCCTCGGTGACTCCGAGCCTAGGCTGTGGTCTGGATTCACGTAGCGAATGACCAGATTGGCGCCGTGCTCCGGGGGCTGGTAGCTGCCGTGTGCCTCTTTCCTCAGGTACCTTGGAGGGAGGGGACACTGTAGTGGGTTAATGGAGTCTGTAACTTGACATGCTACTTTGTTTTTAGGCAGTGAGATGCTTACACTTACATAGAACTTCTAATAAAATGCTGTTATTTCTCTAACGTGAACCAGGGAGGCATTGTATGCATCCTTATTTTGCAGCAAGCAGTCAGGCACGGAGGACTCACAGGGCAGCTTGCCTGCACTCACTCAGCTGAAGGTGTGATTACAGCTCAGGGCAGGCCTTCCCACTGCCAGCATCCAGCCATCCCCTAAGCCACGCCACACTGACCAGCAGTGCTGGACAACGTGTGGCTCAGGGCATACGAATTCTGATGCTGAGCAGAATGTCTCCAGCTGCGGGATCAGAGCAAATGACTTGGGCGTTAACACATCCACCATCTCATAGCTTGCAGCAGTGAGTTGGCAACACGAGACTGCACAGATGCCAGTGTGCTAACTTGAGCCAGCGTTGAGTCTTTCTCTGAACCTATCTTCTTAGTCTTCCTGTACCTGTTCACTTCCCAGTGCCCTTCGGAGATTCTTCACACCACTCAGCTCCATGTGTCCCTGAAAGCGTGGGAGTGTGCACAGGGCATTGCCATGGGCCTAGACTGGAGGCCCCTTCTCCCAGGGGTCTCCCCGACCTGTCACCTGTTCTGTGATCCTCCACCCAGGCAGAAGTCTCAGGGCCTTCCCATGCATGTGCATGTGTGTGTGCATGAGAGAGAGACAGAGAGATGGAGGGAGAGAGAGGGAGGAGGGGGTAAAGAGATGGGGAGGGAGAGAGATTGATTGGCTACCCTCAACCCAAGATAGACAAAGGTGATCATGTTTCTGTTTCATACTTGATGTTGATAGTTAAGATATAAAAGCTGACTTTTTAAAACCTTACTGAATTGTATGAGGAAGAAAAGTGTATTCAAACAGCAATTTAATTTGATAGGTTTTAGAAAATTAAAATTATTTTGTATTTTTAAATTATAAATTATAACATGGTAACAATAGGAAATACATAAAAGGGCATTTAAGCGCCCCATAACTACTCTTTTTTGAAATTTATTTATTTATTTGGGAGGCAGAGCTACAGAAAAAAGAAAGGGAGAGACAAAAAGGTCTTCCATCAACTGGTTCACCCCCCCAAATGGCCACAACGGCTAGAGCTGGGCTGATCCGAAGCCAGGAGCCAGGAGCTTTCTCCAGGTCTCCCATGTGGGTGCAGGGGCCCAAGCACTTGGGCCATCTTCCACTGCTTTCCCAGGCCATCAGCAGGGAGCTGGCTCAGAAGAAGAGCAGCTGGGACACGCACCGGTGCCCATGTGGGCACTGGCCCCTCCATACCTACTCTTTTTTTCTCAAGATTTATTATTTACTTGAAAGGCAGAGTTTACAGAGAGAAAGATCTGGTCAACTCCCCAAATGACCACAGTAGCTGGAGCTGGGCTGATCTCAAAGCCAGGAGCTAGGAGCTGCGTTCATGCTCCCAAGTGCAGGGGCCCAAGCACTTGGAAATCTGCTGTTGCTCTCCCAGACACAGCAGCAGGGAGCTGGATCGGAAGTAGAGCAGCCAGGACTCGAGCCAGTGCCCATAGGGGATGCCAGTGCTGCAGCCAGTGGCTTACCTATTGTGCCACAACACTAGCCTCACAAACGTGCTTTTTTTAAACAAGTATTATAACTTTGGTATATGTTCTTCTAAACTTCTTTATGCATCTATATATTTAAAACTGAATACTTCAGTCATTTTAATATGCTTTTAAGTGGGGAGAGTTTGTTTTCAATTTAATTGTTGTTTTATGAGAAAAATATATTGTGCCAGTGCTGTGGCATAACCAGTTTGTGTCCTGGCTGCTGCTCTTCTGATCCAGCTCTCTTCTTATGGCCTTGGAAGGCAGTGGAAGATGGCCCAAGCCCTTGGTCCCCTGCCACCCACATGGGAGACTCAGATGGAGCTCTGGGCTCTTGGTTTTAGCCTGGCTAGCCTCAGCCATTGCAGCCATTTGAGAAGTGAACCAGCAGATGGAAGATCTCTCTCTCTATGTAACTCTGACTTTCAAAAAATAAACCTTTAACAAAGAGAAAAACATAAAGGAAAAAATTAAATCTCAATTAATAAGCAAGTAACCCTGACACCATTTTGTATGGCTTTCTAAACTGTTTCCTGGGCATGTCCCCGTACACACGTTCTATCTCTGAAGGATTGAACCCCGTGACAGATGCTGTGTTGTAACCTGGTTCTTTCGGTAGTCTGCTGTGAGCAGCCCTCTGATGAACCTCACCATGACCTTCACTGGCCGCACGTAGTCCGTCCTGTGCGTGCTGTAGCTTCCTGTACCTGCCTGTTAGATAATGAGGGGAATGATTAGCTTGTAATATTAAACTAATGTTTAATATTCAACTAGTACATTAGGTGGGGTGTGAGATAAGGAGGTGTTTGTGGTGTTCTGTGTGGAAATCCTAACCACATGAGACAGTTTTTCTCTGAGAAAAATTACAACTTCAAATACATATGTTTCTTTATGTATTTTTATATTTTTATTATGAAATGCTTTTTAAAAGTGTATTTCCTCCAGCTGCTTATCCATAATTAGGAATCATTTGCTCCCATTTGTGGCAAAAGTGTTTGAATTTCCCTTGTAGGAGTGCTCTTACCATAACAGAAATACAGTTATTCTTTTTTTTTTTTTTTGACAGGCAGAGTTAGATAGTAAAAGAGAGAGAGAAAGGTCTTCCTTTTCCGTTGGTTCACCCCTCAAATGGCTGCTGCGGCCGGCACACTGCGCCGATCCGAAGCCAGGAGCCAGGTGCTTCTCCTGGTCTCCCATGGGGTGCAGGGCCCAAGCACTTGGGCCATCCTCCGCTGCACTCCCTGGCCACAGCAGAGAGCTGGACTGGAAAAGGGGCAACCGGGACAGAATCCGGCGCCCTGACCGGGACTAGAACCCGGTGTGCCGGCGCCGCAGGCAGAGGATTAGCCAAGTGAGCCACAGCGCCAGATGAAATAGTTATTCTTTAATACTCAAATATGTTTGCTTCCACAGGCATCCAGTGCAAGTTCCTGTGAAATATGCCACGAGGTGTTCCAGTCCAAAAATGTGCGTGTGCTGAAGTGTGGACACAAGCTTCACAAGGGGGTAAGGACTCCGTCCGGCTGCCCTCTGTCCCCGCTGACTGGCAGGTGCTGTGGGACTGAATAGGAAGGCACCAGCACTCCCCGTGTGCCCAGAGCCGTGTCTCAGAGAGACTGGTGCTGTGGGCAGGGGAGAGCAGCCCCAGCCGCTGCACTGCCCTTGCTCCGCATCCACCCTGCTGGACTGAGAGTCAAGGCAGCAGTGTCCGCTTCCTCCTTACACACACAGCCCAACACTTGAGCAGCCACTTGTCCGTGTGGTTCATGACGTCGGCTGAACGTTCTTTAGGAGAAAAACTGCACCTGGCAACGTCCCTTCTGCCTGACCCTGGAGGATTCTGGGTTATGGCCTCCACAGTTCCTGTGCTAACCACCGTGGTGTCTGGGTTCTGTGAACATTCGCCGTGCACCCCGCTGCAGGGTCAGGACAGATCAGGTCCCCGCCGTGTCAGTGCGTTCCGTGAGGACAGATGAAGACAGCGTACCCACTAGAAGGAATCGGGGAGCTTGCGGAGTCTCTGTCCAAACTCTGCCTCCTTCCGGTGGGGTCTTGTGCCCAGGCTCCCTAACTTTCCATGTAGACCAGCAGCAGCAGTCCAGACAAGAGCAAGAGGGAACGTGGCAGACTGGCTAGGGGGTCGTTCAAGGGCCAAGACTAGGCAGAGGGCTGGCTAAGAATCAGGAGATCAAGTCCAACGGCCAAGAAAATGCCTCTTGTAGAAGTCAGAGCAGCCAAGATTGGAGCCAGTGTCGGGGAGAGGACAGGGCCACTCCCTAAGGCCAGTTCAGAGCCCAGAGTGTTCATGGGTCGGACTGTAAAGTGGGATTATTCTGGTCTGAGCAGGCATCAGTGTTCCTGAGTCCTGGGCGCTGGCTCCAGGCCTTGCCAGACGGGGGTGAAGTTAGCCCTGCCTCCCACAGGGCAGCCGGAGAGCCGAGCGTCCCCGGGGTCTACGGCACCGACTGACTGTCTCCTCTTTTTCAGTGCTTTAAGCAGTGGCTGAAAGGGCAGAACGGCTGCCCTGGCTGCCCCGCCTGCCCCAGCCGCAACCTCCAGGCAGAGGAGTAGCCGCCCCTCGTGGAAGAGGCCAGCCCAGTGGAAGTCGGGAACCCCTCCGTCCTGCCAGGTGTTCACACTTCTCTGAAGCCTAATCCACAGCATCTGAATGTGAAATGGATGACCTTCGGTTTAAAAGAGCAACATTTGAAGATTCTTACATTGTGCCCCAGTGTATTGCGTAATTTTCCCCACTCTGAGTAAACATTTTGGTGATAGCCAAGTAGTGGCTGAGAAAATGATGTGCCCCAGTCCTGCACTGGTGAGGCCGCTGCCGAGGCCCTGGGGTGGCGCCTGGGCTGGACAGGAACCAGACGACTCTTGACCTGCTCAGGTGCCCCTTTTTAGGAAAATCTCTCTAGCAGCTCCGCAAGAGAGATGATACTGACCTTTTCAGATTTTTGTAAGATTCAATACTCCTGAAAATACTCACATTTTCTTCAGATTCTAGAAGTGGGCTAAAGCAAACCACATTTTAATAATATATAATTAATGTAAAAGTATTGGCTGTTGTTGACCTAAAGATTAAAATTTCCTCTTCGTGAAATACCATGTGCTTTTGATTTTTCATTTATTTTATTTTCTTTGCATAACCTTTAAAATTTTACTTTTAGAATTTTTGCATACATTTAAATGTTTTTCACCTTTTAAAGGTGAATTCTGATTTTTGAAAACTAGTTACAAATAACTTTTTATTTATTATTATTATCAACCAAGACTTTTTTTACCCCTAAAATTGAGGCTGGCAGTTCGCCATTCCAGCCCACGTTTGGAACTTATCTTTGAGCACTCCACTGTTCTCGGTGGTGGCGTTTGTCCTGTCTTAGGCCGTCAGCAGGCGCTTGGTACGTGCGTGCAGCGCAGGGCTGAGCACAGGCGCTGTGCAGTCATCAGCATCCCCCTCCCGTACCCCATCACCAAAAGAGAAACTCACGTCGTCAGACTGCCCTGGGCGTCTGTGTTACCGCTGCTTGTGTCTGACATCCGCGTAAAGTGAATGCATGCAGTCTTGTGCCGTGGCCTGAGAACAAATCTGTCACTGCGTTAGAAAATATTTAAGCAGTAGCTGTCTTCTAGTGACCTGTTGACAGTGCTGAGTAGGAAACATGCGTCCTGGACACATTCCATCACTCTCAAACACGAAGGATCAGAGACTTGGGTTCTTTGTTCGACCGGAAACCCCAAGGCACACACGGACGAGCTGATCTGGTCACTTGCCTCTCTTCCGTCAACGTGAGTTCTGATGTCTTAGTGACTTAGTCCGTAGAAGTCCTTATTTGGAAAACATTCTGTTTGGTGGTCCCTAAAACACTGTGTGCATATCTGTCATAGCTGAGAGCTGTGGATACTAAAATACAGCGGGGCCAATTTGTAGCAACAGGTAGGAGGGAGAAGAGCAGCTCTCGAGTGAGAAAATGTGTTTTGTCCCCAACTCCACTTCCTTGTGACCATGCCTTACATCTGTCCAGTAGCTTCCAGAATAAAGAGCATTCTAAAATAGTAGCAGTTTGTTGTCATTCTTGTCCATTCCTTCTCTCTGGTAATTGTGAAATGCAATCCACTTGAAAATGCAGTACCTGTGTGTTACGCTGATGTTTAAAAAGTGACTTCCTTTGGAAAAACAGCCACGCTGTCTGAGGAGTCTGACCAGGATCCGAGGGCGCTTCAGAAGCTGGGCCAGGGAATTCATTGTGCCTGTAGGAGGTTCCCAGTCAGGGCCGCCGTTGCGGTGCGGTGGGTCAGACCACTGCCCCGGCCAGTGAACCAGTGGACGGGAGATCTCTCCTTCTCTTTCTGTAACTCTGCCTTTCAAATAAATGAAAACTAAATCTCTAAAGAAAGGGACGGGGGATGGAGGGGCAGCCTTGGTGTAGCAGGTGTTAAGCCACCGCCTGCAACGCCAGCATCCCAGATGGGCACCGGCTCGTGTCTCAGCTGCTCCACTTCCGATCCAGCTCCCTGCTGATGCAGCTGGGGAAAGCAGTGGAAGGCGGCCTCAATCTGTAGGCCCCTGTCCCCACATGGGAGACCCGGGAGAGACCTGGTCTCAGCCTGGCTCAACCCTGGTTGTTGCAGCCATTTGAGAAGTTAGCCAGCAGATGGGCGATCTCTGTCTCTCCCCTTCTCCCTCTAACTCTGCTTTTCAAATAGATTTTAAAAAGTTTCCCAAACTCAAGTTTGTAAGACCAACTGTTTAAATTTGAGAATTTACTGTCAGGCTAAAGTAAGTTTCTTTGTGTGGATACGTAGAAGGATGTTGAAAATGAATAGCATGTTACTTAAGGTATCTGTGGATTCATGAACCACTGAGGCTAATGAAGAAGGCTTCCCTTCTAGAGGGCCCTTTGAATATGCGGAGAACCAAAAGATGACAAAAGAAAGCAATTGTAACACTCTGTCCCCTGTGTGTTCAAGTATATTCAAAGTATTAAATAATGAGTGACAAAGCAGTGACTGTCCCTCTAAAATTCAGCTGCTGTTTCTCTGCTGAGATTCTTAGTCTGAGTGAGGGATGATGGAGAATCCAATACAAACTGCAGTGACACGAGCAGTGCCAAGCACACCTCAGGGAGAACGAGGCAAGAAACCCTGAAATGGCTGTTCGGGCAGCTGGCGCCCTGGAGACGTGGATTAAGGGAGAGGGAAGAGATGTTCTGTCACCACGAGGGACCCGCGGACGAGGCTGAAAAGGGAAGGCCAGGTAGGGCCGGAGACCCCCTCTGGCCCGGCAGGCCGAGGCGGGCGGGAAGTGGAAGGCTCCCTGGCTCAGCAGGTGGCATCATTAGTCACTAGGAACATGGCCGGGTGCCACCGTGCCCATGCCCAGTGCCTTGTTCTCTCACTCTGACACCATGGATTGAGGAGAGGCACAGCCTCCGCCTGCTTGGGGGGTGGGGGGGTCCTATCTCCCTGGCTGCCCTGCATCACCTCTCTGGGCAGCTCTGCGTCAGTCCCTCCTGTCCAGTTAGGTTTAGGTTCAGAGTCCTGCCTGGCTGGTCCTCACCGACTCCCCCACGCAGGGGAGAACTTTCTAGTTCATCCCCTCATTGCCTCCACTTTTTCACTGTCTCCCTTTTCCAACTTTAAAGTTAAAATAATGTATATCAAAAAATAAAATTAAACAACTCTAGTAAGCTAAAATCCCAATTCAGAGGAAGATTTTGGCTGTCCCTGTGGGAGAGTGTGCCTTGGCCCCTCAGTCCCAGGTGGGTCACAGTTGCAAGTATGAAAGGAAGGACACAGCTCCTACAAGAGTCTTCTGCCCATGAGGTAGGGATTTACTAGGAAACAAAAGGCATTAACCCAAGTATCAGAAGCTGCTAAGTCAGAGTCAAAAAGACTCCAGAATCTAGAAGGAAGTGTTGTAAAAGCAGTATATAAACAGCCAAAGGTTCAAATAGGTGCTTCACAAATACCCAGGTGGCTTGTAGCCATCTCAGTGGCCAAGGTTGTTCAGTAGCCATCATCAAGGAAGGTAAACTAAGACTTCCCTGGGTTGTCTTGAAGGTACCGGGCCTGGGCAGTAGGGGGCAGTAGTACTGAGCAGTAGGGCCATCTGTCAGGGACCTGTTCGGCCATCTCCACAGCACGTGTGAAGGTGGAGTACAAGAGCTCACAGGCTCGATGTGAGCTGGCTGTTACACACTGCTACTGAAATCTGAATTTCAGGGGTGGGTATTGTGCAGCAGATTAAGCCACCACTTGCGACACGCTCATCTCTCACAGTGTCTGGTTCAAGTCCTGGCTGCTCCACTTCTGATCCAGTTTCCTGCTCTGCATCCTGAGAGGCCCCTGTGCTTGGACGGCTGCCCGCCCTGTAGGAGCCCTGGGCCGAGCTCTGGGCTCCTGGCTCCAGCCAGCTCAGCCCTAGCTGTTGTGGGCATTTGCAGAATGAACCAGCAGATTTCAAGGAGGTTTTTTTCCCTCCCTCCCTGCCTGGCTCGCTGTCACTTTTTTTTTTTTTTTTTTTTTTTTAAGATTTATTTGAAAGGCGGAGTTACATTGTCCATCTGCTGCTTCGTTATCCAGATGGCTGCAAAGGCCAGTGCTGGGCCTGGCCAGGCCAGAGCCAGGAGCTTCTTTTGGGTCTCCCACGTGGGTGCAGGGGCCCAAGCACTTGGGCCATCTGCTGCTGCTTTCCCAGGCCATAGCAGAGAGCTGGATCGGAAGTGGAGCAGCGGGGACAGACGCACCCATAAGGATGGCAGCTCTGTAGGCCACAGCTTAACCTGCTATGCCACAGCACTGGCCCTGCCTGTCAAGCCTGTGAAAATGAGTATTTAAGCATTTTGAATTGCCTCCTAATTACTACTGTTCTTAAACTGTCAGCTCTAGGGGTAGCGTTTACTCCATAGACATCGGCACAGCCGGAGCAGAGCCTCGGGGGTGCAGTGGGGTCAGGGCTCAGCAGGCCCCTGAAATGGCCACTGTGAGGTGGGGGTGGGCTTGGGGCTGTGGCCTGAGACCAGCAACGCCGGATCACTGCCACATCAGTAGGCAGTAAGCTTGCAGGTGCGCCCTCGTTAAACACTGGTGCTGCAGTCCCCATGCACCCGGGGGTCCTGCTCCTGGCCGGGCCCGGGCATCGGGTGCCTCTATTCCACCCCTCCCTTTCAGCTCCAGCGGCCGGGAACTCTGGGCCCAGGCTGGCCCCTCCACAGGTCTTCCCTGAGGGGTGGGGGCGCCCCAGCAGGTCCCCGCCCCTGGCTGAGCCCCTGTGCTCACCGCCACCCGCACCCAGGAGCCCCTCACACCTGGGCTCACGCCATCCCAGTCAGCCTCTCCCCTTCCCCAGCCCTGCAGTGCGCTGGCGCATGGTGGGGTCTCCCTGAACAGAACCCAGACTCCAGGACAAGAACCACACACCCCTACCTGGGGGCTTCTGAGCCTACTGCCCTAGCTCCCGGCTGCCCTTCCTCAAACCCCAGCCCGTGCTCCGCCCCGTGCTGTCTTCCAGCCTGGTGTTTCCTCGTAGCTGTGTCGTGATGCTGAATTGAGTGCTTCCAAGCTCTGTGGCTTTTCATTTCCCCAAGTGCCCTGTCAAGTAGAAAGGGTGCAGACCTAAAGTGAACTAACATCCCCAAGGCCGTGAGACTAAACCCTGATCAAGATTTGTGCTTGCTGAGTCAACCTGAGGCTCGGGTCACCTGCTGGCCGCTGCGTCTCTGCCCCAAACCCGGCTGGCCTCCAAGGTGTGGCTGCAACAGAACCTCCATCCCGGCAGGCAGCAAAGGCCTGGCGCCCTGGGCACTGCTCCCATCCACGGCACAGCTGCAGTGGGAATCCCCCTCGTGCTACCCCTCGAGGCCACACCATGGTGCCTGATGATTCCCCAGGTTTCTCCGTGGTCACGGCGCCACGACCTTCGTGAGGAGAACCAGCTGTCTTCACTGAACCCCGCAGATGTGGGAGAGACCCTCCTCTGCCCACTCGAGATGGACTCACACTCGGAGTGGACTTTACTGTCACCAGGCTTGCAGATCAGGGGTCTGCGGAGCGGGCTGCCTGGCGCAGTCACACAAGCGGTGACGTCCTGTAGGGCAGGTCCCTCCCTCCCTTCCTCATCCCGGTACTGCGGGCGCTCCGTCTTCCCAGGTGCCTCCTAGGCTCTCTGTCCCTTAACTTCCTCTTGCGAGTTGGTCACTCCATAGCATCCTGTTGGCCAGCGAGTTTCGCCACACCTGCCAGTCATCCCAGGTAACTTTCCATCCTGTGTTGAAAGTGCACCTCCGGACATTGTCTTACCCTGCCCTTATCTGTAGGTGGGAACTTACGCTGTTGGTCTTGGAGCCCGCTCACTGCTGTTCTAATGAGGCCAGGCTGTTTGGCCTTCAATTTTTCCTGAAATTTCTGGTTGCCTCTTTTCTTCCCATACGTGCCCCTAGCTTGTTCTCCTGGGCGCCTTCAAGAAGCCCCCTCTGAGGGACACCTGATTGCTCGGCCAGGTTGACCTCACTCCTCCCTTACATTGATGCTTTTTCTTGGTTCACAGCCCTACACTTCCGGAATACCTACTCTGGCAGCTCCAGGAAACACCCACACTGGGACAGCTGAGGTGCAAGCAAGGAGCCTACTGCAATGTGCAAACGGGGCTGACGCTGTGGTGTAGTGGGCTAAGCCTCTGCCTTTGGCGCTGGCATCCCATATGGGCACCGGTTCGAGTCCCGGCTGCTCTACTTCCAATCCAGCTCTCTGCTATGGCCTGGGAAAACAGTAGAAGATGGCCCAAGTGCTTGGGCCCCTGCACCCACATGGGGAGACTCCCCTGGTAGACACGAGAGCCAGTTCTGGGCCAGGCTAAAGCCAGGAGCCTGGAACTCCATCAGGGTCTCCCGCTTGAGTGACAAGGGCTCAAGGACGCGGGCCAACTTCCATTGTGCTCCCAGGCACAGTTGCTGGATCAGAAGTGGGGCAGCTGGGACTGGAGCCAGTGCTCTGGTACAGATGCTGGCCTGATGATACGATGTTGGCCTGATACGGGATGCCGGCGTTACAGCGGCAGCTTAACCTGCTCTACCACAATGCCTGCCCCCTACCTTTTAAAATCCAATGTCTAGAAGCAGTTCCTTTGTCTATTATTTTATTGTGGGAGAATAGGTACATATTTTTCAAATTCTGGATAGACCAGGAAGTCCTGGTCTTCTAGTAACACTTTGAAATTGTTTGCATTTCTGTAAAATAAATCCTCCTCAATGTACCCACTGGTTCATGAAGCCTCTCGCAGGGACAGACTGAGGACCGTCACGACTCAGCAGGGGTGGGACAGAAGTGCGGAAGCCCCCCAGGATCATGCGTCTGTTTGGGGGAGACGGACTCTGTGCAGGGAGCAGGTGCACTCAGCTAAACGCTGCCGGGTGCTCAGAGACCCCACAGACACCGGGGCTGCGTCACGGCCCCCAGCACCTCCCAGGGCCCTCACTTAGCAATGGGGGTGCGCACTGGGCACCGCGGCTAACACGCCTCTTGGGGCACTCCCATCCCGACCTGCAGGGCCTGGGTTTGGGTCCCAGCTCGGCTCCCAGTACCAGCTCTCTGCTAATGTGCGCCCTGGGAGGCTGCAGGTGGGGGTCCGTGCCGTCCCGGGGAGACTTGGACTGCGTTCCCGGGCTCCCGGCTCCGGGTGGCAGCCCTGACCCACCCCATTGTTGAGGGCGTCTGAGGAGTGAACCAGTAGATGGGAGATCGCTCTCTCTGTCCCTCTGCCTGCTTTTCAAATAAATAAAACAATTTTAAAAGAAAAAAGTTATCACAGAAACATGAGAAATGCATGGAGTATGCTTTGGTTCTCACTTCAAAGGCAAAGGAGGATAGTTTCCTACGGATTTTGTAGTTTGTGTTTTTTTTTTTTTTTTTTTTTGTGCCTCAAGTGGTCAAAGGACTTTAGATGTGTTTGAAGTTCTGATAACAAACTTACCCCTCACACTTCCTCCCAGAGCCCTGGTGAGGACGGACCTGGGGGCAGGGAGAAGGGGGCTGCAGCTGGATCCCCCCGAACTGCTGAGCCAGTGCCTCTCCCTCAGCCCTGTCCCCCACCCCACCGGCCCTGAGAGCGCGGAGTGCCTGTCTCTGCCTGCCTTCTCACCTTCTCACTGTCTTTCCTTCCCTCCCTGGTCCGGAGGGGCGGCGGGGGCTGGGGGACCACAGAGCCAGGCCGGAAGGGGGCCTGTGACCCGGAGCTCGGCTGAGCAGACGCGAGGCTGGCAGCTCCAGTGTGCCTCTGCCCAGCTGTCAGCACCCTCACCCTCACTTTCTGTCGGAAGCCACTGCACAAAGGACCGCCCTGTTCATCAGCCCCTCCTTCCAACCGCTGATGCCTGGGCGTGAAGGGTGCAAGTGGGCAGATGGCCTCACGGTGCTCTGGGCTGGCGCACCCTGAAGCAGGCACGGAACTTGGAGTGGGAGAAAAACCGCTCAGTTCACACGCTGGGGCCTGGCTGAGAACGCTGGACTTCCGCACTTGTCTACAGTGGCCGTTTCCCCTCACCCCCTGCGCGTCCCTGTGGTTGAGTGGGGAGACCCTGCATGTAGGGATGAGGCACATGGGGCTAGGACACCCCACTAACCAGCTCCATTTAGCAAGGTCGCTTTAGCCTGACAACCGCCCAAGCTCCTGACACGGCAAAGTGTAAGTGGGGGGCAAGGACCCCTCTGTCTTTAAAATTTTGTTGAGAGGCAGAGACACACGCACACACACGCACGAGAGCGCGCGCCCAGCCGCTGACTCACTCCCCAGACACCGGCAATGGCCAGGGTGGGGCCGAGACAGGCCGGCAGCTCCACCCCAGCCTGCCCCGGGGCTGCCTCTCAGAGATGGCATTCGCAGCAAGTGGGGGCTGGGAAGTGAACCCGCGGGGGTCTTGACCAGCAGGCTAGGTGCCCACCCCAAAGAAGCTGCCTTGGGACGCTCCCCGATCTGGTGCGTACCCAGCGGGGAGGCCCACATCAGTCGGGTGTGCAGGGCCGGGGGCCGTGAGCTCAGCTCCCAGCAGCTGTGAGGCCTCGTCCTGGCGCTGGTCTCAGCTGTGCCTGCCCAGGACGCTCCCTGGGAGAGCTCAGGCGTTCTGCAACCTTCCGCACCCTAAATCCCCGCTCGCCAGGGGACTCTGCAGGGGGAGGTGAATCGTGGCCCCCAAATTCTCAGTGAGGCTTGACCACCCACGTGGCTGGGTGCGGAGGTTAGACCTCTAAGGGCACAGCTCAGGTTAACCGAGGACCCGAGGAGGGGCCCCCAGTGCAACCTCACTGGCGTGATTCTAAGAGGGGACAGCCAGGACTTCAAAGATGCCATGCGGGGTGCCAGCAGGTGCCGCCTGTAAGCAGAGGAAGAGAGGAGCCCGATCCGGTCCGGGCGCCCGGCCCCCAGGACAGGGGAGCTCCCTTGCTGTGCGAGCTGCCCGCCCTGCGCTGTTCGGCGGCCCTCCAGCCACACACGCAACCCGGCGGCGGCACTGTGCCTCCATGCCTGCATGTCTGTCTGCAGGTCGTCTGCATTGCCAAGTACAAACTCAGGCTTGTCGTCTTCTCCGCAGAGCCCACTGGGGAACGGGGCTTGCACTGCATCCATGGATCAGCTTGGGAAGAATAAACACAATATTGATTCGTCCAACTCCCAAACACCATGTGTCTCTGCATACGTAGACCACTTTGAATTCTCTCACCCACGTCTTATACTTTTCATTTTAGTCTACAGCTTTCTCTAGATGAATTCCTAACTATTGTGATGAATTTTCATACAACTAGAAATGCTATTTTTAAATTTTTATTTATTTGAGAGGTAGAGTAACAGAGAAAAAGAGAAATGCACCTGCTGGTTTACTCCCCAGACACTCCCACAGCCGGGGCTGGGTGGGGCCGGGCTGAGGCTGGGGCCCGGGACTTCTGCAGTCTCCCACGTGGCAGGCAGGGACCCCAAGTGCAGCCCCACAGGGGATGCAATGGCAGGAAGCTGGAATCAGCAGAGCCAGGACTAAATGTGTGTGTGTGTGTGTGTTTTGTTTTTTTGTTTTTTTTTTTTGACAGGCAGAGTTAGTGAGAAAGGGAGAAAGGTCTTCCTTCCATTGGTTCACCCCCCAATGGCTGCTACAGCGGGGGCTGCACCGATCTGAAGCCAGGAGCCAGGTGCTTCCTCCTGGTCTCCCATGGAGTGCAGGGCCCAAGCACTTGGGCCATCCTCCACTGCCCTCCCGGGCCACAGCAGAGAGCTGGCCTGGAAGAGGAGCAACCAGGACAGAATCCAGTGCCCTGACGGGGACCAGAACCCAGGGTGCCAGCACTGCAGGCGGAGGATTAGCCTAGTGAGCCGAGGCGCCGGCCTGGACTAAATGTTCTCACCAGTTCTATTTTGTGATTAAGACCCTTTCATGTAGTGGCCAGTGTGGTGGTATAATGGGTAAAGCCGCTGCCTGTAGGGCTGGCATCCCATATGGGCACCAATTCAAGTCCCGGCTCCTCCACTTCCGATCCAGCTCCCTGCTAATGCATCTGGGAAAGCAGCAGAAGATGGCCTGGGTGCTGGGCCCCCTGCATCCACGGTGGGGACCGAGAGGAAGCTCCTCGCTTCGGCCTGGCGCAGATCTGGCTGTTAGAGCCATCAGGGGAGCGAACCACTGGATGGAAGACAGCGCTCTCTCTCTCTCTGTAAATCTGCCTTTCAAATAAAATAAATCTGCTAAAAAGAGAGAGAGAACTTCCAGGTAGACAGTCACATTGGTGATTAGATTTCCTTCTAATCTTTGTCTGTTTTTGTGGTTTGATGCGTTGACTCAGTTCTCCAGTTGCCTGGTTCCAGACGTCAGAGAAAGCAGTGAGACTTCCGTCCTTAAATATGACAGCAGCTGTAGCTTTCTGTAGATGAGCTGCACCCAAGCAGGAGCCTTCCCAACGTATGTTCAGCCACGGGAAGGGGCTGGGGGTTTCCAGGAGGCCCGGGTGTGGCCGGGAGGGGATTTGAAACTGTCAAAGAGGGAAGCAGGCAGGCGTTGGCCTGGGGGTTGACAGCCTGGTCCCACAGCAGTGCCTGGTTCCAGGGGCAGCTCCAGCTCCGAGTCACTCCTGGGAGGCAGCTCACGTGGTCGCCTCCCTGCCATAGGTGGAAGACCCCCTGGCCCTGCGGGCACTTGGGCTGTGGGACCTCCATCTCTTTCCCTGCCTTCTGAACAAAAGGATGAAGAGGGATGGCCTCTGGGTGGGGGACACGGAGGGCTCCGGGCTGCGAGCTGTGGGACAAGGCTTGGGGTGGGGCAGGGCCAGACCTCGCGGGGCCTTGGGGACAGGAGCTGGGGGTCGTCCTGCGGGCAGCTCTTCTCCCCATGCTGCCCCTGCACCCCCACCCCTGGAGTGGGGCTCCCGGGGGTAAGCAAGGAGGCCTGGTATAGCCACGACAGGGTGGCAGGTGGAGAGGGCCAGGAAGTCCCACGGGGTGATTTAATACTGACTTCTTAATTGTTGGAGAGACACACAGAGATCCCCCATGCACTGGTTCCTTCCCCAAACGCCTGCAACAGCCAGAGGCACGCGATGTCAGCTGTCATTCCCTTAATGGGCGGCCGCTCAGGACTCCCCACCCCGTATCCAGCACCCCCTGGAGTTCTGCCTCCTCCACCTCCCACCCGGCCTCCTGACACCGCACCTGCAAGTTGGCAAGAGATGGCCAAGTGCTGAGGCCCCCACCACGGGGCGGTGCTGGGGTTCCTGGCTCCTGGCTTCAGCCTGGTCCAGCCCTGGCTGGTGAAGACCCTTGAGGAATGAAGCAGTGGGTGGGAGAGATTCTCTCTCTGCCTTTCAAATGAGTAATTTTTAAAGATAAAAAGATGAAATTAATTTTGCAGATGTATTTTATGTAACTAGTGTACCTGGCATATTTACTTGAACATAAAATCAATGTAAAAATTACTGAGGTCTGTTACATTACGTTCTGTTACGTGCTGGGTCTGTACCACCCGGAGCAGCCGCATCTTGGAGCTCATGGCCACACGTGGCTAAGGGGCCCCTGGCTACCGGATTGGGCCGGTCAGGCCAAGACTCTTATTCCACTTTACATATAAAAAACAAGCACCGAATGGCCAACACACACGAGTCACGAGCCGTCAGGAAAATCAAATGAAAACCACAGTGAGGTTTCGCTTCACCCCAGCTGGAACGCCTATCATCCAATCAAAAAATAAATGCTGGGGAGGACGTGGGGGAAAGGCCCCCTACTCCACTGCTGGTGGGAATGGAAACTGGTGCAGCCACTGTGGAAGACAGCGTGGAGACCTCAGCAACCTGAACACAGACCTGCCGCAGGCCCCAGCCATCCACTCCTGGGAATGAAATCCGCACAGGAGAGTTACCCGCACCCCCAGGAGCTAAGACAGCGACTCAGCGCAGCTGTGCATCAGCCGCGGACGGGAACACTACTCACCGGTAGGAAAGAATCAAGTCCGGTCTTTGGCAACAAAGTGGGCAGCTGGAGACCACGATGCTTAGGGAAATCAGCCACACCCAAAAAGGCAAATCGCATGTTTTCTCTGATTTGTGGTAACTAATATATAGAGAGGAGGAAACGGACATCTTATGATCTGATTATTGTCATAGCCCTTGCTGATATCCCTGGGGACAGTGTCTTTCCACTTGTTGAACACTTTATTAGTGAAGCATGAAGCCTGTGGTTATGAAGTAAATTCAACGTATGTTATTGCAAAATTCAAAGAAAAGGAAGGAGCCAAGTATGCATCTTCCAAGTATGTTCTTGGGATCGTATCTTTGAAATACATGAAATCTATTCTCTTTATAGTAATAAAAATATGTATCTTTAGAATTTTTTAAAAGAGCATTTATTTATTTACTATTTGAAAAGCAGATTGACAGGAAGAGACAGAGAAAGATATTGTGGGGCTGGTGCTGTGGTGTAGCGGGTAAAGCTGCCGCCTGCAGCACGGCATCCCATATGGGCGCTGGTTCGAGTCCCGGCTGCTCCACTTCTGATCCAGCTCTCTGCTGTGGCCTGGGAAAGCAGTGGGAGATGGCCCAAGTCCTTGGGCCCCTGCACCCGCATGGGTGACCTGGAGGAAGCTCCTGGCTCCTGGCTTCATATTGTGCAGCTCCAACTGTTGCGGCCAATTGGGGAGTGAACCAGAGGAAGGAAAACATCTGTCTCTCTCTCTCTGCCTCTCCTCTCTCTGTGTGACTCTGACTTTCAAATAAATAAATAAATCTTTTTTAAAAAAAGATATTGCAATCTTCCATCCTCTGGTTCACTCCCCAAATGCCTGCAACAGCCAGGTCTGGGTCAGGCCAAAGCCTGGAGCCAGGAGCTTCTTCCGGGTGTCCCACGCGGGTGCAGGGGCCCAAGCACTTGGGCCACCTTCCACTGCTTTCCCAGGTGCATTGGCAAGGAGCTGGATTGGAAGTGGAGCAGCGGGCACTCAGATATGTGATGCCAGTGTTGCAAGCAGTGGCTTACCCGCTGGGCCACAACGCCCACCCCTTACAGAGCTGAATCTCCCAGGAATGAGGTGACAGCGCAGGTGGACTGCAGGTCGGATTGTACCTTCTGCAGCCCCCACCAGCCCCCACCGGCCCCCTCGTCCCCGTGCGTGGTGTCGGGGTCCCCAGCACAGCACACCAGCCTGATGGGCTGCATCTTCGACTTCTCTCGAGCGCCTCAGCCTTGCGTCCGGATGCCTGGTAGCTTCTCTGGGCCTGTGCACCTGCTTCCTGGGATGCGCGTTACTCTCTGTGGCATCCGAGCACCCTGCTGGGTTTCAGTGCGAAGGCAGCTCATATGCGCATACATTTCACACCAGGTCCCCATGGGAGCCACACAGACCACATCGCTATTAGACTATACTCAGGCACTAGGGCCGGCGCCGCGGCTCACTAGGCTAATCCTCCGCCTAGCGGCGCCGGCACACCGGGTTCTAGTCCCGGTCGGGGCCCCGGATTCTGTCCTGGTTGCCCCTCTTCCAGGCCCAGCCCTCTGCTGTGGCCAGGGAGTGCAGTGGAGGATGGCCCAGGTGCTTGGGCCCTGCACCCCATGGGAGACCAGGAAAAGCACCTGGCTCCTGGCTCCTGCCATCGATCAGCGCGGTGCGCTGGCCGCAGCGCGCTGGCCGCGGCGGCCATTGGAGGGTGAACCAACGGCAAAAGGAAGACCTTTCTCTCTGTCTCTCTCTCTCACTGTCCACTCTGCCTGTCAAAAAAAAATAAAAATAAAAATAATCAGGCACTAAATTCCCAGCTCCTGGGTCCCAGGGCTGGCGGCAGGGGACCTGCAGCCGAAGAAGGGGCCTGCGTTTAGTTCTGTTTTTCTGTCCACTGGAAGTGGAAGAGAAAGCCGCCCGCGCCTCCCTCGCACCGATGGAGAGGGGTCATGGAATCGGCCCTCCTTCCCTTTTACACGGAAGCCACAGCACGAGTTCTGTGGGTGTGGAAACCCGGATGCCGCCTCCGGGTGATTGTCCAAGGGAAAGGTCTTTCCAGGAAAATGTCTCCTGCCACGTGACAGGTGGGGCAGCTCGGGCAGCTGCACCCCTGGGCCCCAGGCTCCGCAGGGGCAGCTGCTGGTCTGCCAGTCCCCCCCGCCCGCCCCCCCGCCATCCCACCGCAGCCCTAGCGCTGCACGCCCAGCCGGAGCGCCAGGGTTCTTGGGACAAATGAGGCCTGGAAGTCGCTCCCTCCCTGCAGCCGCCGCCGCCCTCTCTGGTTTCTTCTGACCCACCTGTCCTCTGCTGCTACTGATTTTGGACACGACGCCGCCCGTCGCGCTGCCGGGTCTCTGGCCGCTGTGGCTGCCTTTAACAGGGCGCCGTGTTTGTGGGGCTGAGCCCTGGGGGCTCTCGTGGACGCTGTGCAGGGCCAGGCGAGGAGCTGTTTGTTCTAGGGTTTTAGCAACAGTCTAGGGGGTGCCTGCCAGGTCTCCGAGCTCTTTCTCTACGGAGATTCCGCCTCTGCCCGCCCCCAGCTCAGCCGACCACCGGCCCCACCAGCCCCCGGGGCTCCCAACACAGATCCAGTTTGCCTCGCTGCTCCCACGGGCTCGGTCCCGCGCAACACTGCACAGGTGTCTCAGACACGTCTCATTTCCTGGTTTATGGGAGGAAAGCAAGTCAGGTGACCACCGCTCCTTCGTGGGTGTGCACGGAAGCTTCTAAACACGGTTTCCTAGATGCGTCTCTCCCGTCCTCGGTGATAAGGACTTGTACAAATGCTGGCCAGCGAGCCAACATCTGGGTCGCGTTCAGGCTCAACGTGTAGAAAACACTTTGTCTCTCCTACTTTCGCAGAGGGAAAAGTGAAGCCATTTCAAAACCCAGAAACTTAATGAGCAAAGAAAGCCAAGGATGCAATTTCATTTATAACTTAGATTAAAAAAACAAAACAACAAAACAGGCACCAGACTCAGGAGTCCTATTTCATTTAAACTTTTTTTTTAAAGTGGAAAAAAATTTTTTTAAAAAGTTTCATTGCGGGGCCAGCGCCGTGGCTCACTTGGTTAATCCTCCACCTGTGACGCCGGCATCCCATATGGGCACCAGGTTCTAGTCCCGGCTGTTCCTCTTCCAGTCCAGCTCTCTGCTGTGGCCCGGGAGGGCAGTGGAGGATGGCCCGAGTGTTTGGGCCCTGCACCTTCATGGGAGACCAGGAGGGAGCACCTGGTTCCTGGCTTCGGATCGGTGCAGTGCCAGCTATAGTGGCCATCTGGGGCTGAAACAATGGAAAAAAGGAAGATCTTTCTATCTCTAACTCTGTCAAAAAAATAAAAATAAAATAAACTCCTTTTGGCCGGCGCCGCGGCTCACTAGGCTAATCCTCTGCCTAGCGGCGCCGGCACTGGGTTCTAGTCCCGGTCAGGGCGCCGGATTCTGTCCCGGTTGCCCCTCTTCCAGGCCAGCTCTCTGCTGTGGCCAGGGAGTGCAGTGGAGGATGGCCCGAGTGCTTGGGCCCTGCACCCCATGGGAGACCAGGAGAAGCACCTGGCTCCTGCCTTTGGATCAGCGTGGTGCGCCGGCCGCGGCGGCCATTGGAGGGTGAACCAACGGCAAAGGAAGACCTTTCTCGCTGTCTCTCTCTCTCACTGTCCACTCTGCCTGTCAAATAAATAAATAAATAAATAAACTCCTTTTAAAAAAGTTTCATTGCCTGCAGCCACGCACTCAAACCAAGAGCTGGAAGTACATGGCAGGTGCAGAGACGCCGGGTTAGTGTCTGAGATGACGTCCCGCTTACCTGACTCACTCATCCAAGCCACAGGCGCAGAGAGCAGCGGCCTTGTGCAGGGGCAGACCGGGACTCGGCTACCCAGGGCCTCAGCACACCAGGAGCTGGGCCCCAGCCCACGGCATCTCTCCCGCCAACAGCACCGTCCGGTTTCCGGATCGACCTGCGTGGACTGGCGCCCACACTGCCCACCCCGGGCACCCAGAGCCCCGAGGGCACCCTGAGCGCTCACACCAGGGCGCGGGAAACCTGCCCGGCGTGAGAAGCACCTTTGGGCTTTGAGGTGTGCATATTTTCCTTACTCATCTGTAAGAAAATTCTCGTACGAAAGCGACGCTAACACGTCGTGCGGCATTATGCGATTTTCCCCAATCTGCCCCTTCATTTTAATGTACGGAAAAAACGTCTACCGGGGACTCGGCTTCCGCCCGGCGCTTCTCTTGACCTTGGCCCTGCCGGTGCCTGTTCTAACGCGTCACCGCCCGCGGCGCGGCTCCATCCCCTGCTGATTACGTCATTACCCGCTCGGACAGGTGCGCCCCTTCAGAATTCATCAGGTGAGGGGAGTATCAGAAATGCAAGCGTTAACGAATCTTCTCTGCATTCAAAATACCATCTTACACTGTGCTAAGTTCTCATCTGGGTCCAGTTGTGGTTTGTATATTTAATTCAATGTCTCCTCCGGTACCTTCATTACACTAATTTTTTTTTTCAAAAATGTATCGCTTCAGAAAACATCTGCTTATCTATTATTTGAAAGGGGAGAGTGGGAGGGGGTTTGGGGGTGGAGACCCTCGGTCCGCCGGTTCTCTCCCCAGAAGGCCGGGCCGGGGCGGCTTTCGGGTCCCCACGCGGGCGCAGGGCCCGCACGTGCGCCGCGGTGGACAGCGCGCGCCGCCGGACGCGGGATCCCCGCCCGCCTCTCCCGACACCAAGGCGGCTCGGCGGTGAGGGCGCGCAGGGAGCTGAGCCCTGCGCAGCGTGCGAGGCCCAGGGACGACCCGGGGGCCGCGCTGGGTCACCGGGTCCCCAGCCCCAGGACGGCCGCCTCAGGCCCGGAGAGCTGCTCGGACCGCGAGAGGGGCCGCCCTCCCCGCTCTGCGCATGCTCCGCCCGGGGGCACGCGGCGCGGCCACGCCCCCACGTGCCGCGCGGCCGTCACGTGATAGTGCTCAGACGCGCCGAGGATGGCAGTCTGCACCCGCGTCCTGGAGAGTGTCGTCTCAGCCCCGGCCTTCCCCAGGACGGCAGACTTGGGGGCTCCGGGGAGGATGGGCACGGCCGGGGCCGCGCTGCGCCTTCACCGAGGGCTTGCCCGCCGCGTGTGCGGAGCGGCCCCGCCTCCCCGGGCGCCCCCACCTCTGCTGCCCGCGTGCGGAGCGACCCGCCCCGCGCCCGCTTCCCCGGACACCCCCACCTCTGCTGCCCCATGTGCGGAGCGACCCCGCCCCGCGCCTGCTTCCCCGGGCGCCCCCACCTCTGCTGCCCCGTGTGCGGAGTGACCCCGGGCGCCCCGCCCCTGCTGCCTGTGTGCGGAGCGACCCCGCCCCGCGCCTGCTTCCCCGGACGCCCCCACCTCTGCTGCCCCATGTGCGGAGCGACCCTGCGCCGCGCCCGCCTCCCCGGGCTCCCCCATCTCTGCTACCCCGTGTGCAGAGCGTCCCCGCCCCTGCTGCCCGCGTGCTGAGCGACCAGCCCCGCCCCTGCTTCCTGCATGCTGAGCGATCCGCACCGCGCCCGCTTCCCCGGACACCCCCGCCTCCCCGGACACCCTCACCTCTGCTGCCCGCGTGCGGAGTGACCCCGGGCGCCCCCGCTGCCTGTGTGCGGAGCGACCCCGCGCCGCGCCCGCCTCCCCGGGCGCCCCCATCTCTGCTACCCCGTGTGCAGAGCGCCCCCGCCCCTGCTGCCCGCGTGCGGAGCGACCCTGCGCCGCACCCGCCTCCCGGGCGCCCCCGCTGCCCAGGGCGCGACGAGGGCCGGGGCTCCGCGCTGGCCGCGCCCTTCCCTTCGGCACCACCCATCCCCGTCTCAAACCGGCACTTGGCTGCTCCGTTTGGTGCATGTTTAATTCCAGTATAAGTGATTTCTTCTTGAAATCCCCCAGAAGGTGTACCTTCCTGCCGCTTACACGCACGTCGTCACGGGTCCTTACTAAAGCCGTGGGCGTAACAGGACGTCGTAAGCCAGGCGCTTGCGCTCTGACCACCAGCAGTCGGATCAGTCGCTGGTGAGGCGGCGGTGCGGGCGGGGTCTGTCCGGCCTCCGCGCTCCCCGCACCACGCGTGTTCCGGGGCCGCCAGGCCGGCCCGTGTGCACAGCAGCCTGGTTAGCGGTGAGGCCCTTCACTGCGGGCCAGCGGTCACAGCAGGGTTCGAAGGAACAAAGGGACTGGCACCCGCACCCGCCACGAGGGAGGCTTCAGGTCAGAAAGCCCGGCTCAGTCGCGGGTCCCCGGAGACCGAAGATGCCGTGGAAAATGTTATAAAAAGAACCGCGGGACAGAGTGGGAGCCAAGGGGACGCCACCTGGCGCGCCTCCTCGGCGGCTCGCGGTGCTGCTCGGACTTCCCAAGCGAGGAATGTCCCTGGCCATCCATGCGCAAGTCGGAAAGGGTGTCCTGTCCCCACGAGCCCCCCTCACAGCCACGCCCACGCTGCGGGGACAACAGTTTGAGGAGGCCCAGCAAGGCACAGGAGGTCAGAAGCCACAAGAAACGCGCCCTGACAGGGTCTTGCCAAGAGCGTGCATACGTCCCGTTCGGTTCCAAAGGCAAGGTCTGGCTAGGCCGGGAGGCACCGTCACGAGACAGCAGGCCCGCTTCCGGAGAGGCAGTGTGGACGCACGCGGGTGGGGAGGCCGCGGGGCTGCCCTGGGCGCGCCCCTGCCCCCCCGCGGCCTGGCCTAGGCCCTGCAGAGCTTCAGCGGGAAGTTCTCCGTGATCAGGTGGTCGGCCTGCAGCAGCACGACGACGTTGACCTCGAACTCTGCAGAGGAGAGACGGGTTACGCCCCGCACAGCACTGCACACCGCGGCTCCGCTGCAGGCACGGCGCGCCCCTCCCCCCCAGCACCGCGTCCCACGCCCAGCCACCTGCCCGCCGAGGTCTGCCCACCCCTGCAACCTTCCATCTCGTCACACGCGTTTAGTCATCCCAGCAGAGTGCAAACAGCCCAGGGCTGTCCGGCAGGTCTCCATCCTCCCGCGAGAAACCACTTCCAGAAAGAGCACACAGGCCATCGCTGGCCCTGCGCACACGGCCAGGTGATCTGACACCTGGTGGACCCTGGTCTCTCCACCTTGCAGCAAAGGGCTCTGTCCTCGCCAGCTCTCCAGCTGCTGTGGCTAAGGCCTTGATCACAACAGAAGGGAGGGGTGAGGAGGGCGCTCCTGGGAGAAAAGCCCCCGGTCCCTCCCCAGTGTGGCGTGGAGAGGCGGGTGGGCAAGCGTGTGTGGGCAGAGAGGACCCCGCAGGGCTCTGGGGTCCACTCCTCACGGGCGGGGCCTGAGGACCACGTCCCCGTGCGCGCCTGTGTGTGTGTGTGTGTGTGTGTGTGTGTGTGGCGAGTGGGGGGGCGGGGGGGATGCACACCGCCGCAGTACCTCTGGGTTTTATAGAGGGCGCTATGACCTGTTCAGTAATGCACGCAAGTGTGTCTTCCAAGCAAACTCGTGCTGCTAGCCGGCCTTGCTCCCTCTGCCTCCGCAGGGCTGGCCTTCTGAGTCTGGGTCACCACAGCGCCTGCTGCCCTCCCTGCCACAGATGTGGGCGTCTTGACCCCGCACACTGCTGGGACAATGGAGGGCTTCATCCCAGGGTCCCTGGGCTGCCAACCCCACCATCCAGCCCAGCTCTGCGGCTCGGGTCCATAGTGCGGGCAAAGAAACAGCCAAGATGTCCCGTGCGTCAGCCAAGAGAGCTGCGAAGAGCAGTCCCTCTCTGGGGAGCCGAGCTTGGGATGCAACTGGGTGTGTGTGTGTGTGTGTGTGTGTATGTGTGTGTGTGGGTTCATAGTCCCAGTGTCAACGGCATCACCTGGAATGCTTAAAACCCTGGTGTGGAGAGGGCACTGGCCTGGCAGTTAGGAAGCCCACGCGTCCCATGCTGGAGGCCTGGATTCAGGACCTGGCTCTGGCTCTGGCTCTGGCTCCAGCTTCTGGCTAATGCCGATCCTGGGAAGCAGTGGTGACGGCTCAAGTAGCTGGGTGCCTCCCTGCCACGCACATAGGAGACCTGGACGGAGTCCGGCTCCACCCTGGCTACGTACGGTAGGTCTTTGGGGAGTGACTCAGCAGATGGGAGATCGCTACTTGTGTGCTTTGCAAAAAAAAAAAAGTGTAACTGAAAAACCATCCTCACTGGACTAATGATGAGAAAGCCCATCCTGAGACACAGGGACTGTGACACTAATAAAAACACAGCAGCCTTGGGGCCAGTCCCCACCTCTCAGTGAGGCCGGCAGCTGGTAGCAGGAGCCCTGACCGAGAGCCCTCAGCACGTCTGTGTCCCAGGCAGCCTCGGGCACGGCCCCGAGACGTCCAGGAGAGCCCGGGACTCCCTCGTGGTCTCCATCAGCCTGCAGAGGGCCCTTCCTGCTGCGTCTGTTCCACTCTGCAGCATGGGCGACCTCGCAGCTGAACTCCATTAACAAGGTTCTCTCTAGGACAGATGGACCCTGGAAACACATGGTGAGATTTAAAACTACGGACGTGTTCAGGCAGGACGTGTTAGGGGCAGGAAGCAAGATCGGAACCTCTGTCTGGGCCGTCATTCCCATCTGGGGTCACACTGTTTACACACGGATTCGTGAAAAACGGCCAGGCACGGAAGCCGGGCTCACACTCTGCGTCTCTGCTCCAATGCACCTCGTCAGAGGCCAGAGAAGCCCACCCGCACGCCTGCACGCCCGCACCGGAGCACCTGCTCAGAGAAGCCCGCCCGCACGCCTGCACGCCCGCACCGGAGCACCTGCTCAGAGAAGCCCGCATGCCTGCACACCCGCACCGGAGCACCTGCTCAGAGAAGCCCGCCCGCACACCTGCACACCTGCACCAGAGCACCTGCTCAGACTCACCCTTCCATGGTGGCGAGGATGACCAAGTGCCACGGGGGCCTGGCTGCTCCCCACCATGTCCCTAGCAGGTCCAGTTCCCAGTGTTGTGGGAGGGCTCACAGCTTCCCACCCACCCGCCCCACAGCACAGGCGGTGACTGACAGCTCCTTGCTCAACCACACACCGGCTGGGGCTGGTTAGGGACAGCTCTTGCCCAACCCACAGGGGTCAGGCGATTCACGTCTGACAGCAACAGCGACCCACTTGGGGACAGCTGTGGCCGGGCCGTGACGGGTTCCCTTCCCCCCTGAGCAGGGGCCAGACCTCCCATGCACCAGCAAACCAAGTACAGGAAACCCCAATTCACAATGCTGCGCTCGCTGGACACATCCGACACAGCCACAGGATGTGTCGCCAGATGACCTTTAGGTCATTATCATGTCATTACCATGGCGGGGCGGGGAGCACTCCCACTCCCATCATGCACCTGATGCCATGACACTTCCGCTACTTCCTAAAATGGGCGGTGCTTGAGCCCCACCCCTACTGAATATTCAAATGGACTCTGCCTCCAACACCCCCCTGTCTGGAGGGAATAAGGGAGGGGCCTGACTTCGTGGCAGGGGCTTTCGCGCTGCTGCAGTTCTCCTACCAGAGGGCTCTCTCTGAGGGGCTCTCTGCATTGCTGGCCATTTTGCTCATGTGCGTCTTGGTTCCTGTGATTGCACTTTCGTTCTGCTCCAGCTAACTCCTGCCCCCCCAACCCCCCCACCTCGCTCTGCCACACCCGGGGGCAGAAGCTGTGAGCCTGGCCCGAGCCCCCTCCACGGCCACGCCGACACTCACCCACTTTGAAGTTGGTGGTCTCCAGCGTGGGGCAGGTGAAGAGCCTGGGGAAGACCATGTGGATGGGCACAGAGAGGCCCCGGCACACATCCCCGTCGGCGATCTGAATATTCTGGATCTCCGTGGCGTCGCGGGCATAGCCTTCTGCGCACCCTGGAGGAGGAGGGCGCCCCGTGGGGTCAGGCAGGCACTCGGTCACCGTCACCGAGCTGATCCACAGACCCCTGCCACGCCCACCACCACTCCAGTGCGCTCTGCGGGAATCTCGAGCACCCCCTTTTCTTCCTCAGACACCCCCATCTGCATGTGTGCTGCAACATAACCCCCCCCCCACATTCCTAAGCTAATAGCTTGCGGAGGGGAACCTCTGGGAGGTGGTGGGCCATGGAGGCTCCGCCCTCCTGGGCAGATGGATCTGGCGTGGCCTCATGAGCCACCTGCTGGCACGCCGGCTCTGTCTTGCCACAGGACGCCTCATTCGGTGTGGGGCAGGCCCTGGCCAGACACTGGGAAGAACCCGGCTCCAGGTTCTGGGACTTTGCAGCCTCCAGAATCTGAGCCAAATGAATGCCGCTCTATAAGCCACCTGGTCTGGAGTGCGCTGTTACAGCAACCGGCACGGGCCGGCCTCGGCCACGGCCACGGCGTCTGCAGCAACGGGCACGGGCGGGCTGCGGTCACAGCGTCTTCGCTGTGTGACACCGTGGCAGAAGCCGTGGAGAACCTGGCGTCCCACAGTCCCTCCCGAGCCCAGCGCCCGACCCTCTTGGTCCCCCACCACACGGAAGACCAAGCCTCCGTCACACAGTGCGGAGGGCGGGCGGGCCTCACCGCAGGTCTCCACGCGGACCAGCTGCAGCTCCACGCTGCGGACGGCGGCGTCCGAGCGCTCCACCACCAGCTCCCCCGTCAGCGGCTGGGTGATGGCGCAGTTGGTGGAGTTGAGGTGTCCTCGGATGAGGAATTTGGGGAGCAAGGCCCTCTAGAACAAAGGGAAAGGAAGCCCACGGTTACTGTGCTACGGACAGAATGGAAACAGAGCCGCGTGCTTGTTCACAGACGGCAATCAAGGACGGCACCTGGCCGGCAAGTCTGAACCGGCCGCCTGGGGCCGGGCCAGGTCTCTCAGACACCAGCCGAGCTGCTGCGACCCGCAGGTGGCACGCTCCTCCTCACCAAGCTGAGACAGAAGAGACTGTACAAGCTGCCAGCAGTGTTTAAGGACAGCCAGCCACACACAGGAGGTTTTAAAAACACTCATCACTTTGGGCCGGCACTGCGGCACAGTGGGTAAAGCCCCCGCCTGCAGCACTGGCGTCCCACATGGGCACCGGTTCATGTCCTGGCTGTTCCACTTCCAATCCAGCTCTCTGCTATGGCCTGGGAAAGCAGTGGAAATTGGCCCAAGTGTTTAGGCCCCTGCACCTCCTTGGGAGGCCAGGAAGCAGCTCCCAGCTCCTGGCTTGGGATTGGTCCAGCTCCAGCCATGGTGGCCATTTGGGGAGTGAACCAGCCAATGGAAGACCTCTGTCTCTGTCTCTCCCTCTCTCTGTAACTGTCTCAAATAATCTTTTAAAATAAATAAATCAAAACAGTCAATTTTAAAACATTCCCAATTGTGAAATTCTGCACACATCTCATTCAGTTTTCTAGAACTGTCTCTCTCTCTCTGCTTCCAAAATAAAAAAATAATAAAATGTTTCTGGTAGTCTCACTAAAACTAAACAGGAAAATTAACCAATATAGGTAGAATGTTACCACTTCTACAGCCAATCAACATAAACAACTATGACGGACGCTATACATTCTCTTTTTCATGCTGAGTCTTCGAACTCACAGCTCCTGCCAGCTTGGACCAGATGCGTCTTGAGTGACACCCACGGCTCTGGAAACTAAAGAGTACGGAGCGCTCTGCCTGGGAGCCCAGACCTCTAGAAGCCTCGACGCACCCGAGACATAGACTTTACAGTGACTGAGGTGAGAGAACTCATCTGAGAGAAGCGCAAAGCAGCAGCCATCACGTTCAAGTTCTTTCAGGCAAGGATGAGCGCCGACTGCGAACCGCTGCCCTCCCGCCCCTCCTGGGCACAGACACAGCCCTGCACCTGCTCTCGCCTCGCCTCAGCCCTTCTGCAGCTTCTCTGCCTGTCCATGCTTCCAGCAGACCCCTTTTCTACTTAAAACCCCGGTGGTATTTTGTGAACTAGCGATTTCGTTTTTGTATTAGTTTCCCATTTCCCCACAAAGAACACAAGTGAACCTGTCAGCTCCTTCCACGTAGGCTCCCCCAGGGACGCGGTGCTACCAAGGGTGGCAGGCCAAGGCGGGCAGGGGGGTGAGTGCCCGAGGGCCGTGGGAGGGTGGTGACTCTGAAGGGCGAGGGCGTGTGGCACAGCGGGCTAAGCCGCCGCCTGTGACCCTGTGATGCCAGCGTGCAGGTCCAGCTCCCTGCTAGTACACCTGGGAAGGCAGGGAGTTCCGGGCTTCTGGCTTTGACCTGGCCCAGCCCAAGCCCCTGCAGCCTCTTAGGGAGTGAACCAGCAGATCCAAGACCTCTCTCTCTCTCTCTCTCTCCCTCTCCCTCTCCCCTTTCCTGCAGCTCTGCCTTTCAAATACAGAAAATAAAAATGTAAAGAACTGAGTTGAAACTACAGACTAGTCTGGGTGTAGCCAACAGTGAGGCGCTGCCTCTCGCCAGCCACTTGATTCCCAAATGAAGAGCAGCCCTCGTCCGCGGCTCACAGGGCGTCATCCCAGGCGAGGCCAGGCGCTGGGCGTGCGCGACGCAACGTGTTACCTCTTTGACGTTCTGCAAGGTCTCCGGGGTGATGGTGAAGTCCACGGGACTCGGAGTCACTTTCCCCTGCTGCGGCTGCAACAGAGGCAAAGCCGCCGTCAGCAGGGACACGGCCGCCAGCGCAGGCCCTGCAGCCGAGCGGCCCTGGCGCCCTTCAGAAAAGCCACGGCCGTGGGAGCAAGCAGCAAGGGTGCAGGCCGGGGTTCCAAACAGCTCTGCCAGGAAACGAGGCGCGCCCTGTGCGGGGCTCCCCAACCCCCACCACTCTCCCAGCTGTAAATGAGGGGGCAGGAGCTCCATCCCTAAGGTCCCCGATACACTCAGAATTTTGAAATGAGATCTAGGAACCGCAGTGGCACCTGGGAGGAACGCCTTCTCGATTTCTCTCGGAGTTAGAGCTGACCCTGGGGACTGGCATGTGCAGCTGAATGTTCACAGTGGCCCTAGCAGGTGCTGCCATGCCTCAGAGATGGGCCCATTTCACAGGTGAGGAAGCTCAGGCCCACAGCAGAGCTGAGAGTCAAATGCAGGCAGCCTGGCCCTGATGTAGCCTCTGAGCTATGCAGCTGTCTCCCTGGGGGAATCAGCCCATGAGTGAACTAGGAATGGTAACAAAATAACCAACCGTGAACCTGTCCTCATTCAACAGCTCCAGGACCACCCACACGGCGAAGCCTGGGAGCCCCGAGCATCTTCCACCCACTGGGCAGGGAACTAAAAGGCCATGAAGACCCAGTGGAGGAGGGACGCTGCCCAGTGCAGTGGTTTTGTAAACTTCACAGGAGGGGTCCGGCACTGTGGCGCAGGGGTAAAGCTGCCTGCAGTGCCAGCATCCCATAAGGGCACCGGTTCAAGGCCCAGCTGCTCCTCTTCCGATCCAGCTCTCTGCTATGGCCTGGGAAAGCAGTACAAGATGGCCCAAGCCCTTGGGCCCTGCACCTGCGTGGGAGACCCAGAAGAAGCTCCTGGCTTCGGATTGGTGCAGCTCTGGCTGTTGCGGCAATCTGGGTAATGAACCAGCAGATGGAAGACTTCTTTCTCTGTCTCTACCTCTCTAACTCTTTCAAATAAGAGGAAGGAAAGAAGGAAGGAAGGAAGGGAGGGAGGGAGGGAGGGAGGGAGGGAGGGAGGGAGGGAGGGGGGCTTTGGGGCCTGGCTCGGCAGCACAGTGGGTTAAGCTGTAGCCTGCAGCACAGGCATCGCATATGGGTGCCAGTTCAAGTCCTGGCCGCTCTACTTCTGATCCAGCTCCCTGCTAATGTGCCTGGGAAGGCAGTGGAAGGTGGCCCAAGTGCTTGGGCTTTAGCTAGGCCCAGCCCCAGCTGTTGCAGGCATTTGGGGAGTGAACGAGCAGATGGAAGACCTCTCTCTCTCTCTCTCTCTCTGTTGGTAACTCTGCCTCTCAAATAAATAATCTTAAAAAAAAAAAAAAAAAAAAAAAAAGTGGGTTCCTGAGGGGAGGCACCTACCTGGGCCAGGGGAAGTGACTCACACTTCTGGCTGTCTCAGACCCAGGAATCCCGGGTCTTTGGCCAGGATCCATGAAACAGCGAGAAGCTGACCAATCAGCTTGCTCCTCGTAGGATGGGCCCCAGACCCCACGGGAGAGCCCCGCAGTGAAGCGCGAGGACCCCAAACGCAGCTTACGGCCGAGTGGACGATGAATTCACAGGTCTTTGTCAGGTCCTTGGCCAGCAGGGACCGCCTCATGTCGCAGCGCAGCGTGTACTGGAGGGAAAGGTGGGAGAACGGTCCTTTGAGCGGGGGCGGCTTTCGTCTGGGAGCCAGAGCCAGAGACGTAGGAGGGGAGACTGCAATTACCGCGCGGCACGAAGTCCCTACACCACAGGGGGCGCTACTGCGCGCAGCAAAGGCAGTTCCAGACACAATTAGAAACAGAGCAGGGACTCTCCCTGGTACTCCACGGCTGTCCTGTGGCGAGGCCACCGGGAGACAGGTGCGCAGACTCAGCAGTGACCCGGGGGTGGGGGTGGGGGGAGAACGGAGCGGCAGGAGAGAGCGAGCCAGGCCCTGAGGCGCAGGGCTGGGCCACAAGTCCAGTTATCGGGCCCGCGCAGTGAGGACCGCCGCGAGGGCGTGTGGATAGCCGGGAGCCGCGCCTGGCACCCCACAGACCCTGCTCCGCACTCAGCTGAGCACCCTCCATGCGCGGGGCACCGCGCCAGCACCGGAGCCCAGCTCACAGCCACAGCCTGTCTCCGCAAGCTTCCATTCACTGGACTGAAGATGCAGGGAGAAGATTAAGAGACCAGGAGCCCCAAGCTAGCTCTTCACTCAGATATTAACCTCAGAAAGACAGAAGGCAAAGTGCTGTTTTCTTATTTTATTTTACTTTGGAAACATCAAATCTATACAAGGGTCAAGAGCAGAATACAATACAGGCCCACAGGCGGGCGAGTCGCGGCCATCCTGACTCGTCTCTGCACCCTCAGCCCACTCCCGGCTGTCCGTGCTCACTGGTGTCCTGTGTGCAGAGTAGGGGGTAGGGGAGTCGGCCCTGTGCCACAGCGGGTTAAACCCCCAGCCTGCATGTCGGCACCCCATATGGGCGCCGGTTTGAGTCCTGGCTGCTCCACCTCTGACCTGGGAAAGCAGAAGATGGCCCAAGTCCTCGGGTCCCTGCACCTGCGTGGGAGACCCAGCAGAAGCTCTAGGCTCCTGGGTTTGGATCGGCCTAGCTCCAGCTGTTGCGGCCATTTGGGGGGTGAACTAGCAGATGGAAGACCTTTCTCTCTCTGCCTCTCAAATAAGTAAATAAATAAATAAATCCTTAAAAAAAATTACAGGCCTGCGCTTTGGCATACTAGACTAAGCCTCCACCCGCAGCACCGGCATCCCATGTGGGCGCTGCTTTGTGTCTCGGCTACTGCTCTCCGATCCAGCTCTCTGCTCACGGCCGGGAAAGCAGCAGCAGATGGCCCAAGTGCCTGGGCCGCTGCATCCGCATGGGAGACCTGGAGGAAGCTCTCAGCTCCTGTCTTCGGATCGGCTCAGCTCTGACCGCTGCAGTCATTTGTGGAGTGAACCGGTGGGTGGAAGGCCCTTCTGTCTCTCCCTCTCTCTGCACCTGTGGCACAGCGGGTTAGCCGGAATGTGTCAGCAGGTGATCCAATCATTGTGTGAGCACCACAGTGCACTGACATGAACTCCATGAGTAGCTGTGTAAGACAGCTACAAGATTAGCTGATATGATATTAAGGAACGACCACTGTTGGAGGGGACTTCAAAATGTTCGTGAAAAACTGGAATTAAAGATAAATAGGGGCCCATGTTGTGGCGCAGCAGGGTAAGCCACAGCTTACAATGCCGACACCCCAGAGGGGCACCAGTTTGAGTCCGGGCTGTTCCACTTTTAATCCAGCTTCCTGCTAATGCACCTGGGAAGGCAGCAGAAAACGCCCCAAGCACCTGGGTCCCTGCCACCTACATGGGAAACCTGGATGGAGTTCCAGACTCCCGGCTGTGGCCTGATCCAGTCCTGGCCACTTCAGCCATTTGGGGAGTGAAAGCAGATGGAAGACCTCTCTTTCTCTGCTTCCCTCCCTGGCCCCCTCACTGTAACTCTGCCTTTACAATTAATATTTTTTAAATGAAATAAACTTGGAAGAATATTTATTTGAAAGGCAAATTGACAGAGAGGGATCAGGCAGCAGGAGCTAAGTGAGGACTCCAGGGTGGATGCCTAACGACTTCCCACGAAACGCTCAGGAACGGCTCTTGCCGGATGCAGGACTGAGCAGGTGCGCGGCCGCGGTGGAGACGGACTCTCCGTGAAGTGCTCCCGACGTTTCGTATGCTGAAGCTCTGGCTTTCTCAAAATACTCCGCTGACAAATACATGTTACTGCCCTCCAACCATCCGCGCTTCCCCACTGCCATGACTGCGGCTCCTGATTGGACCACTTGGGCTGTGGCTGGAGCACGCACACCTCTTGGTAGCCACTGCTTTGATCATGCCTTGTCTTAAGGATTATACTGGGAAAGCCGTGGTTCATCTTTTCTCACAGTTCTTCCAAGAAACGCATCAGCATCTTGATCCTGCCTGTTTCCACAGCTGCCGCTGCAAGCTCCACTCCAGGGGCACCAGCTGTTGTTCCTGGGGGTGGTCGTGGGCTCCAGGGCACTGGCTGTTGTTTCTGGGGGTGGTCGTGGGCTCCAGGGGCGCTGGCTGTTGTTTCTGGGGGTGGTCGTGGGCTCCAGGGCACCGGCTGTTGTTTCTGGGGGTGGTCGTGGGCTCCAGGGCGCCGGCTGTCGTTCCTGGGGGTAATCGTGGACTCCAGGGGCGCCGGCTGTCGTTCCTGGGGGTGGTCGTGGGCTCCAGGGGCGCCAGCTGTCGTTCCTGGGGGTGGTCGTGGGCTCCAGGGCACCGGCTGTTGTTCCTGGGGGTGGTCGTGGGCTCCAGGGGCGCCGGCTGTCGTTTCTGGGGGTGGTCGTGGGCTCCAGGGTGCCGGCTGTTGTTTCTGGGGGTGGTCGTGGGCTCCAGGGTGCCGGCTGTTGTTTCTGGGGGTGGTCGTGGGCTCCAGGGGCGCCGGCTGTTGTTTCTGGGGGTGGTTGTGGGCTCCAGGGGCACCGGCTGTTGTTTCTGGGGGTAGTCGTGGGCTCCAGCTGTCGTTCCTGGGGGTGGTCGTGGGCTCCAGGGCACCGGCTGTTGTTCCTGGGGGTGGTCGTGGGCTCCAGGGGCGCCGGCTGTCGTTTCTGGGGGTGGTCGTGGGCTCCAGGGTGCCGGCTGTTGTTTCTGGGGGTGGTCGTGGGCTCCAGGGTGCCGGCTGTTGTTTCTGGGGGTGGTCGTGGGCTCCAGGGGCGCCGGCTGTTGTTTCTGGGGGTGGTTGTGGGCTCCAGGGGCACCGGCTGTTGTTTCTGGGGGTGGTCGTGGGCTCCAGCTGTCGTTCCTGGGGGTGGTCGTGGGCTCCAGGGCGCCGGCTGTTGTTTCTGGGGGTGGTCGTGGGCTCCAGGGTGCCGGCTGTTGTTTCTGGGGGTGGTCGTGGGCTCCAGGGGCACCGGCTGTTGTTTCTGGGGGTGGTTGTGGGCTCCAGGGGCACCGGCTGTTGTTCCTGGGGGTGGTCGTGGGCTCCAGGGGCACCGGCTGTTGTTTCTGGGGGTGGTTGTGGGCTCCAGGGGCACCGGCTGTTGTTTCTGGGGGTAGTCGTGGGCTCCAGCTGTCGTTCCTGGGGGTGGTCGTGGGCTCCAGGGTGCCGGCTGTTGTTTCTGGGGGTGGTCGTGGGCTCCAGGGCACCGGCTGTTGTTTCTGGGGGTGGTCGTGGGCTCCAGGGTGCCGGCTGTTGTTTCTGGGGGTGGTCGTGGGCTCCAGGGCACCGGCTGTTGTTTCTGGGGGTGGTCGTGGGCTCCAGGGTGCCGGCTGTTGTTTCTGGGGGTGGTTGTGGGCTCCAGGGCACCGGCTGTTGTTTCTGGGGGTGGTCGTGGGCTCCAGGGGCGCCAGCTGTCGTTCATGGGGGTAATCGTGGGCTCCAGGGCGCCGGCCGTCGTTCCTGGGGGTGGTCGTGGGCTCCAGGGGCGCCGGCCGTTGTTCCTGGGGGTGGCTGTGGGCTCCAGGGGCGCCGGCTGTTGTTCCTGGGGGTAGTCAGTGGTTCTCCACAATCAGGGCACAGAAAGTCGAGCAGTTGCCTGGCGAGTTGACGTGGTGGTCTGCCTCTGCGGGCTGCATCTTCAGCAGCATTGTATCCTTTCTTAAGGCAACTTATCCATTTGCAAACTGACAATTTCTTGGGGGCACTGAGCCCACAAACTGTGTATAAACCATCTCACCATTCTTCCATCCAGCTTTTGCCAGCAATGACATGTTTGTCCTTGCTTCAATTTGAGAATTCATTTCAAACTGATGGCTTATGTTCCCTAGGGCCTAAGACTACAGCCTATTCAGATACGTTATCACAGTTAGTATGAGTTTATGGGGTGCAAAAAGAAAATATTAATTCATGGGCAATTTTCTCATAATGTACATTTTCCATGAACTTTTTGAAGACCTCCTGTATTTGTGGTCCATGGTTGACTGAAACACCATTCTGTGCTGCCTGTGTGTGTGTTCTCTACCAAGATTTTAATCTGGTTGCCTCAACCAGACAAGCTCAATGAGTGCTGGCACTACTGTGTGTGTGTGTGTGTGTGTGTGTACAGCTGTCCCTTGGTATCCACAGGGGACTGGTTCCAGGACTCCCTAAAGTCTACGGAGGCTTCGGTTCTTATGTAAAATGGCACAGTGTTTGCACAAAACCTACATGTATCCTCCCACAGATATCAGCTGAGGATTCCTCTTAACACCTCATTCAACATAAATGCCATGTAAAGAGGGCTGTGCTGTATTGCTCAGGCGTAAGGACAAGAAAACAGTCTGTACTGTTCTATGACGATACAGTTTAAAAATTACACAGACAGAGGGAGAGACACACACAGAGAATGAGCTTCCATCTGCTGGTTCACTTCCCAAATGACTGCAAAGGCCAGGGCTGGGCCAGGCCAAAGCCAGGAGCCAGGAGTTTCATCCAGGTCTCCCATGTGGGTGCAGGGGCCCAAGCACTAGGGCCATCCTCCACTGCTTTCCCAGGCGCATTAGCAGGGAGCTGGATCAGAAGTGGAACAGCCCAGACTTAAACCAGTGCACATATGGGATGTTGGTGGCATAGGCAGCAGCTTAATGCACTACACCACAATGCCAGCCCCTAGAACCATTTCTAAATATGGAAAAGAATTTGCTCTCTGCAGGACTGGCCTAGCCAGTAGCTCTCTGGCAGCCAGCTCTGTTGTAGCCAAGGAGGGGCAAGCCTGCCTGAGGCAGAAGCCTGCAGCAGAAAGCCTGAGACCCCCGAGACCCCCAAAACACCTGGGGTCTTGGCAGAGCTGACATCCCGGGGCCTTGGCCAGGGACCTGGCCTCCTGTTGTCTGCTAGCTCTGTGCTCCAGTATCCCCTCCCACCCACCCCCCCTTTTTTTTGCCAGATCATGTGAGTTGGACTTGTGTAACTTGCAAATAAAAGGGTCAGTATGTGCTAAGTGTGAAAGCAAGAACTAGTGACTCAAGGCAGCTCACACCGAGCGGGCGGGGAGCAGGTGTAACACAGGTGCAGTGGGCTCCGCCCAGGAGTGGTCCCGGCCTCTGCGCTCCCTATCGCGCTGAACTCCGACAACTCGAAGGGGAGAACCTGGGCTTCCATCCTTCAGCAGGCACTCATCCAGCACATTCTCCGAGCCAGGCACTGCGCCCAGCTCTTCACAGGATCCCCTCGCCAACGCCCGGGCAGAGGTCAGAGGCTGCTGGGGTCACAGGGCTGCGATCTGCCTGCTGCCAAACCCACTCTTACAAACTCAGGCAGCTGGCAGCGGGCCTGTGACTCAAGTCTGCATCTGCCTGACCCTTCCCCAGCGTGAAGGTCGCAGGAGGGGGGTGTCGGGCTGAGCAGGCCATGGGGAAGTGCAAGACTCTGGCTCAGCTATGATCCGGATGATGGCAAGAAGGAAGGAAGGGAGACACCTGCCAATGGATGTCCAGCAGATATCTATAAAGTGCATTTTTAATAAAGATTTATTTATTTATTTGAAAGACTTAGAGAGAGGGAGACACACACACACACACACACACACACAGAGGAGAGAGATCTTCCATCTGTTGGTTCACGTCTGAAATGGCCCCAACTGCCAGATCTGGGCCAGGCCGAAGCCAGGCACAGGGCCCAAGTACGTGGATCACCTACCTAGGAACTCTAGAAATTAATTCGGAGTGTGAATTTTCAGCAGACGTAGTGGTACGTGATATTTGATGTTACAGTTTAAAATCTTCCTAGCATGACCACAAGGCCTGAACAAACATAAAACCTGCCTACAACGCAAACATTTTTAAAAAGACAAGTAGCTGCACAAAGAACAAGTCGACAAGAGTGACAAATTGTCATATGCAGCACCTAATAATAAAGGTGACAAAGAAGCTCAGCATGACTGAGGAGGGAAAGAGCAACACTTCCCAGTCCCTCCCCACCCCACAAGAAACGATGCGCAGACTGAGCTCTCCGAGTTAGATCTGACTCTGTCTGCCATCACATTCACATCCCGCTACTACAACACAGCCCAAGTTAGAAATGAAAAACTTCTTCGTACCTATAGAATGTGACAGAGATGACTTCAGGGCTTTGCAACAAAACTGCCTATGCAAAGTCGTGCACCCGTGCTAACCCTCAGAGTACGCACAGGAAGCAGCAGGTGCCAAGGGGTGGGGGCCTGGGCCCTGCTGAGGCCCACTGCTGTGGGCACAGGAGTCAGGGTTCCCCTGGGCGGCTCCTGCTCTTCCAGGTCTAGAATAAGACCTGCCCAGCAGCAGAAGGAAGGAGGGGAGGGACGAACCCGGAGAAAAGGCCCCAGCGCTAGCCTCTCTGAGGAAGTGCACTGCTCAACATAAGCAGAGAGAAGCCTGAATATGAACTGGGGATCAGGTGACGTGTGGGAATCTTTGTTCATTTGAACAGGTCTGAAATGTTAGCCAGGATGATGGAGGAAAAGCCCCCATGTTGTTGAAGATGGAGTTGAAGTATTTTAAGATGAAGTGTCAAGACTCTATGGCTGGGGCTGGCGCTGTGGCATAGTGGGTAAAGTCGCCGCCTGCAATGCTAGCATCCCCACAAGGGCACAGATTTGAGTCCTGGCTGCTCCATTTCCGATTCAGCTCTCAGCTAGGACCTGGGAAAGCAGTGGAAGATGGCCCAAGTCCTTGGGCCCCTGCACCTGCGTGGGAGACCCAGAAGAAGCTCCTGGCTCCTGGCTTCAGATTGGTGCAGCACCAGTCGTTGCGGCCAACTGGAGAGTGAACCAGCGGATAGAAGACCTCTCTTTCTCTCTCTGCCTTTGCCTCTCTGTAACACTGCCTTTCAAATCAATAAATAAATCTTAAAAAAAAAATAAGGACTCTATGGATAACTGTGGGATAAGTCAGAAAAAATACAGGTGAAACAAAGATTGCAAGATACTAATAAAGGCTGAATGGCATTCAGAATCAGAGAGATTAAGTTTTGGGGTCGGCCTTGTGGCTCAGGGGGTTAGGCTACCACCTGTGACACCAGTGTCCCATACGGTGCTGGTTCAAATCCCAGCTGCTCCACTTCTGATGCAGCTCCCTGCTAATGCACCTGGAAAAGCAGCAGAAGACGGCCCACGTGCTTGAGCCCCTACAACCTACGTGGGAGACCCAGATGGAGATCCAGGCTCCTGGCTGCAGCTTGGCCCAGCTCCTGCTGTTGTGGCCATTCGGGGAGTGAACCAGCAGATAGAAGATGGATGGGTCTCCCCCTAGTCCCTCCTCCCCCACCGCCTTTCAAATAAAGCAACTAAATCTTAAAAAGCAAAAAAAGAATGCGGGGGATACATCTTTACAAATCTAAGGCTAAGCTGAGGAGAGGTCTGTCAGACACTTGGGGAGTGCACGATTCCACAACTGAGGCTAAGGCAGAAGTGGTAAAACCCGATGGCCGTAATGAAGAGGCTGGCTGGGCCATGGGGTGGGGGACTCTCACTGAAGGACCTGTCACGTTACGTCTCCTAAGCACTTTCCAGTTAGACACGACCCGGGAGGAGGGCGGCGTGCAGGCCTGCGTGTGCATCCGGAAACGGGTGAGATTTCCAACCTGCTTTTGGACACGTTTGTTTCTTTCAGTAGGGAGCGACAGGCACAGCCGCCAGGCGAGCACGGCCAGTGGCCCTGATGGCACTCCGTGGCGTGACTAAGGCACAGATCCCTGTAACATCAAACACGGAGCACGGAGAGCCACTGCGTGGACAAGGCCCAGGTGACGCTCGCTCTGCACAGGGAACAAAAGAATCTCAGAATGACACGCTCGCGAAGTCCAGGCCTGCTAACGAGGTGTCGGTCACTCCGTCTTTCATGGTGAAAGGCTGACAGCCTGGAAGGCGGGTCAGGGTGCAGGAGTATCTGCACATCTCCACGAGCCGTTCTTCTGTACCTCGCGTTGGACCTAATCGTGGCTGTGACCTCCAGCGCCTGCCCAAAGCCTTTGATATACACGTGTGCCTTGAAACAGGGGGGCCAACCACAGAGGACCCAAGCCATGCTTCCTCTGCACACAGAGACATCTGTTGCAATGCATGACGTCATATCCATGGCTTTCTTCACGGCAGATCTCTTCGGCAATTCAGAAAAGTCACAGTTGAGTACAGACAAATTATCTACTGAAAAACGCACAAGTCCCGAAAATTCCTAACCTTCGCCCTCCCCCGCGCCCCAGCCAGCAGGGGGTGGCTTCCAGGCTGGGGGCACAGAAGCACCTTTCTTCCCGTGGGACAAAGGGGAGGCTCTTGGCTCCGCGCTGCTCCTGAGACGACAATGGCAGCAGTGAGCCACCCCTCACTGGCAGAGGTAGACGGAAGTCGTAAATTCACTTCCCCTCATTTGCCAGGCTTGTTCCGTGAAGAATGCAAGCCTATGTTAAAGCAGTAGCCTCTGGGTGCTCAACAAAGAGATATTTATAAGAATAAAACGGGCGGGCGAGTCGGGGCTGGTGCCATGGAGAAGTGAGGGCGATCTATTACCAAGCAAGAAGGCAACGGCCGAAGGAAACAAAGGCACGGTCAGAGGCAGCCACGGCGGAGTTCCTGTCTCAAACAAGTCTCGCTCACACATCTCGAGAGCGGAACGAGAAAGCGACACAGACGCAGGAGACGGCAGCAACGCCAAGTTCCCTTTCCCCGAGAAGACGCGCCCGCGGCGGCCGGCGCTCACCTGGATGTTGACAAACACACCGTGGTACGTCTCGTACAGCACCTTGCCGCCCTTCACGTGCAGCGGGAACTCAAAAGGAATCTCTGTCTTGCCGCTGGGAAACTTCCCTGGCTTCACCATCTCGATGGTGCTGGTGAGAATCTGGATGGGCTGCAAAGAGAGCTGCGCTCAGTACCTCGGCGCACAGCGCGGTGTCCTTGCCCAGAACGGTTCCGTGCCCCCCGCCCGAACGCCTGAGACGGCCGTGTCCCCGAGGTCACGTTTTGGAGGTTTGGGAACACTTGCATGTACATATGAAACATGCGCTATCTCGAAGGGACCCAAGTGTAAACACCAAGTTCACAGATGCTTCCCAGACGTCTTATGCGCATAGCCCAAGGGTAGTTTGGCAGAATATTTCCAGTGTGCCCGTGTTTCGACTGTGACGGGTCCCATGAAGTCAATCACGGCGTCACGTCAACTAAAGAAACAAAGATGTTTGAGTATTTCCCAGTCTGGATTTTCAGAGCAGACGCTCAGTGTGTCCACTGTCTATTGATCATCTCCTTGAAGACAAACATGAGGTCCTGGGGCTTCCCCCTGGTGTCCTGGGTGCCGGGGCCTGGAGGTGAGCAGTGAGTCTGCTCTCTAAGTCTCGGCCCAATAGAGGGGCACGGCCTAGGTGCTGGGGACCCAGCAGGGGCTGCATCACCATGTCCCCCTCTCCGGATACCTCACTGACCTGCTCTGCGAAACGGGCAGGCAGACCCAGCACAGGCTGGCTACCTGGCCAGCACCAGGCCGCCCCTGCCACAGCAGGAGCAGCCCTCCTCCAGCCCCGTCTGCCTGCACACACCTTCCAGCAGGAAGACAGGCCTCGCATTCGGGACCAGACTACACACAGGAACAAGGGTACTTCCAAAAGCTCATGAAAAAAAAAATCACAAGCTGAGGTGAGGGGCCGGCGCTGTGGCGCAGCAGGTAAAGCTGCCACCAGCAGTGCTGCGTCCCATGGGCGCTGGTTCAAGTCCTGGCTGCCCCAAGCCCGCTTACCTTCACAGAGTTGTAGAAAGCTTCAAAGACGCCCACGCTCTTGGCGCTCAGTTGGAGGTTCACGGCTCCCTCCATGGTCAAAGTCACGCCCTGGTGCTGGACTGCGTCCTTACTGGTTACGACCACCACCCCGGAGAGCATTTCCTGCGAGAGAAGACACAGATGGTCCTCAGGCGACCTCCTCCCTCGCTCCTGGTTCTCCAGGGGTCCACCTGCTTCCCCAGCAAGCTCACTGGTGCCGTCACTCACAGCCAGACGCCAGGATGGTGAAGGCCCGGCCTCTGCGGGGAGGCAGGGCTGCACACAGCCGACAGGGCAAGGAGCGTCGGCCCAGTGCTGCCTGCCAGCCTGGGGCCCAGGGCAGGTTCCCAGTGCTGCCACACAGGGGCCTGGGGCCCGACTCCTGGGAAGACAAAACCCTTTCCTGCAGCCCCTCTCTCAGCTTTGCTGACCACAGCGACCACGCAGCTGAAATGCACAAGCAGTTGACCAGAACCGACAGTCAGCATGCTCTTCTTCCTACCCAAACACCCGCACCGGACTTGAGCGTGAGATGGCTGGTTACCGGGCCACACCACGGCCACCAGATGTCCTTGTTCTCTCGGGTCTGGCTCAGCCGGGAGGCATCTGTGCTTCCATCAGCCTGGTTCACAACGCCTTTGTTTTTTATTTTGTTTTGTTTTTTAAAGATTTATTTATTTATTGAAAGGCAGAGTTACAGAGAGGCAGAAGCGGTGGGGCGGGGTAGTCTATCTTCCATCTGCTGGTTCACTTCCCAAATGGCCGCAACAGCCACAGCTATACCAATCCGGAGCCAGGAGCCAGGTTCTTCTCCCGGGTATCCCATGTGGGTACAGGGGCCCAAGGACTTGGGCCATTCTCTACTGCTCTCCCAGGCCACAGCAGAGAGCTGGATCAGAAGTGGAGCAGCAGGGACTAGAACCAGCGTCCATATAGGATGCTGGCACTGCAAGCCAGGGCGTTAACCCGCTGTGCCACAGCGCCGGCCCCCACAAGTCCTTCACTAATCTGGAGATCCGTGCTGAGTGACAGCCGGTGCACACGCGTCTCTTCTTTACTGGACACAGCTGCTTCTCCCACTGTTCCTGGGCTCTGAGTGGAAGAGACAGTGGAGAGGTGGAACAACAGCGCCCAGAACGGAGGGAGAATCCACAACAGCACTGGGAGAGGCCCGCCAGTACTCAGCAGGACGCCAACGAGATGCACCTGGCAGGGAAGCGGGACCCGAAAGAGCAGAGCCACAGAAGCAAAGCAAAATTTAAGGTTGGCCTGCACGCGCCTCTTCTGCCCTCTGGTTGTCCAGGGAAAGAGCTGGACCGGATTCTCACACGGGACGGCCCCTGGCCGCAGGGGAGCTCTCGGACCCGTACACGGCCAGGGTACTCCGGTTTTGTTTCCGCTTCCCATCACACACTCCTGAAGCCTAAACGTGAGGAAATGCGATCATCTCCACTTTACGCAGAATTCAAGCTCATGTTGTTCCTAAGAACATGAAAAGCTCAAAAGCAAATTTAAATGAAAATTCCTCTGAGAAAATTCAATGTGCAAATTTAATTAAAATTAATTCTCTTAAATGTTTATAAAATGTATTTATTTGAAAGAGAGAGTGATGGAGGAGGGGAGAGGAGGAGCAGGAGAGAGGAGAGAGAAAGAGAAAGGTATTGATCTTCCATCTCCTCATTGACTCCTGAAACGGCACAGCAGCTGGGGCTGGAGCAGGCCAAAGCCAAGAGCGTGGAATCCATCTGGATCTCCAAGCGGGTGGCAGAGGCCACCTTCCCCTGCCTTCCCAGGCACATCAGCAGGGAGCTGGATTGGAGGCAGAGCAGCTGGGACTCAAATCAGCACTTCGATATGGGATGCCAGTGTTGCAGGTGGCAGCCTGACCCACTGTGCCACAACACTAGCCCCAGAAATCAAGTCTGTTAGTTAAGACTTTTATTTTAGTTTTAAAGATTTATTTATTTGAAAGGCAGAGTTACAGAGAGAGAGAGAGAGAAGAGACAGATCTTCCATCTGCTTGTTAACTCCCCAGATGGCTGTATCGGTCAGAGCTGGGCTGAACCAAAGCCAGGAGCCAGTAGCTTCTCCTGGGTCTCCCACATGGGTACAGAGGCCCAAGAATTTGGGCCATCTTCTGCTGCTTTCCCAGGCGCATTAGGAGGAAGCTGGATTGGAAGTGGAGCAGCCGGGACCTAAATGGGCACTCTCATGGGCTTCCGGCGCCACAGGCAGAGGTTCACCTCTACACTACAGCGCCGGTCCCTCAGCTCAGCTTTTGATTCAATTTTCTCATGAGCTTTTGGAAGTACCCCTGTCCCTGTGTGTAGTCTGGTCCCAAATCCATATGGGATGCCAGCGCCCACCAGGCCACAGCACCAGCCCGCAGAAGTAGAATTTTTTACCATGTAAATTCACTAGTCTATTTTTAGAAATTTACTTGACTAGTCCATATGTTCTGGAACCAAAGTGAGACAAAATACTTTAGTGCATATCATTAGCAGAACAATACAACTGCACCGGAGGAAAATTCTGGTCCGGGCAATCCTGGGCCGGCCTCATGGGAACAGGTCTCTGGGCGACCGCTAACTGGCGCGTTAGAATCGGGACATCAGCTGGGCCTGTTCCTTCCTCACTCCCTGCGGCACTCAGAAACAGCAGGGAAGCACCTTGCAAGTGAGAGAGTAAATATTTAATGGCGCAAGGGACCCTTTTTGTCATTATTTGATTTAATTAACAGCCAATCTGGTCGAGAAAATACAGATGACTAAAATACTGATAGATGGTTAGGCATGCCTACAACATGGCCTCTTCACCTCCCACCAACAAAAGGAGGACCGACAACCAGTCCAGGAACTGCCAAGGGCTTGCAAACTGCAGCTGGTTCCACCAGGAGAAAAGACAATCCTTTTTTTTTTTTTTTTTTTTTTTTTTTGACAGGCAGAGTGGACAGTGAGAGAGACAGAGACAGAGAGAAAGGTCTTCCTTTGCCGTTGGTTTACCCTCCAATGGCCGCCGCGGCCGGCGAACCGTGCTGATCCAATGGCAGGAGCCAGGTGCTTCTCCTGGTCTCCCATGGGGTGCAGGGCCCAAGCACTTGGGCCATCCTCTACTGCACTCCTTGGCCACAGCAGAGAGCTGGCCTGGAAGAGGGGCAACCGGGACAGAATCCAGAGCCCCGACTGGGACTAGAACCCGGTGTGCCAGCACTGCAAGGTGGAGGATTAGCCTAGTGAGCCACGGCGCCAAAAAAACGATTCTTAATCAATGTCGGCAAAGGAGCATGGGATGAACTAGAGTAAATGAAAATAACAGACACCAAAGACCTTGCCCAAAGCGGGGACCCTGTCAGACTTCTGTGTTGACCTGAGCGAGCAGGCAATCAGCCCCGGGCTTCGGTGGTTCTGGCCCTCCACCCACGCTAACCAGCTGTGGCCAAGACTCCCAGGAGGGACCACGGGGAGACTTGAGGAAGGCAGGAGACAAAGACCACGTGCCCCTGTGCTATCTCATGGGGAGAGGAGCCACTGCCTCTGTCATCTCATTAGCAGGGCCTCTGACTTGAGAAAGCTTAGCTCACTGGCAACCCAGAGCAGGGAGAGAAGCAGACCGGGTCTTGTGCACACAGAGGCGCCGGCCCCATCTCAGCCCTCACGGCCACTGGCAACCGTGCTCTTCATCAAAGTGGGCAACCCAGACACGGGGCGCCCGGTGTCACGACAGACTGACCCCCGTGTGAGGGGTGGAGAGCCTGCAGGAAGGCCCACAGCAACCTGGCCTTGACCACAAAGCGAAGACCAGCCTGGGAGCAGAGCCCCGCCAAGGCTCGCAGGCAGCCCTGGTCTCCCCGGCCTCGCCTCGCCCTCGGCAGACGCCACGGCAGGTTTGTCCCAGCGATGGCAGGCGACGTGACACTTTCTAACTCTGCCTTCTCTCACTGTAGAAGTCACTACCAAACAGTACAACGTTTCCCTTTCTGTTCTTGGAAATAAAATAGCAAAACCCTAACTGGGACTCGGGGTTTGAAGACGGTGGCCAAGCCTTCTCCCTTTGCTTCCTGGAAGTCACCAAAAAAAAACAAGAAAGAAAACCATCAACCCTTTTTTTTTACGCAGCAAGGAGATAGCCGAAGACCACGAGCTAGGTGGGAGAGCCACTGCAGAGGCTGTGGCGCCTGGCAAGAGCTGGCCAGCTCACTCTGGCCAGTGGGCACACAGGGGGCCCCCAGCGCAGCTCCAGCAGGGGCTCCCACAGATGCGCCCAGGCTGGAAGCCCTCGGCCCTGGGGCACTAGGAAGACACCTCAGTTAAGGATTCGCACTTAAAACCCCAGCCAGCCTGGTCCCTGATCTCCCGCAGAATGGAGCCATCGAAAACAGCCACTAGGGGGCATTGCGCAGAATGGACTACAAAGTATGAGAGGTGCTGGGAGAGTGGGAGGAGGGAGGAGAGAACCCCAAGGTGCAAATGATGCCTAAGGAAACCATCCTGTCACTTCTCCACTTCGGAGACCCCCAAGCAGCTCCCCACTCAGGGCAGGATCCTCTCCCTGCCCGCCCTCATCTGGGCGCTCCCACCCCACTCCTCCATCCGCACACCTGAGGTCCCTGCACAGCTCCCCTCCCTCACCTCCCCAGAGTTCCCACACTGTCCCCTCCCCAACACAGTACTTATTTATTTGAAAGGCAGAGTTAGAAAGAGGTGGGGGGTGGGGAGTGGGGGGAGGGAGGAGGGAGGGAGAGAGGGAGAGAGAGTCAGTCTTCCACCCACTGGTTCATTCCCCAGATAGCCGCAATGGCTTGAAATGCGCTGATCTGAAGCCAGGAGCTTCTTCCTGGGCTCCCACGCAGGTGCAGGGGCCCAAACACTTGGGCCATCCTCTACTGCTTTCCCAGGCCATAGCAGAGAGCTGGATCAGAAGTGGAACAGCGGGGACTCGAACTGACACCCATGTGGGATGCTGGCACTGCAGGTGGCAGTTTCACCCGCTACGCCACAGCACCAGCCCCATGGCCCCTGACTTTGAGCCCTGGCACTTACTGCCTTCTGAAAGGCCACAGAAGTACTTGTCTGTTGTGTTCTTCTCTGGCCACTGTTCAGTGTATGTTTACTGAATGAACAAATGGTCATTGATGGGAAAGCAACGATGCCAGCCAGATGGAAACTGTCAACGGGCGCTCACCACGGGTTTTGCCATGTGCTTGAGCTGCTGCTTCTACTAAGGATGAGCTGAGGAGTCCGAGTGAGGCAAAAGGAAGACACAGAAAGAAAAGCTCAGAGGAAAAAGTGGAAGAAAAGCAATGAAACTAGCACAGAACAGGGGCTGGGATGGCAGTGTTGCAGGCAGCGGCGTCACCCGCTGCACCACAATGCCGGTACCAAAGATGGAACTTTCAACAAATGACATCAGAAAACTGGCCACAGAACAGAAAGAAAAAAAAATTTAAGTTGGGTCTATCCCACAAATCTTCATATACAAGAAGCCCTAAATGCATCAAAGATTTAAATGCAAAGCGGAAATAAAAAAGTCTGAAGGGGCAGGTTTTGTCCCCGCAGCTGAGCAGCCAGCTGGGGGCTTGTGGCCCCCTCAGAGCGTCTGAGTTTGATCCTTGTTTGCGGCCTCTGCGGACGGCTTCCCGGGGCTGCAGACTACGGGTCTCTGCCCCTGCGTCGGACAGCTGGACTGAGTTCCCGGCTGCTGGCTTTGGCCCTGGCGGGCACGCGGGGCCTAAGGCAGTGCACACGAGTTGTCTTTCTCCATCTGTCTCTCAAATTCAAAAAAACACTTTTGGACAAAACTACAGAATGTGATTTTTTTATCCTCCTTTCTATGAATGATTCTAAACTCTGAATAAATGTGACTATGGCTAAAAATAGCTTGTTTGAAAAAAATGATTATAAGCAATATTGCCATGTAAATGATCCAGTCGGGAAAATATGACAATTTAACAAAGAGCTAATTTCCCTAAGGATTTCTACAAAAAAGAATAAATAAAAATAAAAACAGAAAAGTGACACTGACAGAGTTCACAGAAAACGGAAACTGCTCCAAAACCTAGGAAAACTGCTTGATCTCCACAGAAACATGAACGAAAGCTAGGACTTTAAGATGGGATCACCTCGTGCTGGGGACGCCCCACAGGGTGAAAGATGAGGAACGCAGGCGTGCATCGCCACACACACACACCGTACGCACACCACACACACACCACCCACTTCCTCCCAGGAGGAAGCCGTTCTCGGGGGAATCACCGCACCGCCCCCACTCTCCTTCCTGAAGGCCATACCGCGCCCTCTGTGAAAAGGGAGACAACCAGCACCTGCGCATGGAAAGCCTTTAGGGAGGCTCTGCGCCCCAGGAGAGGACCTGGACGGATTGGGGGGCGGGGAGGGGGTCTCGCTTACCCACTAACAGTCTGAATCCATCTTAAACACAATCCCAGAATGGGTGGCCCCTAGACCTGAGCGTACATGATTTAAAAAGCCTTACATTTTAAATTGATACATAATTTAATTCTACATCCCTGGGGTACAGCGTCAGGTCTCAGTGCATGTCCACAATGTGCAATGACACGTGGCCTGATTAGCATATCCATCACTCCCAACTTGGCACCGCTTTTTGTTGACAACATTTGAAATCTTCTATTTTGTAATACACAATCAATTATTGTGACTGTAGCCATCCTACTCTGCTGGCTAACACGAGAATCTGCCCCTCCTACCTGATCTTTACCCACTCACTTTCCCATCCCCTCTTCCCTCTCCGACCTGCCCTCAGCCTCCCGTGACCCCCGTTCTACTGTGGACATCCACACCCCACAGGAGCGACAGCACGTGCTGTGTGGACTTCCGTGCTAAGCCTATTTCACTTAGCACAGTGTCCTCTGGGCTTAGCCACGTTGCCATGGCCACATCCTTTATAGTTAAGTGAAATTCTGTGGTCTGAGGGACAGCGCTGTGGTACAGCGGGTTAACACCCCGGCCTGAAGCACCAGCATCATATATGGGTGCTGGTTCGAGACCTGGCTGTTCTATTTCTTATCCAGCTCTCTGCTGTGGCCTGGGAAAGCAGTGGAGGATGGCCCAAGTCCTTGGGCCCCTGCACCCCATGGGAGACCCAGAAGAAGCTCCTGGCTCCTGGATTCGGATCAGCGCAGCTCCAGCCGTTGTGGGCAACTGGGGAGTGAACCATAGGACGGAAGACCTCTCTCTCTCTGCCTCTCCTCTCTCTAACTCTTTCAAATAAATAAATCTTTAAAAAAAATTCCGTGATCTGTACACGCTGTATCTTCCTAACCCACGCCCCTGTTAGGCTGTGATGAACCCCGAGTGCGGGCAGCTCCCTCACACCCCGCAGAGGGTGCTGGGCCACACGCACATGTTGAGTTTAAGGACCCTCCACGCCGCTGCCCGCGACGCTCAGTCGCTTAGACGCTGGCAACCCCAGAGCGCAGGGGTCCTTGCACAGACTGCAGCCTCACCCGTCAGTCTCCTGCAGTGCTTCCATGCTGGGCTCCACACGGCCACAGCTGTTCTCTCCAGCACCTGCCCTCCCCAACGGTCCCAGGCACCGTCACTGCCCTACCCACCACAGCCTGTGACAGTCAGCGCACCGTCCCTCCTGCATTCCAGCTACATTCTTTGCACCCCCCCAGAGTCCCCCGACACAGCGGTCACCCACAGTGAGCTTCCCCTCCACTCAGCAGGCTCACGAGCACGGGAACAAACCACAGGCCCGTGACTGAACTGGGCACAAGACACGAGTGCGACGATGGAGCCCTGGCGGAAGCACTCGACTCCTGGTAGCGCTCAGAGACCGATTTGGGTGAAGCGTGGAAATCAGAAACAGCAGACAGCAGGGTTAGGGTCTCCATCTCCACTGTCCGTGTTATGGCTGTCTCCCACCTTACTTGAAAACCAGCATGAACAGGCCGGCGCTGTGGCTCAATAGGCTAATCCTCCGCCTTGCAGCACCGGCACACTGGGTTCTAGTCCTGGTGGGGGTGCCGGATTCTGTCCCGGTTGCCCCTCTTCCAGGCCAGCTCTCTGCTGTGGCCAGGGAGTGCAGTGGAGGATGGCCCAAGTGCTTGGGCCCTGCACCCCATGGGAGACCAGGAGAAGCACTTGGCTCCTGGCTTTGGATCAGTGCGATGCGCCGACGGCGGCCATTGGAGGGTGAACCAACAGCAAAAAGAAAGACCTTTCTCTCTGTCTTTGTCTCTCTCTCTCTGTCCACTCTGCCTGTCCAAAAAAAAAAAAACCAGCATGAACAATCGCCAGATTCCTCCACGCAGGAATGGCCGTATCACGTGGTATTTACTGGAGTTCCAGAAAGGACTCTGCATCATCTGTAATATGTCTCAAAACAGAAACGCCAGCTGCAGTGGCCACCTGGGGAGTGAACCAGCGGATGGAAGACCTCCCTCTCCCTCTCTCTCTCTCTTTCTGCCTCTCCTCTCTCTGTGTAACTCTTTCAAATAAATAAATAAATCTTAAAAAAAAAAAGACCGCACCTGAGTGGAGTGTGCGCTTACATGCACATGCTTCCAGCACTCTCCTTCACGACACCCCGAAGACCCTTCTACAGGCCAAGGGATGGACAGACTGCGGTCCGCCCACACGACAGACAAGTCAGCCACACAGATACCTGGGACCATCTGGGCGAGTCTCCATTGCACTCCACTAACAAGAAAGCCTGATTCGAGAGGCTTTGGGGTGCACAACTGGATTCATGCCATTTATATGACATTTGGAAAGGTACACTTGGGGACTAAAAGTCAGATGACGGGGCCGGCGCCATGGCGCAAGGTTAATCCTCCGCCTGCCGCGCCGGCATCCCATATGGGCACCGGTTCTAGTCTCGGCTGCTCCTCTTCCAATCCAGCTCTCTGCTATGGCCTGGGAAAGCAGTGGAAATTGGCCCAAGTCCTTGGGCCCCTGCACCTGCATGGGAGACCTGGAGGAGGTTTCGGATCAGCGCAGCTCTGGCCGTTGCAGCCCTCTGGGGAGAGAACCAGCAGACGGAAGACCTTTCTCTTCTGTAACTCAACCTCTCAAATAAATTTAAAAAATCTTAAAAAAAAAGAAAAAGGAAGAAAGAAAAGCAGATGGCAGCAGGGATGGAAGCTGTCTACCAAGGGACAAGGGACACAAGGGACAAGGGACAAGGGACACAAGGGACAAGGGACACAAGGGACACAAGGGACACAGGGAATTTCAGGGGTGACGGACTGTTCTGTGTCCTCACTGTGATGGCGGTCAGTCTCAAGAAGTCTACCCTGAAGAGGGTGGAGGGTCGCAGGCAACCATGCCTCCGCTTTCTAAAAAAACACAGACGTTACCAAATATGGACAGAAATGCAATGCCAAGGTCCACGTTCTGTACTACAGGGTCATATCCTAAAAGTGATCACTGTTTGAGCTAAATCTGTGAAAGCCAGCTTGCTGGCAACGGAACGGGAATCAAACACGAAGCTATCGATGTACGTGGATCGCACCGTACACCACGGCTTCAGTGTGTGCGCCAACAGCTCATGTGTTGGACACTTAATCCCCCAGGCCAGGTGCTCGGGGTACTGGAGGTGGGGCCTCCGGCAGGGCGTCAGGACTGGACGGGGTCCTGGGGCTAGGGCTGCCGGGACAGCACTGCTGGCTCTGCGGCCGGGGGGGGGGGGGGGGACACCTGCTCGGCTGCACCACGTCAGGGAGCAGCAAGAAGGTCCAGCACCCAGAATGTGGGCCAAGTAAACTTCCATTTGCACAAATTACCTCACCACGGGTATTCTGTTACCGCCAACAGGAAGCGTACCAAGACGGCTGACACACACTGCCAATACGACAGAAATAACAGCAGCATTCATTCAGCAAACATTGTTGGCACCGCCCCCGACGTGTGTCAGACACTGTTCCAGGCACTTGGACACGGCGCTGAACAAAACACGTAGAGCCCGTGCCCTCGGGAGCTGGGATTTGAGCACTGCTCCGTGACACAGCACTGAGGGGTCGGGGTAGCTGCGCCACGAGGGTGGCAGCACGAAGCCAAACGCGCCGGCGACAGTCAAGGCTGCAGTCTGAGGCTAAGATCTGAAGTCCGTAGTTCTGAAACTTTCTTGTGAGCGGGGAAAGGAAACTCGAGCTCCTACGTCCACGTTTACAAGAAAGGGGCAAAAGCTTGCCAGTCCCACTCACAAACTGGCGACACTCATGAAGCAGGGCAACGCGGGGTCTCTGGCCTTTCAGGGGTGGGAGCTGACACAGGAGCAGAATTCTGCGTTGAGAGACGACCTCATTTCCATCTCACAGGGCGCCTGGAAAGCTGACGCTGGTCTGGAAACAACGGCGTCAGTGCATGTGGACCCCAGACCATAAAGCAAGCCTTTCGCAGGGCTCCAATTACAAAGGAGTCTGGGAGCTGGCATATGCTAAAGCAATGACCACGGAATACGGGGAGTAGGCCAAAGAAAATGCTTCGCGTAGCCAGCCCACAGTTACATAATGAGCAGCCGGAACGGGCAGCAGATAGAAACTGCAGTCACAGTGAAAGCATGCAGGAACGACACACAGTAGTGTATCCTTCAGATCCAAGCCAGGAGACAGGCAAACGTCAGGGACAGGGGACAAGAGGCGAGCCAGCAGCAATGGAGGCCGAGGGCCTGACGGGCAGCAGCTCCACCACAGGGCACGGGAGAGCAGCCCAGGTGAGAGCAAGCCGTGCTGTGCAGGTTAACCACGCATGGGCTCCTCAGTCAGATCGCCAGAGGCCAGTGAGAACCCCCACGTGAGAGGCTGGGTGTGACGTGGTTCATCGCAGGGAGTGTTTACGGGGCAGCATGAGTACGTTACTTTCATTAGATGACTCTTAAATTTTCTTAGCAAGTAAAAAAAAAAAAGTGCACTTTTAAATTTGCAATGCTAGTTTAAACTGTTTTGAACACCAAAAATAGCAGTGGGCACTGGCAGAGCGACTGAGACATCACCTGGGATGCCCGCATCAGAGTCAGAGTAGTCAGAGTACCCGCGCTCCGGGGCTTCTGAGTCCAGCTTCTCGCTACAGTGCTTGGGGAGGCAGTGGACAACGACCCAAGTGCTTGGGTTCCTGCCACGCATGTGGGAGACCTGGATGGAGTTCCTGGCTCCTGACTTTGGCCTGGTCCAGCCCCAGCTGTTGTAGGCATTTTGGGAGGAAACCAGCAGACAGAAGATCTCTCTTTCTGTCTTTGAAATAAATAAAAGATATGCTTTTAAAAAAGAAAGATCTGAAATATATGCTCAAACTAACATTAGCTTCTTTAAAATTAAAAAGATCCAGACCCAAATTTGAAAGGACTTTTATTTTTTGCCAAAGATGATTTGGGCTGCAGAATGGCTGTTTTCAACAACCCTTTCGGACACAGTTTTGGCTGACATCATGCCTGGTACGCGACAGTAAAACTATAGCATAAATACGGATGTCGCCATGGGGGTAAGGAGAGAGCGCACCGATGGAACTCAGTCATGGTAGGAAGCACATGGTTAGGCGCCACCACGGTGCACAGCCGGAGACTCGCCCAAGACATCACAGCACAGCCAGCGCCACCCTCACTCTCGGAGGGCAGCCGACCTGAGCATCAGTCACCCAGGGTCAAGACGGCTTGATCTGGGAAGGTTTCTCCCGAAAGTCAAAGGGTTATAATCCCACGCTGTCCACGCCAGGGTAGGTTCAATCATGGGTAAGGGGGGCACCGAGGAAGGCAGCCACAGCTGAGCAGCCTCTGCTGGTTCTTCACGGAGTTACACTGGCAGAGGACTCACCCAGGGCACTCGAGCGACTGCCTGGCCTGCACCTAACCTGCGCTGGAGGCCTTCCGTAAAGAAAAGCAGCAAGTTCTAGCCTTGTTTCACGCCCTGCATTCTATCTGGAAGTCGGCACAGCCCATGAGTTCTGGCCTCAGACCAGCTCAAATGGGTTGGCGTGCATGACCGTCGGCTTTGTTGGCTCCGGCTGGTCCCTGCAGCCTCCAAACACAGCTTTTCCGGGTGAATGGTTGGGTGCCGGGCCCGTGCAGACAGCCCAGCAGCCAGGCTGGGATGTGTGGAAGACAGGGACGCACACAGACAACCTCCCTGCAAACAGAATGGCTCTCTTTTTATCTGGTTACAAAATAACCTACTCACATATGTATTATATTGATAAAGCTGCCACGTTAGAATTTCATGGAAGGCTTAATTTACTAAGATTTTCATGGCTTAAAAATTGGGGGGTGGGGGTGCGGATAATCTGTATTTTAAAAAATGTTGGTTTTGTTGTGCTGTGTACAAGGAAACACCATCTGTGATTTACAAGATGAGAAGTAACATACATTTCCCAGGGCCTTGGGAAAGGGCCCTTTCTCTGAGCAAGCGGCTGCTTCCCCACAGACAGCAGAGTGGGGGGCAGCCTTCCCAAGGGCCTCGCCCAGAAAACCCGTGCGCAGCAGGGCGTTAGAGGACGACTGAGGCTGGGGAGACGCTTCACTTAGCACAGGGCTCCACCGCCCTTCCATCTCCACAGGCTGCCTGGACACGCGAGCAAGGACTCACAGTGGGTGGCCGACTGCACGGGGGAGCCGCTGCCTCCTGTCTCGGGCATTCCTGGGAGTAAGTTTTACTTTTGTAATTAAAAAAAAAAAGTGTAAACATGAAAAGAGAGAAAGCGCAGTCCCCCGACGTGGTCTGGAAACAGCTCACCTAGAAAATGTTCTGGACAGATCTGCAGTCCGCCAGATCTGACAGGCACTGCCCGCGTGCCCGAGATGACAAGGCCCTGGGAATCCGGAGGCTCCGCAGGGTCGTGCCGCTGCCAACAGAGGAAGGCAGGCCCCTGCTTGGGGCCACCGCGCCCAGCTCGCTGGCCCTACTCCTCCTCGCAGGACACAGAGCCAGGCCTGCAGTAAATCCCTCTCCCAAACGGGGCAGTGTCCTGTGAGCTGTGGGAGGCTACCTTCTCCTCGCTGGTCTACTACTGTCCTTGGGATTTGTGAGCACAGCCCGCAGAGCAACACAGCCCCACGGGCTCGCTGGGAGCGGCAACGGGCAGTGCACGGGCCAAAGGCCACCAAGTCAGTCTTTCCTGAACAGCGGCTGACGCCTGCAAAAGTCCCTGGGCGCAGGGACACACACCTGTCCGGAATCAAGTGTGGCTGAAGCGAAGTGGAAGGCAAAGGGAAAACCTTCCACCTCTTCAGGAACCTGCCTGGCTAAGCAGTAGCCACTGCACAAGAGCCAAAGAGCAGGAAGCCGGGAGCAGAGGCGCGATGCCGACGGGGAGCAGGGGCCAGCCCGCCGCGGAGGAAGGTACACCTTTTAGGGAGACAGCACAGAGAGAGGGTGAAGTGACGGCAGTGAAGCGCTTCCTGGGAGCGGCTGCGTGTCGGATGGTCAGGAGCAAAGTCGGCGCGAGCTGGACTGGACTCTGCTGACTCAGGTGGGGCACGGAGTGGGAAAGGAGGCCGCAAGGGAGAACAGGATGCCAAGAGCTGCCCCCTCCCTAAAGCTGTCTGGGCTGCTGGCCTCCAGCCCGGGGCGCAGCACGGTCAGGCACTCAGCACCCAGGGAGCAACATGGCAGGAAGCAGGCAGAGGGTGGGCACTGTGAGTGTAGGGCCCGAGAGGGCAAAGCTGGCAGGGCCGGGCATGGGCAGGGGGAAGCAGAGGAAAAGCCGATCACCCTCGCACAGGGAGGTCTCAGCCTGGCGGCAAGTCCGAGCCACCAGCCAGGGCAAGGCCCCCACGTCCTGCTGCCATGGAGTCTGGTGGTCAGGCAGCTTTGCAAAGCTCCAGCCACTGCAGCAACAAGCACCAAGCGGAAGTACCGGAACGTACCCCAACACACAGACAGCCCCAGACAGCTGGAGGCACATCTCCGCATCCGGGGAGGGCTGGGTCACAACTCAGGAGACAAGCTTTTCCGGGAGTGCCGTGGGCTCCGCGAGAAAAGAAACCACCTAAAGTCGAGAGGACTGTGCTTCTAAAAGGTTTACCCTTGGGGCCGGCACTGTGGCGTAGTGAGTACAGCAGCAGCCTGCAGTGCCGGCATCCCATATGGGCACCGGTTCAAGTCCTGGCTGCTCCTCTTCGATGCAGCTCTCTGCTATGGCCTAGGAAAGCAGCAGCAGATGGCCCAAGTCCTTGGGCCCCTGCACCCATGTGGGAGACCCAGAAGCAGCTCCTGGCTCCTGGCTTTGGGTCGGCCCAGCTCCAGCCATTGCGGCCATTTGGGGAGTGAACCGGTGGTGGAAGACCCCTCTCTGCCTGTCCGTAACTCTACCTTTCAAATAATAAGTTTAAAATAAACTTAAAAAAAAAAACAGGTTTACACTTACCAAAATTATGTCGGGATTCCCAGCTAGCTCAAAGACCTAAGTCCCTGCAACAGCATTCATACAATCCGTTCATTACGAAGCAGCCAGGGGGACTAAGTAGAATAACTAGGCTTTTGGAAAATTAGCATTTTAGCTCTGCAATTTTTCTTCAAAGTAACGAGCTACTACCGATAGGGTTTCCTCTTTGTGTGTGTTTTTTTTTTTAACAAGGAGCTGCAAGTCCAACAGGACAAAGTGCACACACAGAGCTCCTCGTGGTAACCGCAGGCGGCCCAAAGCGCTTAAATCCCGTCACTGTAGCCTGCCTTTGCTGTAAGTCTCTTCTTTACGCTGTTCACAACCATAATATTTAACAGTGTCATTTTCATGAGTACATGGGCCAGGACTCAAGAATGTCAAACATTCTGGATTTATAAAAAAATTATATTTACATTATAGGAAGTTTTTTTTTTTTTTAAGATTTATTTATTTGAAAAGCAGAATTACAGAAAGGCAGAGGTGGAGAGAGATTGAGGTCTGCCATCCGCTGGTTCACTCACCAAATGGCCGCAACAGCTGGAGCTGTGGCAATCCGAAGCCAGGAGCCTCCTCCAGGTCTCCCACGTGGGTGCAGGGGCCCAAGCACTTGGGCCATCACCACTGCTTTCCCAGGCCATAACAGAGAGCAGGATTGGAAGTAGAGCAGCTGGGATGCAAACCAGTGCCCATATGGGATGCCAGCACTGCAGGAGGTGGCTTTACCCGCTATGCCACAAGACCAGCCCCTTTTAGGGAGGTTTATTGTGGGTTCTTCTACCCAGTAAGTTCCCCTAGTGTGTAATATACAACGCACTTGAATCAAACTTTCGATCAAAGAACATACCTATCTGTTGTACCGGGCAAAGAAGTCATACCAAAATCAGGCTCAGCTTAAGGACCAAAAATGCTTTGCCTTGGTCACTCACCTCCTTCCTCCAAGCAGGCAGTGGGCACGTAGCTGACAACGTGTACAGCAGCTGACAAGCACTTCCTATGCCACTGGCAGAGCGTGCTTATAGCATGGGCGACACAGCAGTGCGGAGCTCGGGGGAAGTGCCACAATGCTAGCACCGCCCACTTGAGTCCTGACTGTCTATGACAAGGGTCTTAAAATGCTATCCCGATGCTCAAACCACAGTGATCGCGTGGGTATCACCTCCACCCTACCGTGAGCATCGCCACCCAAAGCCACACTCAGAGAGAGGCCCTGCGAACACAAAGACACCGGCTCAAACATCTGCCCTCATCAGCGCCCCTGGCAAGTCCCCGAACGCCGAGTCTGTCTTCCCAACACAGAAAGGCTGTCCTAGGATGCTCCCTGTGAAACAGCACTGGCTAACGCGAAATCCACGCTCCTGCTGCAAAGGCCACACATTTATCACACTCGTGATCGTCTCACGCCACACACAGGGCTCTGGGAACACAGGTCAGCCTCACAGGGAAGGGAATGAGACGATACCCACCCAAGTTGTGCAATACTTCAATCCTAACAACTCCCTGGCCCCCGCCCCCCGCAGCAGGATGGGGCAAGGCGGAGGGTCACGAGAGTGCTTTCCCAATCACTAACCTAAGCTGCCCCAGTCCACTTTCTGCTGCTATGGCAGAGCACTTGAGATGCAGTAATTTATAAACGAAATGTTTATCTTGGTTCCTGGTTCTAGGAGTCCAAGAGCAGGGCGCCAGCTCTGTCCAGCTTGCAGTGAGGGCCTCTTGACGGAAGTGAACTGGGTGTGGGAGGAAGGGGCGACCAGGCCCACTCCATCCACGTCTCCATGAACCAATACCCGTTAAAGGTCCCAGCACCTCCCAACACCAGTTTTGATGAGGACAAACCATATTCAAGTCACAGCATCCACAACAACCAACATTTTTAGTGGGAACTTTAAAAGGAAACTATATTTTTTTAAATCAGACTACAATTAAATAAGCTCAACAGACAACTCTTGGGAGCTGGTGCTGTAGCATCGTGAGTTAAGCCACCCCATACTGGAATGCTGCTTTGGGTCTAGCTGCTCTGCTTCCAATCCAGCTTCTTGTCAATGCACCTGGGAGGCAACAGATGACGGCCCAAGGACTTCGAACCCTGCCGCCCACATCGGGGACCAGGATGGAGTTCCAGGCTCTTGGCTTCAGCCTGGCCCAGTCCCACCTGTGGCTGTCACTTGGGGAATGAACCACAAGATAGGAGATCTGTCTCTCCCTCTCTCTGTCACTATGCTTTTCAAATAAATAAACAAACCTAAAAAAAAAAAAAGGGCAATGCTATTAAACCAATAAATCTAATCAACTGGTCAAGATCTATACCTGGCCATGTGCACCTGTGACTCACGTGCTGCACTCCACGCTGTGTGGTTCAGGGTCGGCACAGTCTGTGGCACCAGCATCGCGGCTGCATCCTAGGTTCCAGGTGGCAGAACCCTGGCTGTGTGGTTGCTTAATGAGCTCTCAGCACCCGTGGACAGTGCATATTTAAGTGTGATTTGCACCACAGCCCGTCCCGCCTACCTCAGTCTGCCGGCAGCAGGTGGGGCTAACAGCATACATGTTTTTCATTTTCTCTGTGCATCGCAACAGCACTGGTAGAAAATTCAGTTCCTAAGGATGCGACTTATGCACGGGCTTGCCAGAACCTGCAGTACCCGAGTTTGGTTTGCTGAGGTACCTGCTACTCATTTTAGCCTGATCCTGAGTGACAGTACCCCCGGTGTGCAGTCACAGTGACTGCCATACAATGACGCGTATTTGCTCAGTGACCACAGCAGCCACCTGCCGGCCCAGCCCCGTACCGCGGGAGTACAGGTACAGGGTTCTGCAGGCAGACGGCACCACTCATGTTGTCCTGGTGAGGAAGCTGAGGCCACACCACAGTGCGGACTCTGCTCGCCTTCCTAATGACAGCACCTGGATTCTGGACTCAGCTCCCCAGATTCCTAAGCGTGTCCATCGAGCACTGGCACGCTGCTCCTGCCCTGTGCGCTGTCCCTCTTTGTGCAGACGGACATGCCTGCTGCTTCCTGGGAGTGCTGCAGACAACACTGTGATGTTTCAATGCAGAAAGACCGTGACCGGTACCCTGAATGCGTGCTGATTCTATTCCCGGGCTTTTCACATCTTAGTTGCTGGGGAAGCGTCTGGAAATGGACACCAGGGGACCTCAGTTATACCTGGGTATTTGGGTTTTTTTCTAGAAAGAAACACTCATTAACAAAGTTTTTTTTTTTTTTTTTTTTTTCAAATCATCATGGAAGCCTTTAAGAATTACGAACAGGCTGCGAGTCACGGTAGAAAGGAGGGTGTGAAGGGGAAAGCCAAGGCCTCTCTCCTGCTACCCACCCCGTCCCTGGCACTGGAAGGGCCCGCTGCTGGAGTGTGCCGTTCCACACACACGAGACAATGCCATGCTCTCTCTCTGCTTCCTAGTGAACATTTACCTTGCATCCCACATCACTATCTTCACCAATTCCTATTCATTCTTCAGCTGTTATTTAGGCTGTCAGTTTTATTCAAGAAGAGCCTGTGGCTCTCAGGTCGTCACAGGGCAGAACACGCAGGTTAGTACCTAACAGGAAAGATGGCGGGCCCAGGGCTGGAATGGGAGCACCTGTGCCTGGGAGGGCGCAGAGCGGGTTGTTGTCATCTTGGTGCGAAAGGGAAAGCCGAGGGCCCTTCTCGTGCTTTATGCTACCTAGGTTGGCTTTTTTTTTTAATATCTTATTTTTAAATTTCTTTTATTTGAGAGATGGAGTTATAGAGGGAGAAACAAGAAAGGTCTTCCATTTGCTGGTTCACTCCCCAAATGGCCACAACAGCCAGAGTTGAGCCGATCTGAAGCCAGGAGCCAGGAGCTTCTTCCAGGTCTCCCACACCGGTGCAGGGGCCCAAGGACTTGGGCCATCTTCCACTGCTTTCCCAGATGCATTAGCAGGGAGCCTGATTGGAAGTGCAGCAGCTGGGACTCGAACTGGTACTCATATACGAGATGCCAGTGTTGCAAGCTGCAGCTTAACCGGCTGCACAACAATGCTGGTCCTCTTTTTTAAAAAATATATTGCAGGGCCCTCGCCATGGCATAGTGGGCTAAGCCTCCACCTGCAGCACCAGCATCCCACATGGGCACCAGTTCATGTCTCAGCTGCCTCCACTTCCCATCCAGCTGTCTGCCAATGGCCTGGGATAGCAGTGGAGGATGGCCCAAGTGCTTGGGCCCCTGCACCCACGTGGGAGACCCAGAAGAAGCTCCTGGCTCCAGATCAGCCCAGCTCCAGCTGCTACGACCATTTGGGCAAATGAACCAGCAGATGGAAGACCTTTCTCTCTGTCTCTCCCTCTGTAACTCTGCCTCTCAAAAACAAAACAAAAAAAAACAAAAACCAACTTGTCTTTAAAAAATGAGTGTGTGTGTGTGTATTGCAGTCATCTAGTCAGAATAAATATACTGGCTTTTCTTCCACAACCACTATATAAGGTCTCCTTTTAAAACACATTTAAGAATACAGGTGACTGAAGATGGCACAACATGGCCACACTCCAACAACTGTGGATTCTGTTCTAACACCAGCACCAGGAGATGTGCTCCGGATGGCACTGCTGGCCCTAGCTGGGTGACACCCATGGGGTCAGCTTCCCAACTGCCCTTCCTGCATTTTTTTTTTAATGATTTATTTGAAAGAGAGGAAAAGACAGAAACAAAGATCCTCTATGTGCAGGGTCACTCCACAGATGGCCATGAGCCAGGAGCTTCATCCGGGTCTCCCATGTGGGTGGCAGCGGCCCAAGCACTTGGGCCATCTTGGGCTGCTTTTCTCAGGCCATTAGCAGGAAGCCGGATTGGAAGTGGAGCAGCTGAGACATTTTAAAGGACGCTGGTGTCACAGGCAGCAGTGTTACCAGCCACGTCACAGTGCTGGTCCCACTTCCTGCATCTTTCCTAAATGCACTTCTCATTATCTGCACCATCCTCGACATCAGCGAGCACCTCAGCTCTGCAGCTGGAGCAGCATCTCTGTAAACAGAGTCAAAACCCTAGTTCTTGGCCGGCCGCGGCTCACTAGGCTAATCCTCCGCCTAGTGGCACCGGCACACCAGGTTCTAGTCCTGGTCGGGGCACCGGATTCTGTCCCGGTTGCTGCTCTTCCAGGCCAGCTCTCTGCTGTGGCCCGGGAAGGCAGTGGAGGATGGCCCAAGTGCTTGGGCCCTGCACCCCATGGGAGACCAGGAGAAGCACCTGGCTGGCTCCTGGCTTCGGATCAGCGCGGTGTGCCGGCACACCGGGTTCTAGTCCCAGTTGGGGCGCCGGATTCTGTCCCGGTTGCCCCCCTTCCAGGCCAGCTCTCTGCTGTGGCCTGGGAGTGCAGTGGAGGATGGCCCAAGTGCTTGGGCCCTGCACCCCATGGGAGACCAGGAGAAGTACCTGGCTCCTGCCATCGGATCAGCGCGGTACGCTGGTCGCAGCGGCCACTGGAGGGTGAACCAATGGCAAAGGAAGACCTTTCTCTCTGTCTCTCTCTCTCACTGTCCACTCGGCCTGTCCAAAAAAAAAAAAAAAAAAAAAAAATTTGAGGGGCGAGTGCTGTAGCTTAGCAGGTAAAGCAGCTGCCTGCAGTACCAGCACCCTATACAGGCACCGGTTCAAGTCCCAGCTGCTCCACTTCCAATTCAGCTCTCTGCTTAGGCCCCTGCACCCTCATGGGAGACCTGGAAGAAACTCCTGGCTCCTAGGTTTGGATCAGCCCAGCTCTGGCTGTTGTGGCCATCTGGGGAGTGAACCAGCGGATGGAAGACCTCTCTCTCTCTCTGCCTCTAACTCTGCCTTTCAAATAAATAAATAAATCTTTAAAAATGTATTTTGAAATAGATCCCACCCACTAGTTCACTCCTCAAATGCTTGTGACAGCTGGGGCTGGGTCAAGGCTGTCACCGGGAGCCTAGGGCTCAATCCAGTCTCCCACAGGGGCGGCAGGAACCCAACTACTGGAGCCATCCCGGCTGCCTTGCAGGTCTGCATCAGCAGGAAATGGAGTCGGAAGCTGGAGCCAGGCTGCAAACCCAGGCACTCCGAGGGGACCCGGGCGTCCCATCCACTACCCCTGGGGCCTACGTGCTCCCGGAGGCCCGGGCGTCCCATCCACTAGCCCTGGGGGCTACATGCTTCCCGGATCCCCCCCCCCCCCCAGCGTCCCATCCACTAGCCCTGGGGGCTACGTGCTTCCCGGAGCCCCGGGCGTCCCATCCACTAGCCCTGAGGCCTACGTGCTTCCTGGAACCTCGGGTGTCCCATCCACTAGCCCTGGAGCCTACGTGCTTCCTTCCCGGAGCCCCGGGCGTCCCATCCACTAGTCCTGGGGGCTACGTGCTTCCCGGAGCCCCGGGCGTCCCATCCACTAGTCCTGGGGGCTACGTGCTTCCCGGAGCCCCGGGCGTCCCATCCACTAGTCCTGGGGGCTACGTGCTTCCCGGAGCCCCGGGCGTCCCATCCACTAGCCCTGGGGCCTACGTGCTTCCTTCCCGGAGCCCCGGGCGTCCCATCCACTAGTCCTGGGGGCTACGTGCTTCCCGGAGCCCCGGGCGTCCCATCCACTAGTCCTGGGGGCTACGTGCTTCCCGGAGCCCCGGGCGTCCCATCCACTAGTCCTGGGGGCTGCGTGCTTCCTTCCAGGAGCCCCGGGCGTCCCATCCACTAGCCCTGGGGGCTACATGCTTCCTTCCCGGAGCCCCGGGCGTCCCATCCACTAGCCCTGGGGCTACATGCTTCCTTCCAGGAGCCCTGGGCGTCCCATCCACTAGCCCTGGGGGCTACGTGCTTCCCGGAGCCCCGGGCGTCCCATCCACTAGTCCTGGGGGCTACATGCTTCCGGTGTTCTGAGACCTCCTCCTGTCCCCTGGGAAGGCTCTAGGTCAGCCGTCTCACAGACGGTATAGAGCAGCGGTGCCCTTAGCACACCGCGCCAGGCAGCCGGCTCCGTCCCGGGGCAGTGCGGCGGCGTTCATCCTCGCCCTGTTAGCATGGTGGTCATCAGACTGCGCCATTAAAACGTGGATTTTCCCTTCCGTCATTTGCAATCTAGGGAGTGACCGGTGGTCATTAACGATCTAGGGAGTGACCAGTGGAGTCTGGGTCAATGTCAGGTTTCCCCAAGCTCTCTCAAGACGTTTAGCAATCATTCGAGAGCTCCGACGTTGCAGCAAACGGCCAACCTCTGCTCTCAGCTTTAGGCCGAGAGAGTGGGCGCTCGATGGGATCTCGAGCTGCACACGGGAAGCCCCGCCATCGCTGGGGCGGACACAGGCGGACGGCGGACTCGGCGCTCCACCGAGTACGGGGACCTCCTGACACCCTCATCTTGCAGAGAGGAAAACCGAGGCGCCAGGGCGTTGATGGCCACCGAGGGAAGACGGCTTTGCAAGCCTGCACTGCAATAGCCATCCCGTCTGCCTGTCACCCTCCCTAAACGTGGAGGGGAAGCGACCACCGCCGGGCGTGCACCTCGCGCTCCATCACGCCGGGAGAAAGGGGCGTGTGCCCACCGGCTGCTCCGCCCCCGGGCCCGCGGCGCCCCAGGGCCAGAGCCAACCCCGGTCCGTGCGCGCCCCGCACTCGCGGCGACGCGCCCTCCCCGGCCCCAGCACCTGCGCGGGAAGCCCCTGGGGCGCCCCCCGCCCCGCCCAGGCCCCTCCCGCAGACGGGACCGGCAGGCCCGCCCACCCTCCACTTACCCCGGCGTGATACACCTTATTCGCTCTTTTAATCTTGATGTCCAGGGAGGTCCCCATCTCGGATTTTCGGCAGCGGCCGCCGCTTCCGGCCCCGCGTGACCCGAGGGGAAGCCGAGTAGCCCGGGGCCCTGTCCCCGTCCCGCCCCGCCGGCAGTGGCGTCACGTGACCTCGCGCCCTACGTCCGTTCGACCCACGCCTTCCTCTTTCCGGCGCAGGGGCGGGCGACCGCTCGCCCCACCCCCGTCAAGCCTGTGAGGCGGGACCTGACTAGCACCGCCCCTTCCGCCAGGCCCGTCACATGCCGGAAATGCACCCCCCCTTGGCCCACGTTTAGGGGAGGAAGGGAGGACTTCTAGACTCTCCCGGCGTGCCCCGCGGCAGGGGCGGGGCCGAGGCCATCTCGAGGGCGCCCTCGCAGTAGAAGCAAGGCTCCCGTCATGCCGTGCGGCGCAGGCTCGCAGGGGCACGTGACTCGCCGATGTCCTCTCCCCAAGTCTCCTCACTCTCATCTCCAGCCCTGCCCCCCGTGTCCCTGAAGTCCTGAGGAGCCGGCGCCTCCTTTATCCATCCGCAGCTCGGCTCCGCTCCCGGCCCGTCCCTCGGGAATGGTTCCGGGCACCCGCAGGGGTGCGGCCGCCGGGCGCGCGCGCGCGCGCGCCCCAGCGAACCCTGATTGGCGGGCGGCTGGGCTGCCAGGCCCCCGGCCCGAGTCGGGGTGTCTGGAGGCTCGGGGTGACCCCGCTCGGCTCGGAGCCGCGGCGCCCACTCAGCTGCTCGCGGGCGGTGTGGGCGTCCCCCGGCGCGCGCCCGGGACGCGGCGCGGGCGATTGCGATGGGGCCGGGCCAGACCCCACAGCCTCGGAGCCGAAGAGTCCCTGCCTGCTCCGTGGCTTTCCAGCGGCGACTGATGCAAACCGACACAGGACACTTGTCGTCCTTGCGTGCCTTTTTGGAGGTAGGGGCACCAAGGCGGCTTTTAGGGACCGTTTGCATTTCAGTGATGCACCTAGACCAACCCTCCAGATTCAACTGGGGAGAAATCCCTCCCGGTGCAATGCCGGGAGCCCACAGCCCAGTCGCCTGCTGGATGCTTCGTGTTCCGCGAGACTGTGTGGACTGCACACGGGGTGCTGCTGCGGTCCGAAAAGCCGCGGTTCCAGCTGTTAGCCGTGGGTTCGGTTTGCTAAGCCGGCCCCGTGCCTCTGCGTGTTGGCTTCCAAACACAAAACACTCCGTTTTCTCCAAGCGCCTCCTGTCTCCATCTTTTCCATCCCTTGTTTCTGACCCACAAAATTGAGTCCATGTCAAAACGGCAGCTTTAGTGGACCCTGCTTCCTACGTGGAGGTGAGACGGTGGAGCCGGGTCGGGCCCCCGGACGCTTCCCGAGGGTCAGCCTTCAAAGCTTGGCCGCTTCCACGTGGACGTGAAGAAGAGAGAAAATGCCCCCTAGCCCCGCGTTGTCTTAGCTGACCCCTGCTTCTCTGCACAACTGGCCTTCGTTTCAAACTCCTTTCATGGACGAAGGCCTGGAAGAGCCTCTGTGCCCCACGCAGCTCCATGGGAGGCCTCGAAGAGGCCTTAGAAACGCGGGTGGGAAATCTGTGTGATGAGAAAGCTACATGGAATTCAGATCTTTCCGCACCAAAACAAACACCTTGTAATTACTTTTTCCCCACAAACTTTTGGAAGTGCTTTTGTCAGGCAGGTAACCAGGCATGAGAGACTGGGGAGGAGCCACAGACTCTCCTTCAGGGGTCAAACCAAGGATCCTGGGCTCCCTACCCCCAACCCCTGCCAGGACTCAGCCAACACTGCCCACTGTGCCGGTTCACTAGGGTTAAAGTACCCTGATAAAGTGGAGTTCAGCCAGGAGCTGGCGTTGTGGCCCGGCAGTGCCATGTGAGCACTGGTGCAAGTCCACGCTGCTCCACTTCTGATCCAGCTCCCTGCTAACGCACCTGGGAAAGCAGTAGAAGACGGCCAACAAGTGCTTGGGCCCTGCACCCACGTGGGAGACCTGGCCCCAGCCCTGGCTGTTGCGGCTGTTTGGGGAGTTAGCCAGCAGAAGGAAGATTCTCTCTCTCTCTCTCTCTCTCTCTCTGTGTGTGTGTGTTTACCTCTGCCTTTCAAATAAATGTTTAAAAGGGGGAGAGGGGCTTAGACCAGATGTGCAGAGAGCCCAAAGATAGGCAACTCCCTGATGTCAATCACAAATTTCAATCATGAGCATCATGGCCAGCTCACCAGTGAATGAACACCCTAAGCTTTAGGGATAAAAGCCTCAAACCAGGGAGCACGGGTGCCGTGTGCACCCTCAACTGGCCCATTCTTTCCTTGGACTACACGTTAATAAACTTTGCCTTCTTATCCCTACTTCCATCTGCCTGAACTGTAGCTCATTCTCCATCGGCAAAAAAAATCACAGGAAGCCAGCCGCCACCGGTGACCCCCTCATATCGCCTCTCCCCGTTGTCAGCACCACCCAGTGCCTTCGGGGAGAGCCCAGCAAGACCATTAGAGAGCATTTTTCTTCTACAAGGTCCACGTGACTCGCAGGAAAGACGCATCCAGGAAAGGACTGGACTAGAGTGTGCCTCGAGATCTCTCTCTCTACCCTCCCACCCCTCTGTCATCTTCTTCCTCTGAAATACAGAAGGGACCCACTAGCAGCAGTGCCGATGGAACCGGTCGCCAACAAGGAAGGAACACGGTGCTCCCCTTCCGGTCGGTTCCACCAATACCTGGGAGAGAGAGTTGCACAGCCTCCCTCGGGTCCGTCCCTTCCCTTCAGGTGCACCGTGCTTCCCGCGAGACTGACGGCCTCCTTTCGTGCCTTCCCCTGCCTTCCCAAACAGACTGGGAAGGAGGGAATTGAGCAAGTGTTTGGGGGAAGCGGGGCTGGATCTGTGAGTTTGTATGGAGTCCTGTGGAAAGTGGCCCCAGTGCTAGGTGGTTTTTGTTAGAAGGTGGGGGGCTGTGCCTGTCGTGAGCCTAGGTGCCAATTCTGGAACCACAGGAGAGGGCCATGAAGCAGCCCTAAGTGGTTTCCATGGTTCTCAGCGGTAAGGGTTGAAGTGTGTGTTCCCTACACTGCCAGCACTGCTGGTCTCAAAGCTTCAGCTCAGTCACTCTCCAAAACTCCCCTTAGTTCAGGAAAACCGCCCTGCCCCAGGTCATTCATGCTCCATTCTCGGGGCACCGCGAATTAACAACTCATTGATCCAGGAAATGAAAGCTGCTTCCCTCACCGCAGTTTAGGACTCCGAAGGACCCTTCCACCACGGCATTGGTATCCATTGCTGTGTAACGGATTACCCCAACATTTAGCAGTTTAAATAACAAACGTTATCTCCAAGAAGCTGTGGGTCAGGAATGCAGCCATTGGGGCCATTTGAGGAGTGAGGCAGCAGGTGCATGACCTTCCCCTCCCCCCATAAACAACCAAGCCGCTGTCCTATTTCAGTGAACTGAGCCTGATCAAAACTACCAAAACTCTAACCACCTGGCAGTTAGACGAACTTCTCCAAAATGTTAGATCAAGGAAGACAGCAACAAGAAAAATACCCTAAGTGGCAAAAATTAGCAACATGTGAATCCTTCATACCAAGACCTATACGGTGGGGAGTGTGGGGGCTGCCAAGTAGGACCACCTGGGACACCCACATTCTCTATCGCAGTGTCTGGGTTTGGTCTAAGCTCTGGCTGCCAATTCCAGCTCCCTGCCCTGGGAGGCAGCAGGTGATGGCTCAAGTTCTTGGGTCCCTGCCAGTCATATGGGAGACCTGAACTGAGTTCCTGGCTCTTAGCTGCCATCTGGCCCAGCCCCAGCCCCAGTCATTCCAAGCATTTGAAGACTGGGACAGGAGATCGGTTCTCTCTCTCTCTCTCTCTCTCTCTCTCTCTCTCAAATAAAATAAAAAAATGAACACCTTAAGAAAAACATATGACATACAGCCAAAGAAGGGATCCTCTAAAAAATTATTAGAAAACAGTTTGTAAATGCTGTATCTGGGACTTGCTTCAAATAACCGCAGGAGGAGAAAAAGGGGCGGGGGGGAGTTTCAGCTGGGCCCTGGGATACTGGAGGCAAGTGGTGCTCACTGCTGAACTGGGTGTCGCCGCATGGCTTGTACTGCGGCATCTTCTCCATCTCTTTGTTTACTTGAATTCCATCATAGCAGACAAGACACATGCACAGGGGGTCGATGTTTTCAAGAGATGAAGCTAACATATATTTTTAATTCCTTATAATCTCTGGTAGGTGCCCCCAACTTTCCCTCCACCAAGTTTGCACTCTAACTCACAAAAGGGGTGCTAAAGAACACTTTTTCTAGCTGGGAAGATGACCCAGAGGTCAAAGTGGAAGGCGTGTGGACAGCTGCGGGAGCTGCAGAGGATCCAGGGGCGTGGTCTGCCTGCCCGTCCCTGCAGGGCTGTCCCAGCTGGGACAGGACTGAAAACCCAGAAAACTCAGTGGGTGCAAGGCCGAGAGGTGGGCAGGATGAGGAGACCCTGGGTCAGCTGGGGGGTGCTCAGGTTTACTGTGGCACTCCCATCCGCGCCGTGCTGCCAATTAGTGCAGTGCGGGCACTGGCAGACCTCGCGTTTTGAACCATACCCCCCTCTAGCCTGGCAGAACACATTGAGGTGGAGTTTGGGGAGGGAAAGAGAAGGCAGAGAAAAATCCTCAGCCTAGGGTCAGCGCTGTGGAGCAGCCAGTTATCACCCTAACTTGAAGCGCTGGCGTCCCGTATGGGTGCTGGTTCGAGTCCCGGCTGCTCCTCTTCCAACCCAGCTCTCTGCTGTGGCCTGGGAAAGCAGTAGAAGATGGCCCAAGTCCTTGGGCCCCTGAACCCGCATGGGAGACCCAGAGGACGCTGCAGGCTCCTGGCTTTGGATCAGCGCAACTCCAGCCATCGCAGCCATCTGGGGAGTGAACCAGCGGATGGAAGACCTCTCTCTCTCTGCCTCTACCTTTCTCTGTAACTCTGTCTTTCAAACAAATAAAAATAAAATCTTAGAAAAAGAAAGAAAGAAAGGAAAAGCCCCGGTCAGACTGATCTTCCCGCCCTCAGCAGAAATGTTCGCTGGAGAGCAGAATTAGGTTAATTTATAGAGAAATGAATACTGTTCCTTCCCGGCCATTGCTGTGTTGTGCCTGTCAATTTTAAAACAGCTGCATATACAACAATTAATAGGCATTTTATTTAATAGCAACAACCAGTTAGAAAATAGAATGGAGATAGGACATGTAAGAATTATTGAGAGAGAGAGAGAGAGAGAGAGATCTTCCATCCACTGATTCATTCCCTAAATGGCTGCAACAGCCAGGGCTGGGCCAATCCAAAGCCAGGAGCCAGGAGCCAGGAGCCAGGAGCCAGGAGCCAGGAGCCAGGAGCCAGGAGCCAGGTGTTTCTTCTGGGTCTTGCATTTGAGTATAGAGGCCCAAGTACTTGGGCCATCTTCTGCTGCTTTCCCAGATGCATTAGCAGGGAGCTGGATCAGAAGCGGAGCAGCTGGGACTCGAACCAGCGCCCATATAGGATGCCGAAACTGCAGGCAGCAGGTTTATCCACTATGCCACAGCACCAGACCCATGTAATATAATTTTTAATGAAGAAATTTCATGAAATTGTGGCAAAATTCTTCTGAAAAAATTAAGGGATGTTTAAAGATTACATATTTTTTAAAAAGTTGACTGTAGAGGAGACAGCCATAGTAGACTAAAATACTAAAGCTATGAGAATTAAAACATCACTGGACAGAACACATTGCTCAGAACAGATCCTAACATTTTAATGTATAAGATTTTATTTTTGGTTGTATGTATAAGTTTTTCAAAATGATTTATTTATTTGAAAGGCAGAGCACCAGAGAGAGAGAGTGAGATCTTTCATTTGCTGTTTCACTCCCCAAATGCTTCCAACAGCAGGAGGTGGGCCAGGGGGAAGCCAGGAGCCAGGAACTCCATCTGGGTCCAGCATGTGGGTGCCCAGGCCCAAGCGCCTTGGCCATCTTCCACTGCCTTCCCAGGCACGTTAATAGGAAGCTGGATCAGAAGTGGAGCAGCCAGGACTCCAACAGGCACTCCAGCATAGCTTACAGACATCCCAAGCAGCTGCGTAACCCATGTACCACGGTGCCACCCCTAGTGACTTATACTTAATTGTAGCTAAGATTCTTATAGGTGGAAAGTGACACCACAAAACTATAAAGAACAAAGGACCGGGGTCTGCGTTTTGTGGTGGCTAAGTTGCTGCCTAAAATGCCGGTATCACCATGGGCACCAGTTTGTGTTCGGGCTGCTCCACTTCCGATCCAGCTCCCTGCTATGACCTGGGAAAGCAGCAGCAGATGGCCCAGGTGATTGGACCCTTGCCGACCTGTGGGAGACCTGGAGGAAGTTCCTGGGTCCTGGCTTTGGCCTGGTCCAGTACTGGTTGCTGCGGCCATTTGGGGAGTGAACCAGCAGGTGAAAGATCTTGCTCTGTCTCTGTCCCCACCCTTGCCTCACCCCGCCATGACTCTGCCTTTCAGATAAATAAAATAAATCATAAAGAGATAGAGAGAGATAGAGATAGAGAGAGAGAGAGAGAGAGAGAGAGAATTAGGGGCCTTTGCTGTGGCTCAGCTGGTTACACAGCGCCGGCCCTATCATGCCATACCCTTGGATACGATGGTAGTATTAAAGAATGTTACATCTTCCCTACTTAATTTCTAAATTTAAAGCAATACCAGGGGTGGGCATTTGGCCTAATGGTTAGCAGCCTGGTTGGGATTCCCACCGTGCCATGTTGCAGTGCCTACGCTGGAATCTCAGCTCCCCTCCAAATTCCATCTTCCTGCTAATGCACAACCCAGGAGACGGCCTGTGACACCTCAAGTACTTAGGTCCCTGCCACCTGTGTGGAAGACCTGAATTGAGTTTCTGGCTTCTGGCTTTGGCCTGGCTGAGCTCCAACTGTTACAAGCATTTGGATAATGAACTAGCAGATGCAATCTCTCGTTCCTTCTCTCTCAAATTGTATAATTTTTAAAAATAAAGGCATCCTAATAAAGTGTTATCTTTTTTTTTTTTTTTTGACAGGCAGAGTGGACAGTGAGAGAGAGAGATAGAGAGAAAGGTCTTCCTTTGCCATTGGTTCACCCTCCAATGGCCGCCGCGGCCAACGTGCTGCGGCAGGCGCACCACGCTGATCCGAAGCCAGGAGCCAGGTGCTTCCCTGGTCTCCCATGGGGTGCAGGGCCCAAGCACTTGGGCCATCCTCCACTGCACTCTCTCCTGGTCTCCCATGGGGTGCAGGGCCCAAGCACTTGGGCCATCCTCCACTGCCCTCCCGGGCCACAGCAGAGAGCTGGCCTGGAAGAGGGGCAACTGGGACAGAATCTGGCGCCCCGACCAGGACTAGAACCCGGTGTGCCGGCGCTGCAAGGCGGAGGATTAGCCTAGTGAGCCGTGGTGCCGGCCAAAGTGCTATCTTTATTTCTAGAGAATAGTAGGTTGATTTTAAAAGTTTATTTGGAGGGGCCAGTGCTGTGGCGCAGCACATTAACGCCCTGGCCTGGAGTGCCGGCATTCTATATGGGTGCTGGTTCAAGTCCCGGCTGCTCCACTTCTGATCCAGCTCTCTGCTTTGGCCTGGGAAAGCAGAGGAAGATGGCCCAAGTCCTTGGGCCGCTGCACCCACGTGGGAGACCCAGAAGAGGCTCCTGGCTCCTGGCTTCAGATCGGTGCAGCTTCTGGATGGAAGACCTCTCTCTTTCTCTCTCTCTCTTTGCCTCTCCTTTCTCGGTGTAACTCTGCCTTTCAAATAAATAAATAAATAAATCTTTATTTTAAAAAGTATAAATAATAATGAATAATAAATAAATAATAAGAAATAAGCAAGAATAGCTGGGATAAGTCCCAATAAGAGTTGAGCAAGTGGAGAGGAAGGAGCCGGGGGCTTGTTGTACAGAGAGTGACACATGTGACTCACTTGAACCAGTTAGCCTGCAGCCAGAGTTCTGGGCATTTAAGGGGTCTGGGGACTTCTGCTTTCATGTTTGGGAGCCCAGAGTCTCTGATGCAGAGACTACAAGGAAGCACCACAGGAGAAAGGCCCTAGACCATGGGAGAGAGAAATGAAAAGGGGTGGGGGGCGCTCCAGGACCCAGCATGTGAATGACACCATCTTGGAATTTCCACTCTCACTGTATGGTTGTGCCAAACGTGAAACCAGCCAGAGACCCCTCAGCTGGGTCTCAGTCAACCACAGAAGCGTGGCAGGGGGTAAAAATGGCTACTGTTTTAAACCACTGAGTTTTGAGATGGTTTGTAATGCATGATCAAATAATGATTTCCTAGAAGGAGGGACAGGGCAGGGTAGAGGGTATGGGGACAGAAGCTAGACTGCTCTGAATACAGCGTGTCTTCAGATCTGGGTGGCGGAACCCTGTCGATGCTTGAGTTCATTGTTGAACCTCACTGGACTGGGACTGCGATGCAGGTGCTTAAGCTGCTGTTTGGAGTGCCAACATCCCATATCAGACCAAGGCCCCCTCAACTTCCAGTCCATCTTCCTGCTGATGTACACCCTGGGAGGCCGCAGGTGATGGGCCAAGTAATTGAATTCCTACCACCCATGTGAGAGACCCAAATGAAGCGCCTGGCTCTTGGCTTCAGCCTGACCCAGCCCTGACTGCTGCAGACATCTGGGGAGTAACCTGTAGACGGAAGATCTCTCTGTGTCTCTGTGCTCTGTCTCTGCCATTCAAATAAATGCGTGCATATATAAATAGGTCCTTAAAAATTAGACCTCACAAAAATCTAAAAGTACAATTGCAGATTTATTTATTTTTATTTTTTCCTAACTATTATTGAAGTATAAGTGACAAACTTGTAAAAATTTAAGGTATACAAGGGGATGATCTGTATACATATGTTATAAAATGATTGCCATCCTTATAACTGAATTTTTACAGTCTTCAGTGGTGTTGAGGCTGGGGTTCTAACTGGAGACTGACAAAAATATCACAAAGAAAAAATAATCAGCTTAATATATAAAAATTTGGGGAGCCAGCGCTGTGGCATAGCAGGTTAAGCCACCACCTGCAGCGCCGGCATCCCATATGGGCGCCAGTTTGAGTCCCGGATGCTCCACTTTTGATCCAGCTTTCTGCTATGGCCTGGGAAAGCAGCAGAAGATAGCCCAAGTCCTTGGGCTCCTGCACCTGCATGGGAGACCAGGAAGAAACTCCTGGCTTCTAGCTCCTGGCTTCAGATCAGCTCAGCTCTGGCCATGGTGGCCAATTGGGAAGTGAACCATCGGATGGAAGACCTTTCTCTATTTCTCTCTCTCTCTCTGCCTCTCCTTCTCTCTTTGTTTAACTCTGACTTTCAAATAAATAAATAAATCTTTAAAAATGTATTTTATTATACATAAATGGGAAAACTCATGGTAAAAAGGAAAGGACATAATGAGGAATTTATGTAAAAATAAGGCAAGCAAAGGGCAAAACACCTTGATTATGGAAGGTGTACATGCTATATTTTATAGCTGCACTGCAAGTTATCACAACCTAGTGACTTGAAACAGCACCCGTTAGCAGTCCGCAGTTCTCTGGGTGGGTTCAACTGAGGTCGTGCAAAGCTGAGCCCGCAGTGTCTGCCAGGCTGGAAACGCTGAGGGAGGCACCCACTTCCAACTCATTCAAGTCACTGGCTTCCGGAATGAAGGTCCTGTGGTTGCGGGATGGTGGCTGTCAGCAGGGACCCTTCTCAGCATTTAGTGACGGCTCTGGTCCTTGCACCAGCCCCTTCTGTCATCCGACTCAGCCACGGTGTGGAGAATGCTTCCGGCGCTTTCTGTGGCTGCTTCCTTTCCTCCCCTCCTTGCTGCTACCACACAGAGGAAAGTTTCTGCTTTTAAAGGGGTTGTGATACTAGATTAGGCCCACCTGGAAAATTTCTCTATTTTAAAGAAATGCATGCTGTGTATAATGCAGTCTTGGGAGTGGTGCGTCATCCTGTTCACAGCTTCCACCCATGCTCAAGAGGAGTTGATGACCCAGGGGTGAAGGTCACTGGGGGTCGTCCTTGGACTTTTCAGTACCAGTCTATAAGAACTGTAAGACTCAGCACATAAATAAGTTTGCAAAACAGGAAACCAAGTGCTAGGCAGACATGGAAACACATTTAACTTTAACAACAACAACAAAAAACAACTAAGAAACGCCAGTAGAAATCTTCTATTTCACAGACTAAATTAACGAAAATACCTAATAATGGCAGATTTGTGGGGCCAGCGCTGTGACACAGTGGGGTAAGGCCCTGGCCTGCCGCATGGGCATCCCATACGGGCGCTGGTTCGAGTTCTGATCCACCTCCCTGCTAATGCACCTGAGAAAGCAGTGGGGGATGGCCCAAGTCCGTGGGCCCCTGCACCCACGTGGGACACCCAGAAGAAGCTGGCTTCTGGCTTTGGATCAGCTCAGCTCTGGCTGTTGTGGCCATTTGGGGAGTGAACCAATGGATAGAAGACCCCTCTCTCTTTGTGTGTCTCTACCTCTCTCTATAACTCTGTCTTTCAAATAAATAAAAATAAATCTTTTTTAAGAAAAAGATTATCTCTTTCTCTTCTGTAACTGTGTCTTCCAAACAAATAAAATAAATCTTTTAAAAAGATAATGGCAGATTTGTGACCAAACAGGTATTTTCATTCACTGATGATAGCAATGTGAATAGTACAATCCAGGTAGAAATAATTTGAAAGTATATACCAAAACCTTTAAAATATTTATATTCTTTGGCCCCATTTTCTGGTGACTGTGGATCTATCTAAAGAAAATAATTGTAAATGGGGAGGGAGTCTGCACTCTAAACACCATGATATTCACAGAAAAGTATTAATAATGAACAAAGGAAGCAAAATGGGTGTGGGGAGCAACTCGGACTAGACTAAGTTACTGGAATTAAGACTTATTCTATGCATCTGCTCTCCCACAATATGGCGCTGGGAGAGGAGAAAATAGCTTCTACCCAGCTGCCTCTCACCAACTTGACAAGCTGCAGGACCTGCTCCTGATTGGAGGAGAGCAGCGTACTTGGCGTGTGGGCAGCCGAGTTGGGATTGGCGGAGGAGGACTATAAAGGAGGAGAGAGACGGCATGCACCAGGAACATCTAAGGGGAACACCTGTGCAGCCCCCGAGAGAGCCGGCCGGCCGGCGGTGTGCCACTCCCCCGCGGAAGTGGGGAATGCGGCAGGGGGAACCGCCCTTCCACGGAGGTGGAAGGGTCGGTAGCCAACCCGGGAAGAACCAGCAGCAAACCCGGGGAGGGCCGAGCAGACGAAAGAACAGCGCAGGGTCCTGTGTCGTTCCTCCACGACGAGGGGGAGCGACAATGGGTAATTGGTAAAATGGGTGTACGTTGACAGATTCAACCCAAAGAGGTATAAAGTAGATATTAAAACCACGGTTATGAAAACTTATCATGTTTACAGAGCACAAGACGCAAGATGCCAGTTGTCCGCTTGGTGCAATCCCGTTTAGTAATCCCTGTAGCCATTGCTGGGGGGGGGGGGGTGACAAACTAAGATAAGCATCGAGATGATCGCGCAAAGGACCTGGAATAGTTGACACAATTTTGAAAAAGACCAGAACCGGAGATTTTCCAACGCTCGACTGCAAGACCTCATATACAACAACGATGGTCACGGCTCACAGACAGGAAGTCGAGAAACAAACATGAACAAAGTCATACATGATTTCAGAGGTGCTGAGGGAGTCTCCTAGAGAGAGAAGCTTTTCCCCTGGATGGTGCTGGAACCAGATTCCCACAGGGTGAAGCAGACCACACCTCTCAACTCACACACACACACACACACACACACACACACACAACAATTAGCTTGAAATTGATCACAGACCAAAAAGCTAGCACTATAAAGGCCCCTGGAAGAACACAGCAGAGGCAATCCTCCTACCTTTGGGGTAGACAAGGAAATTCTTAAGACATAAAAATAATTAATTATGAAAAAAAAATCAGTAAATTCAACTTCCACTCTTCGAAATATACCATTACTGCAAGCAACGAACTGCGAGGAAATAGTAGCAGGGCACGCACCTGACCCAGGAGTGTTCAGAATATAGGAAAAAACTCTCCCAAATCAACAGCAGTCGCATTAATACATGGTCAGAAGATTTGAGAAGACTTCACAAAGGGAGAAATGGGAACAGCCAATAAGCCCGTGGAGAGAGGCTCAGCCCTGGGAGCCGTTTGGAACGTGCCCCTGGGAATCACGCTGAGATCCACCACGCAGGCTGGCATTGAAAAGTCAGAGGAAGTGGAGCAGCTGGGACTCTGACGTACTGCGGGTGGGAGTGCAGAACGAAGCCACCCCTCTGGAACACAGCTTGGCACTAGCCACACTGGCCACATGGCTCAGCACGTTCAGTCCTAGGGGTTTACCCAAGGAAGTGAAAACATATGTCCAGGCGCATACTTGTACTTGTTCATCATGGCTCACAACAGACAAAACCTGGCAAAAAAACAAAGGCTCAGCAGGTAGTGAACGGACGCAGTGCAGTGTGTCCGTAGAACCGAACACTACACGATACCAAGCAAGAGCTACTGAAACACACAGCAGCCTGTGTGAACCTCGAAACACTCTGAGCTACGAAGCCAGCCATCAGACACTATGCACTTTCTAGACCTGGTCTGTTACATTCCAAACAGGAAGCAGGAATCCCGAGTGACAGGAAGCCATCCACATGGATGCCTGGGAGGGGGTTGGGTGACTGGCTACAATAGGTCCAGACAGAATTTGTCCGGTTCTTGTTGCGGGCAGCTGAAACACAGATGATTCCCTAGTTAAAACCCAGCAACCTGTAATGGGTGTTTTCTTTTATATAAAATTTACCTCCTTAAGTTAACTTCAGAAGCTGAATAATATATCTATGAAGACCATTTTCAAACATAGCAGATGACTGTGTTAAATAACAGCTAAAGAAGGACACAGAATCATTTCAATGATTATAAATGTGAAAAATAGACAGCAAAGAAAATACACATGGTGTAAGTCTATAAACACACACACACAAGGATACATCAGAAAGCTTCAGGGAGAGGGGCCGAAACTGTGGCGTAGCGGGTGAAGCCACCGCCTGCAGTGCCGGCATCCCATATGGGCGCTGGTTTGAGTCCTGGTTGTTCCACTTCCAATCCAGCTCTCTGCTGTGGCCTGGGAAAGCAGTGGAAGATGGCCCAAGTCCTTGGGCCTCTGCACCTGTGTGGGAGACCCGGAAGAAGCTCCTGGCTTTGGATCTACAGCTCTGGCCATTGTAGCCATTTGGGGAGTGAACCAGCCGATGGAAGAGTCTCTCTCTCTCTCTTTCTCCCTGCCTCTCTGTAACTATGACTTTCAAATAAATAAATCTTTTTTTAAAAAAGTTCATGGAAAAATGAAACTAAAAGAGAAGTAGGGTGGGCATTCAGCTCAATAGTCAAACCCCCCCCCCCCACACACACACACTGGAGTGCCTGGTGGGAATCCCCTCCTGCTTCCTGGAAGACAGCTGGTGATGGCTCAAGAACTCAATTCCCTGCACCTGTTGGGGAGATCCAGCATGATTTCCTGTCCTCTGACTTCAGCCTAGCCCTGTCCTGGTTGTTGCTGGCATTTGGGGAGTGAACCAGCAGATGGAAGACCCCTCTTTCTCTTTTTCTCTGTCCTGTCTGCCTTTCAAGTAAAAAAGAAAAAAAAGAAACATAAAAATATTTAAATTTATGTATTTGTGCTGCAAAAATTTTAAATCTATGTGCAGTTTTTTCTATAATACTCATATTCTGTGAACTTGTTTTTAAAAGATGTATTTATTTTATTCGAAAGGCAGAGCTACAGAGATAGAGGGAGAGACAGAGATATCTTCCAGATATCTGGTTCACTCCCCAGATGGCTGCAACAGGTGGAGCTGGGCTGATCTGAAACCAGGAGACAGGAGCTTTCTCTGGGTCTCTCATGTGGTTGGCAGGGGCCCAAGAACTCGGGCCATCTTCTACTGCTTTCCCAGGCACATTAGCAGGAAGCTGGAGAGGAAGTGGAGCAACCAGGGCTGGGTCCAACACCCATATGGGATGCTGGCATCACAGGTGGTGGCTTTGCCCGCTATGCCACAGTGCTGGCTCCATCTTGTTAAATTTTAAAAGAGTGAAAAGAAATTAACAAGGGCACAGTTAGGATTATTTCCACTGCACAAGCCAGAAACCCAAGGTCTTCAGCAGAATGGTCGTATTGGCATCCCTCACTGCAGCCGGGTCCAGCGTGGAGCTGATTTCAGTCCAAGCAGACACAAAATGAAGTCGCTGGCTTCGGAGACTGCTCCTTGCAGAGAATCTTTACCATTTATAGGAGAGACATTTAAGCATCCCTGCTGTCTAGTGGTTAGGATTCAGCGCTCTCAAATAAATAAATAATTCTTGGGGCCGGTGTTGTGGCATAGTGGGTAAAACCTGAGCCAAGGACGCCCTGCACCCAGCATGTTCACGAAAACCAGCAACACTGACAAGGAACGTGGGTAGATGGAGCCCAATGTTAACCTTCCACAAGTTGAGTTATTGTAATCTGTGAGAATGAAATCCATGCAATAGAGAAAATACATGGTTTTGACTGTTGTCCTTGGCTTTGGAGATGGCGTTCTGTGTGCTTTGGAGAGCCTGCCAGCCACTCCCACCCCGCCCGAGGGCTGTACGTTGGCGTCCTAGGCTCAGGCTCCCACGGAAGGCCTTGATAAGTAGCACAGCCCAAATTCACCAAAAATATACTTGAAAACTCTGTGCTATGGGCTATAGCTAAAAATGCTTTAAAAAATAGAATGCATCATTACGAGGAAAATTTCCAAAGTGAAATTGCTCATGAGTGCCTAGGAACAGGTCAGGGAGTGGGGCTTACTGTGATTTGAACCTGACCATGGTCAAGTCCTGGGGACAAAAACACATCACAGAGTAGCCTGAGCCGATCCCAGCTGCTGCACCTAAATCCTCCTCCCATCACTCAGAATGGCTCATTAGCCTGCACTTCTGTTTTCCTTCAAGGACCACTGGATTTTCCAAGAAATCCAGGAAGCCCAGGAGGCAAATTGGAGTCACATGATACCCCAAGCCCGCAGGGAAACTCCAGTGTTGGCCCCCGATCCACCCAGGCTGTCTCTGACCCCCAGGGTGCTGCCCCCAGGACTTCCCACCAGATAAAGTGCCCTATGTTGCCTTCAGTTCTGGTCTATAGCTTTATTTTCTGCATTGTCAGAGAGCTCTTCTTGAGCAGTTTCTGTATCAATCCTAAACTAACAAGTGTTTTATTAGATAGCATTTGCTAAATATAGTTATAAATTGAATACAGGGGAGGATTTGGAATAAGAAATGCCAAAAAACCACACATGGCTCCATGTTTTAAATTCCAGATTTAGGGGCAGGTGTTTGGCCTAGCAGGTAAGTCTCCTGCATCCCCATATCATAGTACCGAGGTTAGGTACCTGGTTATGGCTCCTGAATTCCAGCTTCCTGCTAATGCAGACCACAAAGGCAGTGGTGATGGCTCAAGTAGTTGGGTTCTTGCCACCCACATGGGAGACCTGGATTGCGTTCCTAGCCCCTGGCTTCCATCCCAACCCCGCCCTAGCCATCCCAGATATTTGCGGAGTAAACTACCAGCTGGGAGCTCTGTCAGTCTGTTGGGGGTGGAAATCACAATAGAATCATTTACTATATAATTTATAGGTATTAAAAATAACACTCTTCCATTTGGTCAGTTTTCCTACAACCATTTCCTGGATGCCAATTATACATCATGTGAAATCCTGAAGACTTAGTGAGGGGAACAGAGCCGGCCTTGCAGGGGAGAGAGGTGGTGTTGCAAGCAACCCCAGCAGGGCGGGTAGCACTGGGAGGGCGTCTTTGTGTCAGTGGTGGTGTGGTCTCTCCCCACCTCTGCCCAGTTCACTGGCTCCCTCCTACCTAGGAGCAGAGCCTCTACCCAGGCCGTCCTTAGGCGGTGACTTCAGTTCTGCCCATTGGGCAGCCCTCCGGCCAGATCCCAGCTGGTCCCAACATGGGCTAGGAGCAGGTGTTCAGGGGATGCTTAAGCTGTTTAAGGCTGACGATGGCCAGTCTCAGTTTTTCATCCACCAGTTACCAGTTGCTTTTATGAGCTAAGGGGTATGTCTTAATAAATAAACAAACAGCACGTGGTCTTAGCACGTGTGAAGCTTTCCCGGATTTCTGTGGTGCCTCCATGTGTTGCTGAACTTCTGCGTGTCTGTCATGGCACCTCCTTCCTGGTCCCGCATGAGACACACTTGCATCCTGGGAAGGTAGCGTATTAGATTGACAGGTGAAGGGATAAAGTTACCAATGCAGCGCCAGCAAAAAATTCCAGCTCATCTACCCATACCCACCTCCCTGCCTACTTTCCCCACACCACTTCTTCCGAATAAGGTCAAGTTTGCTAGCTCTAAGCGGACATGCCATTCTGGGGCAGGGTTGGGGGGAGCACCGTTCAACCCATGAGAGGTGCATATGCCCCACAACTGAGAGTCTGGCAGCACACACAGCCTTGTTAACACATATGGACTGGCTTTGCCAGAATATAATTGCCTGCTTCCTGAGTACAAACTCTCCCCTGGATCTCCAAATCGTCTGTCCAGATGACCCGGCTAAATGATTTCTTCCTCTGCTGTTAAGGAAATCAGACTGGACTGCAAGTGCAGGTGACGCAGCAACTCCTCACACGCTCCCAAATCTGTTTAGCAAGGTGCAGCCTTCCAGGCTCACTTCTGATGTGGCGTTGAAAAACGCGGGGTGCAACCAGAACAGTGGACAAGAGACTTGGTCCCAGAGCCTTATCCTGATGGGCTGACCAAGGAATTTACTGCTAGATAAATGCCCTCGCCACTCCTGCGAGGTCAGCATCACCTCCAGGACCAAGGATAAGTTTGGGGGATTCCCAAGATCACTCTCACTTTCGGTAATTCAACAGAAACTCACACAGGAGTCACAGAAGGCTGTGGAACTCGGGGCTCTCATTTCTACAGCCAAAGAACATGCAATAAGATCAGCAAAACAGGAACACGGGGGACAGAGCTCAGGAAAGCTCGCAGCACAGAGCTGCCACTGGCCTCTCCCTGTGAAGTCACGGACAGCGTTGCCTTCTTGGCCCCCGTTATGCTGCCAACAGAGACGCTCACCCAAGCTTGGAGTCCACAGATCTCATGTAGTAATGATCGATTTCCCAAGTGACTGATGTCAGTCTCCAGCCACTCTGGGGGCTGAGCTAATCATCACACAATCCCAACCCCAACTCCCCTCCCCCAAATCACACTGTTTCTGCTGCGGCCAGCCTCCCTCCTAAAAAACAAAAACAAAAACAAACAAACAAAAAAAACCAAACTCCCATCAGGCATCGCTTTCCAAGGGCTTACAGATCTCCTACTAGCAGCTTAGGGCAAAGATGGGACTTCCCTTTGGGCACTGTGAAACACTTTGCCACAGAGATGCTCTTCAATAATGGAACCCCAACTTCTAATGGGGCCCCCAGAAACTAGAATCTCAACCTCGACCTCCTGTGACCAAGCGACCAAACGCTAGCCATGGGGGTGTAAGGGGAGGCGGTATTTGCCATTTTTGGGAAGTGTCCTAAAAAGGACGGGGTTGGCTCAGCTCTGACTTCTTTTCGCTGCCCATGTGGCTTTGAGGAGCCACCTTGGCCCACAAGGTGATGCTTGGTGGAGCGACAGGTGGAAGGGAGCTGGGTCCTTGTGGACTGAAGTGCCCTTCACACGAGCATTCGGCTGCTGAACCAAGGCCATCCTGTTGGTGCCACCACTGCCTTGGGGTTTCTGTCACTTGCAAGAGAGATAATTTGGACATTTGTTTGAAACTTGCATTTATATTGCCTACATCCAGGTTAGCAAAATTCTGCTCATCGCTCTTAGATTCCATCTTTAATCCAGCGAGTGCTCACGCTATCAGGTCATTGCTCCTTCATGGTAACTCTTGCTTCTCGAGAACACTGGTCTTGATTTCAAGCCTTTATCACACCCAGGCATTTCATTTTCCATTTATAGCTGAGGCATGAGGACGGCCAGGCATTGTTGTCTGGTTAAATAACTGTCATACTTTCCCTTGGCTAACCAGCTAGGGGTTAGACTGAATTTTACTTCTAAACTTTATCGTATTATATAAACTTTCAGGTCAACTTTCTTGATATACTTCTGAAAGCTGAATAACAAATACTTTAAAAATCAAAATGGCGATTTATAGACCTGATATTAGCAAAATGTGTTCGGTTGCTTTGCATTGTGCACACAGAGAGCAGGATAAACACTGAACCTTAGCTCTTTATTATTTTGATTTTGTCATTCTTTTCCTTCTTGAAAATCTTGTTGCAGCTTTTGCAAACATCTCTAAGAAATTCATCGTTAGTCTGCAAAGGACGAACAGGTACTCCTTTGTAAATATCCCTTCCCTCACTTAAGAGCCACAGGATGCGGGGACATGGACAACATATGACCTCTGTTGCCGCCTTCACTGCCCATGGCCTTGGACTTGGAGGTTGAAAGAGAATGGAAGAAGGGGTCTGAGGACCCTAAAGACCCACTCTCCTCTCCCTACATTAATGCTCTGATTTTCTTTCTTATCTTCATGGTGAAGAGGGATAAATATGAAAGTTAATGTTCTCATTACCACCTAAACAACACCAATGCTCAAAACTTTAATACGCAGAGGGAGTGGGAAAGGGGAGGGATGCGGGTGGGAGACACGATATGGGGGGGAAGCCATTGTAATCCATAAGTCGTACTTTGAAAATTTATATTCATTAAATAAAAGTTAAAAAAAAACTTTAATACGCATCAATGACTTCTTTCTTACTTTCTCCACTATAGAGAGAAAAGTTCTATGGGTCTGACACCTGAAGAATGGACAAGTCTTCAAGCCTTAGTAGAGTTATAGCAATTACTTATTTATTTAATCTATTTTGGAAGATAGAGAGATGTAGAGAAAGAGAGAAAGAGAGATCTTCCATCCACCAGTTCACTCCCCAAATGCCTACAACAGCCAGGGCTGAGCCATACCAAAGCCAGGAGCCAGGAACTCCTCTGGATCTCCCACATGGGTGACAGGGACCCATCCACTTGAGTGATCACCTGCTGCCTCCCAGGGTGTGCGTTAACAGGCAGCCGAGCCAGGACTTGAACCCAGGCCCTCCACGGCATGGGGTGCAGATGTTAGGCAGCTTCTTAACCACCGTGCCCCTCACCTGCCCCCAGCAGTAACTATTTTGAGCAAGAGACTCTTGCCAAGGAATCATGTTTTCAGTGAAAAAGGCCTTATGGGATTTTCTTGTTGAAAGGAACCCAACAGTCCTCTGCTTTTGCAGATGAAACAATCAAGGCTTTGGGAGGGGGAAGTGCAAAAATGCACCCTGCTTGTTTGCCACAAAGCCAGACTCCGCCCCCGAGTTGTTCTGGCCCCTGGGTCAGATTCTCGATGACCATCTGTGTCCTCTTCGTGATAGCTGCAGAGGTAAGCCTAGATGGACGATCTCGCGAGTGGCAGAAGTGCTTAGAAGCGCCCTCAGAAAACAGCTGGGACCAAGCTCACTCTCTTCTCATGGGAAAGAAACTTAGACTCTGGGGAGGCAGAAGGTTTCCGACCCCAGAGCAATGCAGAAAGTATTTTTCTACCAAACCAAAACAATGCATGAAGATTTGGTTTCCCAAGTTCATCAACCATACACAGATCACCTCTAAGGAATAATGCCAAAATCCTCTCTTCTCTTGTAGGTTGCCAATTCCCTGAAGATGAGAATTTGCAAGTTTGTGTCTCGCAGCCCTAGTTGGTGCTGAAACGTCTCTCTAATGGATGAAACATACAAATCATTGCTTTACACCTTGGCACTGTGCCCTTCTGAAAGGGAGCACTTCACAGACATGTGTCTAAATTTCCTGTGCTGTCAGAAACATTATTTAATCGGGCTGTTAAAAATAAAGAACTCCAGGGCCCACTGAATTAAATTCTCCAAACCGCTAGCTGCTCTTTCCTCTTTGGGCGGCTCAGCTGTGCAGGCGGAAATGGAAGGTGGGGAGAGGAGCCACCACTCTTCTGCAAATACCCTGGAATGTTGGCTATGTCAGGAAGTGTTTGCAGAATGCCCTGAAAGCTGAGAAAACATTCCCAAAGCAATAGACACGCAAAGGTATTTGAGCCAGAGAGCAAGCACTCAGAAATAGATGTGCGGAGAACATTCGCAGACTATCAAGTCGTCACCAGGGTTAGGAGCTATAGGCCAATGCTCTGAACCCGAGAATTAATTCAGGTAACTGTAGAGCGTTAGGTGCCACACATGGTTATGCTTGCAAGAGGTCGCTAAGCTTTGTATTGGTCTTCCTAAGGGAAAATGCATGTAAAATTGTAATTAAGCTCACAGATGTGTTATAAATGTAAACTGAGAAATGATGCTAGCATGTCGCATTAAAACAAAACAAAACCAAAACCAAACTCTGCCTAGGACCTACTGTGACGCGGTGGGTTAAGCCCATATCAAAGCATCAGTTTGAGTCCTGACTGCTCCGCTTCCTGTCCAGCTCCCTGCTGCTAACGGCCTGGGAAAGCAGCAGAGAATGGCCCAAGTCCTTGGCCCATGCCCCCCACACTAGGACCCAGATGGAATTCCTGGCTCATGCTTCAGTTTGGCCCAGACCTGGCTACTGAAGCCACCTGGGGAGTGAACTAGTAGATGTAAGATCTCTCTCTGTCACTCTTTTTTTTTTTTTTTTAAAGATTTATGTTTTATTTATTTGAAAGTCAGAGTTACACAGAGAGAGAAGGAGAGGCAGAGAGAGAGAGAGAGGTCTTCCATCCGTTGTTCACTCCCCAGTTGGCCACAATGGCTGGAGCTGTGCTGATCTGAAGCCAGGAACCGGGAGCTTCGTCTGGGTCTCCCAGGAGGGTGCAGGGGCCCAAGGACTTGGGCCATCTTCTCCTGCCTTCCCAGGCCATAGCAGAGAGCTGGATCAGAAGTGGAACAGCCGGGTCTCAAACCAGCACCCATATGGGATGCTGGCACTGCAGGCGACAGCTTTAGTGGTTACGCCCCAGCCCCAGCCCCTCTTTTTTTTTTTAAAAAAAATAAGATTTATTTATTTATTCAAAAGGTAGAGTGACAGAGATAAAGAAAGAGAGACATAGAAAGAGGGAGAGAGAGATTTCCATCTGCAGGATTACTCACCGCATGGCTGCAATGTCCAGGAACGGGACAGGGTGAAGCCAGGAGCCAGGAGCTGCTGCTGCTGCTGCTGCTTCTTCTTCTTCTTCTTCTTCTTCTTTTTTTTTTTTTTTTTTTGACAGGCAGAGTGGACAATGAGAGAGAGAGAGACAGAGAGAAAGGTCTTCCTTTGCGGTTGGTTCACCTGCCAATGGCTGCCAAGGCTGGTGCGCTGAGGCCTGTGCACCACACTGATCTGATGGCAGGAGCCAGGTGCTTCTCCTGGTCTCCCATGGGGTGCAGGGCCCAAGTAATTGGGCCATCCTCCACTGCACTCCCAGGCCACAGCAGGGAGCTGGACTGGAAGAGGGGCAACCGGGACAGAATCCGGTGACCCGACCAGGACTAGAACCTGGTATGCCGGCGCCGCAAGGCGGAGGAGTAGCCTAATGAGCCGCGGCACCGGCCAGGAGCTTCTTCTGGGTCTCCCACTTGGGTGCAGGGGCCCAAGCATCTGGGCCATCTTCCACTGCTTTCCCAGGCACATTAGTAGGAAGCTGGATGGTAACTGGAGCAGCCAGGACTCAAACTGGTGTTGATATGGGATGCCAGTACTGCAGGCTGGGGTTTTAACCCACTGAGCCACAGCACTGGCCCCATAAAATAAATCTTAAAAAAAAAGGAGGGGGCAGCGCTGTGGCATAGTGAGTAAAGCCGCCACCTGTCGTGTTGGCATCCCATATGGACGCCAGTTCGAGTCCTGGCTCCACTTCAAATCCAGCTCTCTGCTATGGCCTAGGAAAGCAGTAGAAGATGGCCCAAGTCCGTGGGCCCCTGCACTCATGTGGGAGACCTGGAAGAAGCTCCTGGCTCCTGGCTTCAGATCGGCGCAGCTCCAGCCATTGCAGCAACTGGGGAGTGACCCAGAGGATGGAAGACCTCTCTCTCTCTTTCCCTCTGCCTCTCTGTAACTCTGCCTTTCAAATAAGTAAATAAATCATTAAAAAAAACTTAAAACTTTCATAAACCATTATTTCTTTGTAAAAAGATATATAATGACTTTTCATTGTAAAGTAGGTACAACAAAGGAAATCTAAGAACACAAGTCAAGGAATGAAGAAACCTACCCTTCCTCTTCTTTTTTTTTTTTTTTTTTTTTTTTTTGACAGGCAGAGTGGACAGTGAGAGAGAGACAGAGAGAAAGGTCTTCCTTTGCCGTTGGTTCACCCTCCAATGGCCGCCACTGCAGCCGGCGCACCGCGCTGATCCTGGCAGGAGCCAGGAGCCAGGTGCTTTTCCTGGTCTCCCATGGGGTGCAGGGCCCAAGCACCTGGGCCATCCTCCACTGCACTCCCTGGCCACAGCAGAGAGCTGGCCTGGAAGAGGGGCAACCGGGACAGAATCCGGCGCCCCAACCGGGACTAGAACCCGGTGTGCCGGCGCCGCAAGGTGGAGGATTAGCCTATTGAGCCACGGCGCCGGCTTACCCTTCCTCTTCTCCACCAACCTACACATCACAATGGTAGGCAGGGCGCCTGTCCACTAATAACACTGGATAGTAAGAAATCATCTAGGTGTGGGTCTGGCATTGTGGTGCAATGGGTTAAGCCGCTGCCCTCAATGCCAGCATCCCGTATGAGTGCCGGTCTGAGTCCTGGCTGCTCCACTTCTGACCCAGCTGCCTGATGCTGCACCTGGAAAACAGCAGAACCCAACCCTGTGGAAGGTCTGGATGAAGCTCCTGGCTTCAGCCTGGCCCAGATCCAGCTACTGAGTCCACAGGAGAAGTGAACCAGTGGATGGAAGATCTCTCCTCTCCCCTCCCCTCCCCTCCCCTCCACCCCTCTTCCCTCCCCTCCCCTCCCCTCCCCTCTCCTCCCCTCCCCTCCTCTCCTCTCCCCTCCTCTCCTCTCCCCTCCTCCCCTCTCCTCTCCCCTCCTCCCCTCTCCTCTCCCCTTCCTTCCTCTCCTTCCCTCCTCTCCTCTCCCCTCCTCTCCTCTCCCCTCCTCCCCTCTCCTCTCCCCTCCTCTCTTCTCCTCTCCCCTTCCTTCCTCTCCTTCCCTCCTCTCTCCTCCCCTCCTCTCCTCTCCCCTCCCCTCCCCTCCTCTCCCCTCCCCTCCCCTCCTCTCCCCTCCCCTCTTCTCCTCTCCCCTCCTCTCCTCTCCTCTCTTCTCTTTCTGTAACTCTGCCTTTCAAATAAATAATCTTGAGAGAGAGAGAGAGAGAGAGAGAGAGAGAGAGAGAAATGGTCTAGGTTTGGCATTTCTAGTCACAGGAAAGTTCCAGCCATGGCAATCTATTTTTAAAAAATATTTTATTTATTTATTTATTTATTTATTTGAAAGGCAGAGTGCAGAGAGAGAGGGTGGACCAGATGGCTGCAAAGGCCAGGGTTGAGACAGGCCAAAGCCAGGAGCTTCATCCAGGTCTCCTGTGTGGGTAGTAGGGCCCAAGGACTTGGCCCATCTTCTGCTGCTTTCCCAAGTCATTAGTGGGAAGCAGGATCAGAAATGGAGCAGCCAGGGGGCCGGCGCCATGGCTCACTTGGTTAATCCTCCGCCTTCGGTGCTGGCATCCCATATGGGTACCAGGTTCTAGTCCCGGTTGCTCCTCTTCCAGTCCAGCTCCCTGCTGTGGCCTGGGAGGGCAGTGGAGGATGGCCCAAGTGCTTGGGCCCTGCACCCGCATGGGAGACCAGGAGAAGCAGTGCGCCGGCCGCAGCGGCCATTGGGGGGTGAACCAATGGTAAAGGAAGACCTTTTTCTCTCTGTCTCTCTCTTTCTCTCACTGTCCACTCTGCCCAGGAAGAGGCACCTGGCTCCTGGCTTCGGATCGGCACAGTTCCAGCCGTGGCGGCCATTTAGGGGGTGAACCAACGGAAGGAAGACCTTTCTTTCTCTCTGTCTCTCTCTCTCTCACTGTCTAGAACTCTACCTGTCAAATAAATAAAATAAAATTTAAATAAAAAAAAAAAAAAAAGAAGTGGAGCAGCCAGGATTCAGACCGCTCCCACATGGGATGGTGGTGTAGCAGCTGGCAGCCTTACTCACTATGACGCAATGTTGGCCCTGCCATGGCAAAGTAGAGCATTCTGTTTCACTCCAGAGTTAAAGAGCAAATCAAGATCTTAGAAGGGTGGCCGGCGCCGCGGCTCACTAGGCTAATCCTCCACCTGGCGGCGCCGGCACACCGGGTTCTAGTCCCGGTTGGGGCACCGGATTCTGTCCCGGCTGCCCCTCTTCCAGGCCAGCTCTCTGCTGTGGCCTGGGAGTGCAGTGGAGGATGGCCCAGGTGCTTGGGCCCTGCACCCCATGGGAGACCAGGAAAAGCACCTGGCTCCTGGCTTCAGATCAGCGCGGTGCGCCGGCCGCAGCGCGCTGGCCACGGCGGCCATTGGAGGGTGAACCAACGGCAAAAGGAAGACCTTTCTCTCTGTCTCTCTCTCTCACTGTCCACTCTGCCTGTCAAAAATAAAAAAAAATAAAAAAAAGAAGGGCCCACTCATTGCTCCTGTGTGATGAAAAGGATTGTCTCTGTGTGCAGCAGAGTGGGTGAGCCCCAGATACGTGTGCCAAAGGAGAAATGTCAGACACAGAAGACCGTGTAGGGGACAGGTGCATTGATATGGGAGATCTGGAGAAGGCAAGACTGAAGAGACATAGACTGGGCCAGTGATGGCCTGGAATCATGGCTGGGATGTACCTGGCCCAGAGGAATTCGTAGAGTGGGTAGAAGTGTTGGGAGACAGGGCCAAGGCGCTGGCTCCTGACAATAACAGGTCAGGAAAATGCATCCAACCATGCCCTTACAATGGGTCACATTTACCATCTGTCCATCATACCTCAACAAATCTGTCCTAAAAGAAAAAGGATTTTTAAAAAGAGCTATCCAGAGATGGCTTGGACGAGCAGGTGGCCTCCCGGCTCACATTCATGATGGCCTTCCCACTTCCCCAGTGTGGGAGACTCTGGAGCCGGGGAGCTCACAGGTACAGATCAAGATGCTGTGACATCAAACCAGGTTTGGTGACATTTCGAATATCACAATCAACAATTTCTAAACACAATCGCAATACCCACACCAGGGCCAAGAATACCAGTCCACTCACTGGGGGAAGCAAACAGCATTGCCTGAATTTGGGGTGGGGGGATGACAGGGAGCCAGGGCCAGCTTTGTGAGCTTTTCTTGAACTCTGCAGCTGTTTAGGGCAGTGCCTGGCACGAGCGGTGGTATTTAGGGTGTAGACTTAAATGCCTTCCCTAACAACTGTGGTATTGCTGACTGCACACATCACCGTCACCGCAGAAATGTGGGCAAATTATATTAGGAAAATTCATCTCACTCAGGGGCAAAAGAATGAATGGAACATTCTGGGTCCACCTGACTAGCGTTTCTGTCCACAGCAAATGGGTCTCCAACGGGGGTGTGCATCCACGTCCTTCTGACTTGTTCACCAGCCAGATTCCTAGGCCAGGCCCCAAGGCTGCAGAATTAAAGGTCTGGGCACAGAGGGGCAGCGTCTGAGCTCTGATGAGCCCCGGAAGTGATTAAAACACAACTCCAGGAACCCTGGGCTGCAGAAACAAAGCCGAAGAGCCTTGGCAGGCTCCTCTGTGTAGGCTCCTTGGCTGCATTTCAGATCGCTCCCTTCCAACTCTCTGCCTTTGTCTCACAGCGCGTCCCACGCTGCGCCTCGGCCCTCACCTGCCCCATACCTTTGATTTCAGGTGCAGGAGTCCCACCGTGGTGGACTAGAGACAAACAGGAGAACACTTCAAAATTCATGAAAAAAAATCGAATTAAATGGTGCAGCCAGTTAGGGCGCCAACTCCTACATTGCCTGCATCCCACATAGAGTGCAGTCCGAGTCCTGGCAGCTCCACTTCTCTTCCCGGCCCCAGCACCGGGGAAAGCAGCAGATGACGGCCCCAGTGCTTGGGGCCCACCACCCTCGTGGGAGACCAGGGTGGGGTTCCAGGCTCCTGGCTTTGTCCTGGCCCAGCCTCAATCGCTGTGGCCATCTGGGGGGTAAAGCAACAGAGAAGAGATCTCTGTCTCTCCCTGTCTGTCTGTTACTCTGCCTTTCAAATAAATCAAGCAAGTCTTTCACAAGTAAACAAACGATACGTTTATTTTGGTGCAAATATGTTTTCAGGAACTTTTGGAAGACTCCTGGTAGGAATGGATTTCAAATTTCGTGCAGCAAAATAAAGCAAAAAGCTTACTTTTTGACTCTATTTTCTACAAACTTTGTGAAGTACCCCATTACTCTAGGGTTTTCTCTTGCATCCTCCACTACAGGGCAAGACCATTTTTTTTTTTTTTTTGACAGGCAGAGTGGACAGTGAGAGAGAGAGACAGAGAGAAAGGTCTTCCTTTGCCGTTGGTTCACCCTCCAATGGCCGCCGCGGCCGGCGCGCTGCAGCCGGCGCACTGCGCTGATCTGATGGCAGGAGCCAGGAGCCAGGTGCTTTTCCTGGTCTCCCATGGGGTGCAGGGCCCAAGCACCTGGGCCATCCTCCACTGCACTCCCTGGCCACAGCAGAGAGCTGGCCTGGAAGAGGGGCAACCGGGACAGAATCCGGCGACCCGACCGGGACTAGAACCTGGTGTGCCGGCGCCACTAGGCGGAGGATTAGCCTAGTGAGCCGCGGCGCCGGCCTAGGGCAAGACTATTAAAAAAGAAAAAAGAAAAGACCTTTGAAAGGCAGAGTCTTACAGAGACAGAGACAGAGACAGAGAGAGATCTTCCATCTGCTGGTTCACTCTCCAAATGGCTGCAAAGGCCAGAGCCAGGCTGATGCGAAGCCAGGAGCCAGGAGCTTCGTCTGTTTTTCCACGCGGATAGCAGTGACCCAGAGACTTGGGCCATCTGCTTTCCCAGGCACATAGCAGGGAGCTTGGATCGGAAGTAGAGCAGCCGGGACTCGAACTGGTGCCCATGTGGGATGCCAGTGCTGCAGGCCGTGGCTTTATCTCCTATTCCACAGCACTGGCCCCAGAGTTATCATCTTTTAAAGGCTTAGTTCTGGTGAGCAGTTAGTTTTCTTGAATAATGCCGAGGGCAGGATTACTCCAGAGACTGATAGAGCCTCTGCCCATTGGCTGGTAGGGTGGTTTTCTCTTTGGAGCCACCAGAGAGGAATCCACAGGGGAGTCTTGGTTCTAAAAGCCCGTTGAGAGTGAGGGAAGTGCGGATGTGGCTAAATTTGACCTCGCAGCCCAGGAGAGCCCTGTGCAGTCACCTGCTCTCTTGTCGCGTGGGGAGAGCGCGATGGCTTCCTGCCTGGGTGGCCTGCACTCATGCTTTTCTTTATATTTATTTATTTACCCATTTGAGAGGCAGAGAGAACGCCCATCTGTAGGTTCACTCCCTAGAATGCCTGTTGGGGCTGGGCCAGACCGAAGCCTGGAGCTGGGGATGCAGCGTAAGTCTCCCACGTGGCTGGAGGAACTCGATGACTTGAACCCCTACCGTAGCCCCCCGGGGTCTGTACCAGCAGGAAGCTGGAGGCAGGTGCAAGAGCCGCATCCGATGTGGGTGGCAGGCGCCTTGATTGGCATCTTTACTGCTACGCCAAATGCTGGCCTAGCTCATTTTGGTTCCTAAGCTCCTGAGATGCTCTGCTCTGAACCCTTGGCAGTGGCACAGCCCATAACAGAAGCCCTTGATTTTCTCTGGGCGAGTCCACCCGCCCACCCCCGTGGGTATGCCGTGGGCAGCCATACTTGTAATGTGTGGCCTCAGTCACTGTCGATTGGACCAGGAGTGGCGCTCACTCACACGGAGCCCCTTTTCCTAGAAACTTGCCATTATAAGTAAGATGTTTCTACCTTGGCACGGGTTAGTTTACTCAACAAAAGAGTAGGAAAAATTCAGAGGTTTTGGGATTGCTCTTCAGCCCTGAGATGCAAGCAGTGTTAAATCAATGGTGCAGGGAGCCCTTGTTTGGGACTAAGCTTCTGCACTGGGCCCCAACACACCAGGCTAACAGTAAAGATGGAGTCACTCACGCCAAGGTTCCAGGTCGCCAACGTGAAACTGAGTGGCTACCTGAGCTTCTGAAACTCAGGGTTTGCGAGATAACAGTGAAAGTTCCCTAACCGGCCAGAGCCCAGGAGCGTGGGGACGAAGCTCCCAGCTCACTCCTTACACAGAACGGTGACCTGAAGTGACCTGACGCTTACCAAGCGCTTCTGCCTCCCTGGCCCACCTGACAGCAAGGTAGCCTTGAAACAAGCATGTTGTTTTTCTGTTCGTTACTTTTCCTTTTGTCAGCCCCGTTCTGTCGGTAAACCTAACCTGCCCGGCCCGTCCGGACACTCGCTCCACCTGCAGGACCCAGCGTTGCCTGAATCTCCAGTGTAGATTAATGTTGGTGAAGATTTCCACCCAGCAGTGCTGCGGTGTCCCTCGGCGGGCACCTGGGAGTCCCCAGGAGAGAGGCCCAGTGTGCAGAGCTGTGTGGGGCACAGGGTGGCCCTGGTGTCAGCACCACGTCCCACAGCGGGCCCCACAGGCGCCCGTCTGAGTTCCTGAGTTCATCCCGGTGTGGTCGAATAAAGGGTCTTTGATTGTTGTGGCCAGGCCTGAGTGGCGGTCAAAGAACCCTCGCTCACACAGGGCGATCACGTTTCCCTGCGCGTACCTGTCCTCATCTGAACCGGCCCCCCTCCGTCTGCAGACAGGATGGCAAGCCACATTGTCTTCCTTATGGTGCGAAATGGAAGTTTGCCGCAAAAACAGATTTGGTTTGAATTACCGACTCCGTTTGTGACAGTAGGAAATCAGTACTAATGTTTAAGTGCAAAAGTAAAAACCATGAATAGGCTTTGCTTTTTAAAACGTCCTTGTCTTTTGGAGGTAAATATTGCAATCCGTGTGCCTAAAATGAGACGATGGCGAGACTTATTGCAAACCAATGCCAGAGGACAGGGATTGGCTGCCGGTACAGGTGCAGCATGGCTGAACCTGAGTGGCTGAACTCGGTGATGAGAGTTTATTGCAAGTTCTAGTCTGCTGACTTTTGTATATGCTTGCAATCGTGCCTGATAAGAAGTTTTCGGGCTGGGGTTGTGGCATAGTGGGGTAAAGGGGCCACCAGCTACGCCAGCATCCCATATGGGTGCTGGTTCATGTCCTGCCTGCTCCACTTCTAATCCAGCTCTTTGCTAATAGCCTGGGAAAAGCAGTGGAAGATGGCCCAAGTGCTGGGCCCCTGCATCCATGTGGGAGACTAGGAAGAAGCTCCTGGCTTCTGCCTGCCCCCTGCCCCGGCCATTGCAACCATCTGGGGGAGTAAACCAGTGGGTAGAAGATCTCTTTCTCAGGCCAGCGCTGCGGCTCACTAGGCTAATCCTCCACCTTGCGGTGCCGGCACACCGGGTTCTAGTCCTGGTCGGGGCACCGGATTCTGTCCTGGTTGCTCCTCTTCCAGGCCAGCTCTCTGCTGTGGCCTGGGAGTGCAGTGGAGGATGGCCCAGGTGCTTGGGCCCTGCACCCGCATGGGAGACCAAGAGGAAGCACTTGGCTCCTGGCTTCGGATCAAATAAATCTTAAAAAAAGAAGTATTAAAAATATTGATTTGGGGAATACCTGTGAAATAAAAGGAAACCACGAGTGTTCAAACACAAAAAGAAGCTGCTTAAATTGGAGATCTAAAAGTGTGCTTCCACAACTGCTTCCCTCGACAGGCGCGCTCGTGCACTGTGCTCTGCTGGTGTGCGAACAAAGACACAGAGGCTGGGGTGAGCTTTTGGTCTAGCATTTGAGATACCCTGGCCTGCAGTGCCGGCATCCCATATGGGCGCTGGTTCGAGTCCTGGCTGCTCCACGTCCTATCCAGCTCTCTGCTGTGGCCTGGGAAAGCAGTGGAAGATGGTCCAAGTCCTTGGGCCCCTGCACCCACGTGGGAGACCCGGAGGAAGCTCCTGGCTCCTGGCTTTGGATTGGTGCAGCTCCAGCCATGGTGGCCATTTGAGGAGTGAACCAGCAGATGGAAGACCTCTCTCTGCATCTATCTCTCTCTCTAACTCTTTCAAGTAAACAAAATAGATCTTAAAAAAAAAAAAAAAAAAAGGAAGATACCCACACTGGGGTGCGTGAGTGGGATTCCCGGCTCCAGCTCCTGACTCCAGCTTCCTGCTGATGTAGACCGTGGGAGGCATCGGAGCTCCAGCAGTGGGTCCCTGCCACCCACGTGGAAGATCCAGTCTGCAGCTTTGCCCCGCCCAGCCGCGGCTACTGCAGGCATTTGAGGAGTGAACCTGTGCTTGGAGGGGGGGCTCTCTCTCTCTCTTGCTTTCTCTTCCTCTCTTTCTCACATAAATAAATAAAAATAAAAATAAAAACTCCCAGCAGGCGTGTGTCCCCTTTCCTTGGATGAACACAGCAGTTATGGCTTTGTGTTTAATTCATCTCTCATGTCATGATCCAAAATGAATCTAGGATTCAGCTTTCTTTTATACTAAACACGTATGCAGGCACACACACACACACACACACACACACACACACACGCACTTCACCATCTACTCTAGTTCTTACTTTATTAAAAATTCCTTGGTAGGTTTAAGAGTGGGAGCATGCCTAAGCTGAACATTTCCCTAATAGGTTTAAAGCATATGTGTAGAACACAGAGCATCTTGGGAGTTCTCCAGAAGCTATAAACAGCGTGATGCATCTAGGCAGACCTTATTTAGGAGACCCGTGGGAGGGAGGAGGTGGTGGGTGCGTGTCGAGTAGTTGGGAGCGTCTGAATGATTTGTAATGTATTCATTATGCCTAAGAGGGGTCTTTCCTGGGGAGTGTGGATCTGAGGGGAAAGCATCAACGCTTTGCTTTTACACTGGTGGGGTCCATGGCACAGACTTCCTGCTCATTCTCGAGTTCTGATCCTGCGTGAGGACCCAAGGGGCTCACTTGCTCCGTGTATCCTGGTCACGGTTCCACGGTTCACCTCCCTCCGAGGGCACTTCTAGGAGCTCACCCTTGAGAGCAGGAAGCCCTGCCCGCTCCTCTGATGTCCGAATGCCCGTCCTTTTCGTCGATGCTGGACCGTAGCTCCATCAGGCCTGTTTGCCCCTTCTCGCCATTCCAACCGCAGCATCCTGTACAAGGCAGTGCTCCGATGCTCTTCCCGGAACCCATATTGAAAGGTACCTGCCACCGGCAAGGTACCGGGAGGGGTGTCTTTAAGAGGTGGCTGCGTCACGGGGGCTCCCCTTTCACAGTGGGTTAGTGCGGTTCTCTCCAGAGCGGGTTAGTTATCTAGGGTGTGGTTCTGTTAGAGAAGCGAGCTGCTCACCATCTCTTGTTCTGCTCTCCCCCGTGGGTGCCTCCTCCACGGGATGACACAGCAACGAGGCCCTCAACAGGCTCTGTCCTTCGAGACTGCACTTCTCAGGCTCCAGCACTGCGAGAAATAAATGACAGGTTTTTAAGAATAAATGATCCAGGCCGGCGCCGCGGCTCACTAGGCTAATCCTCCGCCTAGCGGCGCCGGCACACGGGGTTCTAGTCCCTGTCGGGGCGCCGGATTCTGTCCCGGTTGCCCCTCTTCCAAGCCAGCCCTCTGCTGTGGCCAGGGACTGCAGTGGAGGATGGCCCAGGTGCTTGGGCCCTGCACCCCATGGGAGACCAGGAAAAGCACCTGGCTCCTGGCTCCTGCCATCGGATCAGCGCGGTGCGCCGGCCGCAGCGCGCCGGCCGCGGCGGCCATTGGAGGGTGAACCAACGGCAAAGGAAGACCTTTCTCTCTGTCTCTCTCTCTCACTGTCCACTCTGCCTGTCAAAAAAAAAAAAAAAAAAAAAAAGAATAAATGATCCAGTCTGTGGTATTCTGTTACAGCAGCAGAGAGCAGGCTAAGATATGCACCTTGACTGGACTTGCGATAATCCTTTTCCAACTGGTGTTTCTACTGGGGCCTCCTGCTCTTACAATACATGAGCATCCAGAGCGAGGCATCCCCTCTCCATAATGGGGCCTCCTTTGGGACCTACTCCCTGCCTCACGGGAATGAGAGTTTGTTGGTAAGAACTCTGCTCCATCTGGTGTGGTGGTGCGCCAGGTTAAGCCACCACCGGAGGTGCCAGCATCCCTTAGGGGCACTGGTTGGAGCCCTCGCTGCTCCACTTCCAATCCAGTCCTTGCTAATGTGCCTAGGAGGGCAGCTGAAGATGCTTCAAGTGCTTGGGCCCCTGCACACCCGTGGGAGACCCGGATGGATGTTCTAGCTTCTGGTTCCAATACTGACAGCCCCCATCAAACTGCTGGTGGCTGGAAAGGGATCAGAAGGGGGCCAGCGCTGTGCCGTAGCAGGTAAAACTGCCGCCTGCAGTGCTGGCATCCCATATGGGCACCGGTTCGAGTCCTGGCTGCTCCACTTCCAGTCCAACTCTCTGTTATGGCCTGGGAAAGCAGTAGAAGATGGCTCAAGTGCTTGGGCCCCTGAACCCACGAGGGAGACCCCAAAGAAGTTCCTGGCTCCTGGCTTTGGATTGGCGCAGCTCCAGCCATTACAGCCAATTGAGGAGTGAACCAGAGGATGGAAGACTCTGTCTCTGCTTCTCCTTCTCTCTCTGTGTGCTGACTTTCAAGTAAATAAATAAACATTTAAAAGAGAGAAAGAGAGAGAGAGAGAAAGAGAGAGAGAGCAAGCAGAAGATGATGCAGGTGCGTGGGCCTCTTTCACCCAACCTGAGATCTGGGTGAAGTTCCTGGCTCCTGCTCTCCGCCTGGCCTGGACTTGCTGTGAAGGCCGTCTGGGGAGAGAGCAGTGGATGGAAGATTTCTGTCTCTTCCTCCCTTGGTACAAAATGTCTTAAAAATCTTTAAAATAATAATAGAAACCACTACTCATTAAAATATTTGAATCAAGAATCCCATTTGTCTACTCAGGGGCCTGGGGAGCCTCCCCCTTGTGCCCCCAAGTGCCCATGAGTTACAAGAGACTGAAGGTTTGGAAGGACTGTAGTAGGTGACCTTTTGTTACTTTAAAATACCTGAGAGGAGTTTCTTAGGAAGCAAAACGGTTGTGAAGGTTCGCAGCCCACGGTCCATCAGTGCTGTTGGTTCAGGCGTCTGGGGAGACCTGGGAGGGGTGGAGGGACGACCACGCGGCGAGGCAGGAAGAAGAAACACGGGGGGAGTGTGGGCTTCCTCCCTGTCCGGCGTCTGCTGCTGTAACCAACACGATCTGATCACAGAGCTCACCCCTAGCGACCTAACTGAACCCAGCAGTTCCCAAGGCCCCGCCTTCAGACTCCAGATTGGGGGGAGGCTCCGCCCTAATCCATCGACTATTAGCGTTAAGCCAATAACAGAAGACTTTGAGATTTAAATGCCTGCATGAGTTTGGGGAGCCAAATCCTATACAAACCATAGCAATTACAAACATGGTATTTAAAAATATTTGATATCTAAATAATAAAAACGTTTAATATTTTTAAAGTAAAGTAAATAACACAGCTGAGTCATGGACAAGTTAATAGATGACTTTTTTCATGAAGCCGTTTCTTTTCAGAGAAGGTGTTACCAATAAGAAGTAAAACTGAGCCCAGGCCACTCATCACTTTGTCCCCAACTCAAGTTAACTTCTGTCTGAATTGTACATTTAAGACCTTAAAATAATGCTTCATTTAAAATAAAATGAATAAATAATAAGTTTAAAAGTTCAAAGAAAAATGCAAAGCCTTTCAAACCACAATTTCTTCAATGGATTGAATCTCCACACATTTCTACGAGACAAGGAACTGAAATTATTTAGAACATAGGACAGGGGCTGGCAATGTGGCGTAGCAGGTAAGCCGCCGCCTGCAGTGCTGGCATCCCTTATTGGCACCGGTTCGAGTCCCAGCTGCTCCACTTCTGATGCAGCTCTCTGCTATGCCTGGGAAAGCAGTGGAAGATGGCCCAAGTGTTTGGGCCCCTGCACCTGCACGGGAGACCCGGGGGAAGCTCTGGCTTTGGATTCACCCACCTCCAGCCCTGGTAGCCGTTTGGGAGTGAATCAGCGAATGGAAGACCTCTCTGTCTCTCCTTCTCTCTGCATCTCAAATAAATAAATAAATCTGGTTGACCACCTGCATGGCCTCTTTAAAACAAACAAACAAAAAGAACATAGGACAATGACTTAAAGTTAGACACAACAGCAATTTTGCTGAACCTATTTATTATATGAAAAAAATAATTTTATATATTAGATGAATAGATTTTTTTAAAAATTATTTATTTATTTATTTGAAAGGCAGAGTTACAGAGAGAGGAAGAGACAGAGAAGAAAGAGACAGAGACAGAGACAGAGAGACAGAGAAGTCTTCCATCCACTGGTTCACTCCCAGATGGTTCCAATGGCTGGAGCTGGGCCTATCCGAAGCCAGGAGCCAGGAGCTTCTTCTGGGTCTCCCACATGAGTGCAGGGGCCCAAGGACTTGGGCTATCTTCTACTGCTTTACCAGGCATAGCAGAGAGCTGGGTTGGAAGTGGAGCAGCCGGGACTTGAACCAGTGCCCATATGGGATGCCGGTACTGCAGGTGGTGGCTTTACCTGCTTATGCCACAGCGCCGTCCCAAAAAACACATGGTTTATATAGCAACAACACAAATATATTTTATATACAAATAAGTACATTAAACTATACAAGGAAATAGTTAACTTTCTACCTAAATATTCAGATATTTCCATTATATTCTTTTCTTCCTGTTAAATGTTTGTCATGACCCCAAAAGCTGGTTTCACAACCCACTATTGCAAAGGCGCAGTTGGAAAGCATTGCTTTTGTTGAATACGGATCTATAACAGTTAGTGAGAGCAAACAGCCATGTGGTCATCACCCGGCCCTAAGAGACCCTAACACTTTGCCATGCCTGCTGTGAATTGCGCTTTTAGATGGTGGGCGAGGCCGGCGCCACGGCTCACTAGGCTAATCCTCTGCCTTGCGGCGCCGGCACACCGGGTTCTAGTCCTGGTCGGGGCGCCGGATTCTGTCCTGGTTGCCCCTCTTCCAGGCCAGCCCTCTGCTGTGGCCAGGGAGTGCAGTGGAGGATGGCCCAAGTGCTTGGGCCCTGCACCCCATGGGAGACCAGGATAAGTACCTGGTTCCTGCCTTCGGATCAGCGTGGTGCGCCTGCCGCAGCGGCCATTGGAGGGTGAACCAACGGCAAAAGGAAGACCTTTCTCTCTGTCTCTCTCTCTCACTGTCCACTCTGCCTGTCAAAAAAAAAAAAAAAAAAAAAAAAAAAAAGATGGTGGGCGAAGGTTCCCGTGTATCCCTCTGGGGTCCAGTAGATCTCCGCTCTGGGCAGAGGCAAGCACTATGGTGAATTTGGTGTTTGTTGACCTCATGCCTGACTGTATATAATTACAGTCCCATGTCACCTAATATTGGGGGCACATCCTGCATTGTTAGGAATGCACTGTTATGGGGCCGGTGCTGTGGCACAGCAGGTTAACGCCCTGGCCTGAAGCACCAGCATCCCCTATGGGCACTGGTTCTGGTCCCGGCTGCTCCTCTTCTGATCCAGCTCTCTGCTGTGCCCCTGGGAAAGCAATAGAAGATGGCCCAAGTCTTGGGCCCCTGATCAGCACAGCTCTGGCCGTTGCGGCCATCTGGGGAGTGAACCAGCGGATGGAGGACCTCTCTCTCTGTCTCTACCTCTCTCTGTAACTCTGCCTTTCAAATAAATAAATCTAAAAAAAAAAAAAAAAAAAAAAAGGAAATGCACTGTTAGGCAATTTTGTCTTTGTGCAGACCTTGTGGAGTGCACTCACACGAAGATGGCTGTGACATCACGAGGCAATAGAATCTTGTGGCTCACTATGGTAGGTATATGCTGTCTGTCATTGGCTGAAATGTCATATAGGGTACATGACTGTATTATAGATATATGGATCTATGGGCCATATGCGACACCTGTTTTCATGTTCAGAGATTTAAAACAAAGTTTCTATTTTATTGCAACATTTTTTCCCCGCGTGTTAAAAGTCTTCAAGAAGCTCATGGAGAATGTGCATTATCTTAAATCCTTTTTTCCAGGAGATATCTATTTTTTGAGAGACAGAGAGAAAAGGAGACAGACAGACAGACAAAAAACGCTCATCCTTGGTTCATTCCCCAAATCCCCCAACAGCTGGCAATGGACCAGGCTGAAGCTTGGAGGCAACAATGCAATCCAGGTCTGCCGCATGAGTGACAGGAGCCCAAAGACTCGAGCCCTCACCTGCCAACTCGCGGGGCGCTTGTTATTAGGAAGGTGAAATTGGAAATTGGAGCCAGGACTGGGATCCAGGTGCTCCAATAAGGGTTGCAGGCACCCTAACTGCTAGTGCACACACCATGAACTTTTTGAAGTACACTCATGTTCTGTGTTTACGATTTTCCTGTGTTGCTGCATTGTTTTAGTACATTCATTTGAATTGCTCTGTGATGTTCCACTATGTAAATATTCTATGCTTCATTATCCATTCTTCTGCTAACGCCGTCTTTCAATTGTCTATTTTATTATAACAAACAATGTGGCAAAAGCATTCTTGTGCATGTCTCATTTTGTATCCAAGATACATTTTGCAAGGATACAGACACAGAAGCCAAATGGACGGATAACAAAGTGACCTGCTACTGCCTGGGTGTGAGCTGCCACTTCCTCTACATCTCAACCATCTTGCAGAGTGTGTGCCTCTGGGTCACTGTGCCGGCTGTGGCCTCAGCAGAGAATTCCCACTTGCTATCCAGCTGAGTGCTTCTGGATGGTGTGGGACGTGATTACATTGGCTTTCAGGGTTATGGTCCACTGTGCTCCTTTTCTGCTATGAAGAGGATCCCTGGCTGGATCGGTATTCCATGGGGCTTCTTATCTGTAGATTAGGCACACACTAACCCCTGGTCAGGGGTGTGGGCTGGGGCTCTGTAAGTAGGAAAGATAAACATATGCATAGGGGCCCGGCGCCATGGCTCACTTGGTTAATCCTCTGCCTGCAGCACCAGTATCCCACATGGGCACCAGGTTCTAGTCCCGGTTGCTCCTCTTCCAGTCTAGCTCTCTGCTGCGGCCTGGGAGTGCAGTGGAGGATGGCCCAAGTGCTTGGGCGCCTGCACCCGCATGGGAGACCAGGAGGAAGTGCCTGGCTCCTGGCTTCGGATCGGTGCAGCTCCAGCCGTAGCAGCCATTTGGGGGGTGAACCAAAGGAAGGAAGACCTTTCTCTCTGTCTCCCTTTCTCTCTCTCTGTCTGTAACTCTACCAATAAATAAATAAAATCTTTAAAATCCATACACATAGTAAGAGCCATGCCTGTGAGACTGAATCACTGAGTGGAAAGGACCTAGTGTAGACCGTCGGCCGCCATGAGAGGGGTTGCTGTCTTTGATGAATGATGTCAGACTAGGGGCTCAGCGTTGTTCTCCACAGCTGGCTACTGGACAGCTAGAAGTGGCGATCGCTTGCCTGGCCTTGCTATGTGGGAGGCCATGCCATTGGATCCTCATGTAGCCTCTTCTTATGCCAGACGCTACTCTTGTTCAGGTTCCATTGCCGTGGACTGATCAACTGTGTCTCTCAACCCGCAGTGTGTGATGGTGTGAGGAGGTGAGGGCTTGGGAGAGGATTAGGCCACGAGTGGGGCTGGCAGATGAGTGTGATTATCATGAAAGGTTGTTGCATTTTACCAAATGCTTTTGTTAATTTTTTTTTCTGCATGAGACAGGGAGTAAACCAGTGGATGGAACCCTGCCTTTCAAATAAATAAATAAATAAAATCTTTAAAAATACAAAAAACTTGTGGGCTGCAGAGAATTTTATAGTAAGAAATGCATATGCAAGTATCATAAAAGAAAAACATCTAAAACCAATCATCTAAGCTTCCACTTTAGGAAACTAGAGAAAGGAAAGACTAAAGTAAGCAAAAAGGAAATGCAAATTAGGTGAGAAAGTAATGCAAGCAAAAGTAACAGGAAAGCAACAAACCCAAAACTGTGTCTCTGAACAGTCAATAAAACGATGAACTTTGAACCAAACTCACAAAGAGAAGAAAGGGAGGTGGGGAACCCCAGTTATTAATATTAGAAATAGAAAAGGAGCCATCACTACCGATCTTCCAGGCAACAAAAGACAATAAAGGAATACTATAAACAGCTCCATGCCGTGAATTTGATAACTTAAATGAAATGCATTAATTCCTTAAAATACACAAATTACTAAAATTATGCCAGAAGAAATAAATACTATGAGTAGCTCAAGAAACTGAATCAATAACTAATACTTTCTCCCCCAAAAGCCACAGGCCCAGATGGTATCATTGGTGAGTTCTAGATGTTTGAGAAATGATACCAACCCTTTGCCATCTCTTCCAGAAAATGGAATATACTGTTTATTTATTTTTCCTATTTTATCTTTTAAAAATTTAAATCTGGGGCCAGCATTGTGGAGAGAGAGGTCTTCCATCTACTGGTTCACTCCCCAAATGGCTGCAATGGCCAGAGCTGCGCGGATCCGAAGCCAGGAGCCAGGAGCTTCTTCCGGGTCTCCCACACAGGTGTAGGAGCCCAAGGACTTGGGCCATCTTCTACTGCTTTCCCAGGCCATAGCAGAGAACTGGATTGGAAGAGGAACTGCCGGGACTCGAACCGACGCCCATATGGGATGCCAGCACTGCAGGTGGTGGCTATCCCCGCTATGCCACAGCACTGGCCCCTAAAAGGTTTTTTTTTATTTGAGAAGGAGAGAGACAGAGTGAGTCAGACAGACAGTGTTCCAGTCCATTGTCCTACTCCTCAAATAACTGACACTGCCAGGCTCAGAAGCCAGGGGCTGGGGACTCATTTCTCATGAGTGGCAAGGGCCCAGCTACTTTTTTTAAAAAAAGATTTTACTTATTTATATGAAAGGTTGAGTTGCTGAGAGAGAGAAGGAGAGAGAGAGAGAGACAGAGACAGAGAGACAGAGAGAGACAGAGATCTTCTATCTGCTGCTTCACTCCCCAAATGATTGCAATGGCCAGGACTGGCTCAGGCTGAAGCCAGGAGCTTCTTCCAGGTCTCCCACATGGGTGGTTGGGCCATCCTCTGCTGCTTACCCAGGCACATTAACGGGGAGCTGGGTTGCAAGTGGAGCAGGAGGAGTTGAACTGGCCCTCATACACGACTCTGGTGTTGCAGGCAATGGCTTGACCGGCCATGCCACATGGCTGGCTCCGACCCAGACACTTGAGCCACCACCTGCTGCCTCCCAGGGTGTGCATTAGCAGGAAGCTAGAATGGGGGGCAGAGCCAGGGCTCAAATGCAGGCACTCTGGTATGGGATGTGAGTTTCCTGTGGGGAGCAACTGGGAGCAACTCGGACTAGACTGTTACTGGAATTAAGACTTATTCTACGCATCTGCTCTCCCACGATATGGCGCTGGGGAGAGGAGTAAGCTTCTACACAGCTGCCTCCAGTTCAACCAATAAGCAGCAGGACCTGCTCCTGATTGGAGGAGAGCAGCGTACTCAGCGTGTGGATAGCAGAGTTGGGATTGGTGGAAGAGGACTATAAAGGAGGAGAGAGACAACATGCACCAGGAACATCTATCTGAAGGAACACCTGTGCAGCCCCCGAGAGAGCCGGCTGGCGGCGTGCCGCTCCCCCGCGGAAGTGGGGAAAGTGGCAGGGGGAACCGCCCTTCCACGGAGGTGGAAGGGATGGTAGCCAACCCGGGAAGAACCAGCAGCAAACCCGGGGAGGGCCGAGCAGACAAAAGAACAATGCAGGGTCCTATGTCGTTCCTCCACGAAGAGGGGGAGCGACATTTCCCAATTAGCAACTGAATTGCTAGAGCAATGAACCACCCTCGAAATAGTCTTAAAGGTAGAAGATTCTATACCCAATAGACACAAAAAGCTGAAAACAAGTCAAAGTTCAACAAGAAATGTTTGAGACCCGTGAGAAGAAAACTGCTGGCATCGCTGGAGGACTCTGAGCATCTGAGCGAGGCGTCTCAGTTCTTGGGTGGGAAGGTTACACTTCCTGCACACTTGCTATGTGACAGGCTCTACGTGACTCACTCTGTACGCATCATTCCATTTAATTCTCCTAATAACCCCATGACCTGTGTGCTATTATTACTTCTGCTTTAAAGATAAGGAAATAGTCGATTCCCAAGATTAACTGCCTTGTCAAAGCAGAAGAGTTGAGTGTCTAGTGCTTGTCTTTTATTGAAATCTTACTTGAGCAGGAGAGAGAGAGAAAGAGAGAGAGAGAGAGAGAGAGAGAGAGAGAGATCCAGTTTGCTGGTTCACTCCTCAAATGCCCACCATGGTAGAGGCGGAGGCTGAAGCTGGAAGCCAGGCATTCTATCCAGGTCTCCCAGGTGGGTGGCTGGAACCCAGTGATGGAACCCATCACTGTTGCCTCCCAGGGTCTGCATTAGCAGGAAGCTGGAATTGGGAGCAGAGCAGGAACCTGTAGGCTAAACTCCTCCCCAAGCATGTATTTTTTAAACCATTGCGGCGTCATCCTGGCTTCTCCTTTCTCCCTAAATTGTTATAGATTCAATGTAATTTCTACCAAAATCCTAACAGAGAGTTTTTCTTTTTTATTTTTAAAGATTTATTTTATTTATTTGAAAGGTAGAGGTACAGAGAAGCAGAGAGAGAGAGAGAGAGAGAGAGAATTTATTGAGGTCCTGGCAATTGCTCTGGGGCTGGACCAGGCCATAGCCAAGAACCTAAAACTCCACTCAGGTCTCCCATGGGAATTAGTGGCAGGGGCCCCAGCACTCGGGCCATCCTCTGCTGGTTTCTCAGCTCCCAGCAGGGAGCTGGATTAGAAGTGGAGCAGCTAGAACTCTAACCTGCACCTATATAGAATGGTGGTGCTGCAGGTGGTGGCTTAACGCACTAAGCAGTGCCAGCCCCAAATGAATTGAAATTCTAAACAAATAAATAAGACCACTGAGGGAAAATATGCATAGGAATGGTCTGTCCAGCTCTCAAACCGGCGGCCATATGGGATGCCGGCACTGCAGGTGGTGGTTTACCCTCCACGCCACAGTGCTGGCCCCTCCTTGTTTTTTGTTGAGTGGAAGTAGTTACAGAAAGGACAGTGGAAAAGCTTCCTAAGTGCTTCATGGCCATCTTTTGGTTATTTACAACATGGGGATAATAATTCCTACTCCATAGAGTTGTTGAATATGAAAAACCAGATTCATAAGTTTTCAGCAGGACACTGGACAGCTTATGAGCAGCAGTATATGTTTTGTTCTTGTTATTGTTACCAGGAACACAGATTATTTCCTAATGATAAAGAAAAATATGCCTAGAAACATACAAGGCAGGAAGACTAGTGGCAAAGAAGTTATAAGGAGAGAATTTGCTAGAACACTAGGGCAGGTGACATGGCTGCTATTTTGAACTTGGTGAGTATGGAAAAAGCCCAGGCATTTTTTGCCAACCAATTTAACCTGGGTTATGCTGTCATCCGTGGTCCAGAAGCCACGTGGGTGTTCATCTGTCTCCTCGGAGGTCACTGGAGTTTATCAGCTGTTGTGTACACTTGGCATGACTCAGGAGGGTTCTGGAGGAATGTCCTTCTCGTTACAAGCACTGACAATTCAGTTCGACGATGAATAAACACAACATAACCCACGCGCAGCGCGCCCCGTCCCATGCAGAACGCGTCTTCCAGAGGGTGGAAGGCTCCGGGGTCGTCTTTATTTCTTCGAAGGATTCTTTGTTATTCACGAGCCGGGGAGCGAGGACAACTTGTTATGCCTGACAGCAGATTTCAGGGCTGGAATTTTGCGGTGTGATTCGTGGAGCTATATTTAATGTTTGCAGAGTCACAGCGTGACCTGTCACAGCCCAGCAAAGCCTCCCGCCACCCCGGGTGACTCCCTAACCCGGCACAGGCTCTGCTTAGAGACCCTTGGAGGGTGGTGCCGGGTCCCTTCTTGCTCCCTGCGGTGCTGGTCCTAGCACCGCTCCAGCGTGCAAACGCACCGGCGGCTCCCCATCAACACACAAACGTTGATAAGAATTTACTGCTCTTGACCTTGTTCAAGGCCTGTAACCAGTTCAGAATTTTTAACTCCCGGGGCCTCTGGAAGTTTCCTGAGCTCAGAGGGCAGAATCCCGGAACAAGAAAAAAGGCAAAGAAAAATCAGATTTTTTTTTCCAAAAATGTGTGAGCCTGTGAGCCTTAGGAGAGGATGTTGTATTGAAACCCACTTCTAACGTACTTGTAAACATGGATGGCATAATATTTAAATAGCAAAAGACGTGGCTTCCTGGGTTGCACTTTAAAAGCTTTCAAGGAAAGAGATAAAGGGGTAATGTGGCTGATAAAGTATTAGAAAGGAAAGAAGCATTTTCTTTTTGGCTTCACAATCCGCCTGGAAGCCTGGGAAATAAAACAACACAAAATAAAATAGCTGGGTGGCCTCAAAGGTTTTGTGTTTTTTTTTTTTTAATTTTTTTTTTTTTACCCCATACCCTTCCCCAAATAAAAACTAAGAGGGGAAATAAAATTGCTCAGAATCATCACAGGGGAACATAGGGAAGAATTAAAATATTGTAACTAGACGTTCAGGCTGCTTTTCATGCAAAGCCAGAACAAGAAATAAAGCCATAAGATAAACTCATAGGGCAATAAGCATATTTTCAGAGATAAAATACAGTAAATACAAAAGCAGCATAAAGGAGACACGGAGTCGGATGTCACTTATGACAGCAGAGATACCAGAGCTTTTGCAACAGCAAATGAGATGTGAGATGTGATTCAAATAGGTGACAATATTTGCATTATTTTGCGAAATACATTATCAAGTTTCCTCTCTCTTCTCCAGTTTCCCGTTCCTTCTTTTTTGCCTTAAAAATGCAAGCGTTTATTTCTACCCAATATACCTGGGGGGGAGGGTTCCTCAAGTGAAGGAACACCCACAAAGCATGCCTTCTCCATCCTCGCTTACTGTCCAGTTAGGACGAGATCTGGCCGCCCTGGCTGTCACTTCCAACAGCCGTGTGGCACTGAGAAAGAGAATATCACCATAAACTCCGGGCGCCCATCCCTGGGCGTCCTCCGCCTGCAACCCCTCCCATCCCCACTCAAAGTGTTTGGAAACCAACACACACATTGTATCATTTCAGAAAGAAGGCCTTTCAAACCAACACCCACTGCACTGCACCGCAGTACCGTCACGGCCGCTTGCAACGACAATTCTTTCCCGTCAGCAAAATCCAGTCAGTGTTACACTTGCCTGATGGTCCTATAATTTTTTTTAAGATTTATTTTAGGGGCTGGCGCCCTGGCATAGTAAGCTAAGCATGGGGGAGTGAACCAGTGGATGGAGGACGTTTCTCTCTCTCCTTCTCTCTCTCTCTGTAACTCTACCTCTCAAATAAATAAATAAATCTTTAAAAAACAGATTAAAAAAAGATTTATTTTGCTTGTTTGGAAGGTGAAGAGACAGAGAATGAGATCTTCCACCCGCTGGTTCCCTGCCCCAGTGGCTGAAATGGGTGGAGTTGGGCCAGGCCGAGCCCAGCAGCCAGGAACTCCACCTGGGAGAGAGACGTCAGATGGGGTAACAGGCAGCGAGTGGAAGTTGGGGCGCAGAGTGCTTGCTTTCCCCAAGGGGTCTCTAGCAAGCTCACCAGCGCCTGCCTGCCCTCTCCTTGGGCTTCCAGTTTTACCGTGAGAACCCAAGGGCGTGGCCATTGCACCCTCCAGAGCTCCTGCTCAGTTTATTGGGAAAACAAGTGGCCTCTCCCACCCTTCGGGATGGCTTTTTTGTTTTATCCTGAGCAAACCAGACGGGATAAAGGATTGTAAATCACGTCTTTTGATGCATTTTTGTCCCTGCCTTATAATCGAAAGTCCATCTGATTGTCAAGTTTTTGTGCTTTTTTTTCCCCCAAAAATTGTGCTTAAAAATCTCACTACTGCTGGCTACTTCAGGTTTTTCCCTCTCTTGGAACTCCCCCACCCCACCCCCCCACCCCCCACCCCCCACCCCCCGCTTCATGCTGCTTGTAGCTGGAGGTCTTTGATGCTAATAAGTCTTGCTTTTAAATCTCTCTGTGCACTTGGAAATTCTTCTCCGGAGCCATCTTCTGCAGCTTTCCCAGTCGCATTAGCGGGGAGCTGGGTTGGACACGGCTCCTCTATATTTTTTTAACTAAGTTGGATGCAAAAGAGGTCCATTCATGGTGATGGAAAAACTGGGGGGACTGACATGGTCCCCTACACTGTCCCCTGTAGCTCCCTCTCCCCCGCCCCCTACCCCAAGGCCAGCACGTCTGACCCAGGACCCAGGGACACGTGGCCACCTCAGCTGTGGTCTCTGACCTTCTTCCCCGTCTCTTCTCTCCAGACACTTGGAGGACCTGGCAGAGATTGGAGGACCTCGCAATGAATGAGACCATCTGAATCACGAAGGGGGTTTTCACACTCCTACTCCGAGGCCTGGATCCTTCGCTGGTATCAGGAACATGAAAATCACTCCTGCGGAAATTTCTCTGGAAATAGAAAGGAGCCCTGTCGGTAATGGCATCCTTGGAGGATACCGTAGAGGGGCAGATCTTTGCAAAACGGAATCATAAGCAATTTATGTTATTACCTCCAGGGTAGCCATAAATTAAGCCAGATAATTGTTCACGGCTCTGAAAACTCCAGGACGAGAAGTGTGGCTGGGAGCCAAGCAAGAAACAAGCGGATGTGTTCCTGATGTCCACTTAAAAGAGGAAAAGCGATTAGGGAGCAGCCTCTGGGCCTGAAGGAAGGTGGAGAAACACTGTTCAGGCCACACTGGCAAAGCCGCACCGGAAGATGACCGCACAGCGAGGCAGAGAGCATTCTCCTGCCTCCCCCTCCAAAGTTTCAGAAATCACCGTGTGGAGCGGTAGAGAACTGTAGAGCCAAATTAATCTAGCACCCCCATCTCCACCCTTTTCATGGATGAGAGAATGGGGGCCTAGGTGGGCTATGAGGCATGCCCAGCATCAGTCACTTAGGAAGAAGTGAACAAGTTCATGGGAAATGTGTGTTATGAAAAACCATGCCGGGGCCGGCATTAAGGCATAGTGGGTAAAGCCCCTGCCTGCAAAGCTGGCATCCCATATGGGTGCTGGTTTGAGTCCTGGCTGCTCCACTTCAGTCCAGCTCCCTGCTAATGCACCTGGAAAGCAACTGAAGATGGCCCAAGTGCTTGGACCTCTGCCACCCACATGGGATACCCAGTTTCTGGCTCCTGGCTATAACCTGGCCCAGCCCTAGCCTTCACAACCATTTGAGAAGTGAATCAATGGATGGAAGATCTCTCTCTCTCTCTTGCTCTTTTTCTTTCTATTTGTTTCTCTCTCTCTCTCTCTCTCTCTTTTTAAGATTTATTTATTATTTGAAAGGCAGAGTTACAGAGATGCAGAGGCAGTGAGAGAGAGAGAGAGAGAGAGAGGGAGAGGGAGAAAGAGAGGTCTTCCATCTGTGGGTTCACTCCCCAAATGGCAGCAATGGCCAGAGCTGGGCCAATCGGAAGCCAGGAGCCAGGAGCTTTCCAGGTCATAGCAGAGAGCTGGATCGGAAGAGGAGCAGCCAGAACTCAACCAGCGCCCATATGGGACGCTGGTACTGCAGGCGGCGGCTTTACCTGCTACACCACAGCGCTGGCCCCTCTCTCACTCTTATTCACACTTTTGTTCTCTCTCTACCTGGCAAATAAATAAACAAATACATCTTTAAAAGAAAGAAAGAACAACTATGCAAGGATTTCAAGGTTTCTTTTGGGGGGCAGGATCAGAATAAAGTTACCTTTTTTTGATATTTAAAAAAAAATTAATTGGGACACACACACACACACACACACACAGAGTTCCCAGATACTGATTCACTCCTCAAGCATCTGCCATGGCTTGGCTGGGTTGGGGAGGAAGTTGGGAGCCAGGAACTCAGCTCAGATCTCCCAGGTGGGTGGCAGGGGCCACCTGCTGCCTCCCAGGGTCTGCGTTGGCCTGAAGCTGGAATCAGGAGGAGCCGGGAATTGAGCCCAGCCGCTCTGACACAGGATAAAGGTGTCTTCTTCCTTCCACTCTTCCTTTCTCTCTTTCTTTTTAAACATGCATTTATTATTTATGTGAATGGTAGAGTTACAGAGAGAAAGCTCTTCCAACTGCAGGTCCACTCCCCAAATGGCTGCAATGGCCAGGACTGGGCCAGCCCAAAGCCAGGAACCTGGAACTCCACGTGGCTGGCAAGGGCCCAAGCATTTGAGTCATCTTCCACTGCTTTCCCAGACACATTAGCAGGGAGCCGGACCAGAAGCAAAGCTCATAGGGAATGCCGGCCTTGCAGGTGGTGGCTTAGCCCACTGCACCACAGCACCTGCCCCAGGACGCAGGCGTCTGAACCACTAATTGCTTTTGCCCACACGCTTTTTGAAGTCCCCTCGTAGATCAGCTGACACCTAATCCAGGACACTGTCCATCTTTTCCCCCTTGTTCCTCTCAGATTCTGGGAGAGAATGTACAACAGGTTTGTCACAATTTTGAGGCGCTAACACTAGCAATAACGTCACCTGCCATCACCGACGGTCTTGAACCTGGAGTGCGGGGAAGAGCACTTCGGTCTCCCAGGCTGTGTCTCGGAGCATGGTCACACCTTGAGGTTTCTTGCACACTCGCTGCTGAACACACGCATGCCATGCATCACTGGCATGACCTCGAACCCTGACCTTCTTTGCAGCTCCTTCAGAACCGTAGCTTGAAAAGTCCCTTTCTTATCACTTATTCTAGTGCCTTCTTTTCTAGATAAGAACTCTGGAGCCTGGAGAGCCGCCAGGCTGGCTCAAGGTCACCCAGATAATGAACAGCAGGTCCACCGCGCTCTGCCTTCGGATCTGGTTCATCCTGCAGGAGAATCAAATCTACCCAGCTCTAGGGGATTTGGGCCGACGCGACTTCCATTTGTGGAGGAGATAACTGACACTCTAAGAGTTTTCAGTAACAGGATTTCTTGGGTAGATGAAGTGGGGAAAAAATCCCCACTGGGAACAAATGTAAAATGAAAAGCTGTGAAAATGCACGCATCTCCGAAAAAAAGGTGTTTAACCTCCTTCGTGGAGTGACTTGTATAGGGAGCGGGTTAGTAAGCACATGCTGACCCAGTTAACACAGGAAGGCATGCAGCTCCAGCCCCAGGCAAGCTGAGAGAGGAGTCTTCTCTCAAATACATGTGCGCAAAGGCCATCCTCGTGTCTCCATGTAAAGCTATTTATTAAAGTAATAGATGCACCTAGGAGCAGTTCCAACAGGAGCTTGAGTTCAATCCTGGGGAAACACCCAGCCTGGGAGCCACTGTGCAACGTGATGTCACTTCTCTTCAACACTGCCAACGGCACAGGAAACCAAAGCTGGCCGTGGAGAGCAAGGGACTCCCACATACTTGGAAAAGTCCAAAGACACCAAACAGCCAAGTGCAAAGTGTAAAGTGTGACTGCATCCTGGATGGAAGGGATGATGTAGACGGGCATCTGGGGCCCTCCAGGAAGCTGGGCTGTACATCACAGATCGCGGGGGGCTGACCAAGCATCCCTCCCTGTGACGAGGCCCTTCTGGGCGTGGGGTCTGTCTGGTTGTTGGGACACACCAGCTGGAGATTTATGAATGAAGAGTTGTGATGATCTCAACTCCCTTCAAATGGTTCTGGGGAAAAAAAAAAAAAAAAAAACATGGGAGAATCCATGGGTAAATGGCTTCATGGTATTATTCTTTAACTTGTATATAGACGTGAAACATTTCAAAATAATTGCCGGCGGGGAGGGGGGGAATGTCTAGTGCAGAGGAGCTCTGTGCAAAAAACGAGATGGCCCTCCTGTTCCCTAGGAGGTCTACGTTCAGTGTAGCTAGTTGTTTCGCTGGTATTTACCGCCAATTAAAGATAAATGCAAATATTGCTCTTTCTTGTGCGTAGTAGGCAACAGTTTAGGTCTTTTGTGCCCCTGTTTCTTTTTTTGACAGGCAGAGTGGACAGTGAGAGAGACAGAGAGAGAGAAAGGTCCTCCTTTGCCATTGGTTCACCCTCCAATGGCTGCCGCGGCCAGCACGCTGTGGCCAGCGCACCGCGCTGATCCGATGGCAGGAGCCAGGTGCTTATCTTGGTCTCCCATGGGGTGCAGGGCCCAAGCACTTGGGCCATCCTCCACTGCACTCCCTGGCCACAGCAGAGAGCTGGCCTGGAAGAGGGGCACCCGGGACAGAATCCGGAGCCCCGACCGGGACTAGAACCCGGTGTGCCGGCGCTGCAAGGCGGAGGATTAGCCTAGTGAGCTGCGGCGCCGGCCTGTGCCCCTGTTTCTTTCACTCAATCCTTCCAGGATTTTTATATCAGGTTTTATGTTGGGGGGCAGCACTGTGGCTCAGCAGGTTAAGCTGCTGCCTGTGATGCCAGCATCCCATAGGAGCACCAGTTCGAGTCCTAGCCGCTCCACTTCCAATCCCAGTCCCTGTTAATGCACCTGGGAAAGCAATGGATGATGGCCCAGGTACTTGGGACCCTGCCACCCATGCGGGAGTGGATGGAAGGAGTTCCAGGTTCCTGGTTTCTGTGGGCCCAGGCCTGGGCAAATGTGGCCATCTGGAGAGTGAACCAGCAGATGGAAGATCTCTTTCCCTCTCTCTCTCTCTCCCTCCCTGTCTCTAAGTTTGCCTTTCAAGTAAACAAAATAAATCTTTAAAACAATTTTTATGTTTCAATCCATACTCAATGTTTTTATTGTAGATAAACTATTTAAGATCGTATAGTGATTAACAAAAGAGTACACAAAATGACTATATTTCCTTTATTGTAAAACCTGATTTTTAAAATAAAACTTAACAGTGGAAGATGGCCCAAGTGCTTGGGCCCCTTGCACCCACGTGGGAGAGCCAAAAGAAGCTCCCGGCTCCTGACATCAGATTGGCTTAGCTCCGGCCGTTGCAGCCAACTGGGGAGTGAACCAGCGGATGGAAGACCTCTCTATCTGTCTCTTTCCCTCTGTAACTTTGCCTCTCAAATAAATAAATAAATAAATAAATCTTTTTTGAAAAACTAAACTTAAATAGTTTATTTCTTTTTGTTAAACGTTCCCTCATTTACAGGTAACAATTCTGGGGCAAGTGCTTGGTTTAGTACAATGCCTGCATCAGATACTGGAGTGCCTGGGTTTGATTCCTGGCCCAGCTCCTGACTCCGGCTTTCTGATGCTGCAGACCCTGGGAGGCAGCAGTGAGGACTCAAGTAATTATGTTCCTGCCGTGCACATGGGAGACAAGGACAAAGTTCCAGCCCCCTAACTTCAGCCTGGTTATTGCTGGCATTTGAAGTGTGAACCAGCAGAAGGGAGCAACTTAATCTCTCTTTCTCTCTCTCTTTTTAAAGATTTATTTGATGGGAAGAGTGACAGAGAGGAAAAGACAGAGAGACAAATCTTCCATCCACTGGTTTATTCCCCAGATGGCCACGACGGCTGAGGATGAGACAGGTTGAACCCAGGGGAGCTAGGAGCGCCATCCTGTCTTCCACGGGGTTGGCAGGGACTCAGTTACTCGAGCCATCATCTTCCGCTTCCCAGAAGCATCAGCGGGGAGTTGATTCGGAAGCAGAATAGTCAGGACTCAAACTGGCACTCTGACATGGTGCGCGCGCATGCCGAACTGTGCTCAACTCAGAGTCACACCGCCTGCCTCCCCCACCCATCTCCCCAGTAAACAATCAAAAACCAAAAGCCAAAACAAGAGTAGTTCTGTTTAACCCCACTCAATGTCATTTCCACGGGGATCATCCCCATCCGTTTCACGAGTCTTCTGAGTCCTCTGCCATGGAGCCCTCTGACCCCGCCCCGGGCTGGACTGTCGCTCACCACAGCGCTGCACAATGATTAACTGGGGCTTTCCTTCACCACCACCCCCGGGAATTCCCATGGCTCTCTCCTGCTTTATCCCTGAGAGTCTGGGTCCCATGCTCTCCCGGCTTCCTGATCTTACAGGTGTCAGTGTTTGGTAGAGAAGTCAAATTCCATTCCAATTCCTGACCCTTACTCTCTAAAAATTCTTGGGATATTTTCTTCTGTCTGATGTCCTGAAATGACACCCTGGTCTTCTCCGGGGTTGGCCGTTTTCATTCACTAGGCGCTGAACACCTGGCGGCCTTTGCATTTGGAAGGGCGTGTTCTTCAGTCCTGGGGAAAGTCGCTGAGCTATTTATTCAATCATTTCTCCTTCCATTCTCTCTGGTCTTCATGTCATGGTGCTCAAGTTTCTGCTCGATGTGACATCAGCTCAAGAGCTAAAATAGCGTCAGATCGTGGAGCATTTAGCATTTGCAGATCAAGGACAGTCGGACAGTATGATCTATGCAAATGTTCCGAAACTGGAAACACTTCTGGTCCCAAGTGCTCCAGATAAGGGATACTAAACATGGTTTAAGGAAGAAACTGGGGGGCTAGCGCTGTGGCATAGAGGGTAAGGCTGCTGCCAGCAGTGTGGGCATCCCACATGGGCACCAGTTCGAGTCCTGGCTGCTCCATTACCGATCTTGCTCTCTGCTATGGCCTGGGAAAGCAGTAGAAGATGGTCCAGGTGCTTGGGCCCCTGCACCTGTGTGGGAGACCCAGAAGAAGCTCCAGCCTCCTGACATCAGAATGGCACAGCTCTGGCTATTGTGGCCATCTGGGGAGTGAACCAGCAGATGGAAGAGCTCTCTCTCTCTCCTCTCTCTGTGTAACGCTGCCTTTCAAATAAATAAGAATATATCTTTAAAAGAAATAAAGAATGAAATAATACAACTCAATGCATTTATATGAAGGTACTTCAAAATATTTGCAGAAAATGAAATTAAAATTGTGTTTATTTTGGTGCAAAATGTTTTCACATGCCAAACCATGTTTTTAAAGTCTTTTAAAATGCACTTATTTTTTAATTTTAGGACTTAATCATTTTTAACATTTTGCCATTTCACTTCATATGTAGAGATTATATGTATACACATATATACGAGTTTCCTTGAAAACAGAGATATTAATATCACAAGGTACAAAAATGTTTAAGTCCAGGCATAGTTTTTCTTTCTTTTAAGATTTATTTTTGGCCGGCGCCGCGGCTCACTAGGCTAATCCTCCGCCTTGCGACACCGGCACACCGGGTTCTAGTCCCGGTCGGGGCGCCGGATTCCGTCCCGGTTGCCCCTCTTCCAGGCCAGCTCTCTGCTGTGGCCAGGGAGTGCAATGGAGGATGGCCCAAGTGCTTGGGCCCTGCACCCCATGGGAGACCAGGATAAGTACCTGGCTCCTGACATCGGATCAGCGTGGTGTGCCAGCCGCAGCACACTGGCCGCGGCAGCCATTGGAGGGTGAACCAATGACAAAGGAAGACCTTTCTCTCTGTCTCTCTCACTGTCCACTCTGTCAAAAAAATAAAAATAAAAATAAAGATTTATTTTTTATTTTTATTTGAAAGTTGGATTTACAGAGAGAGAAGCAGAGGCAGAGAGAGAGAGAGGTCTTCCAACTGCTGGTTCACTCCCCAATTGGCCGCAACAGCCAGAGCTGTGCCAATCTGATGTCAGGGGCCAGGAGCTTTTTCCAGGTCTCCCACACAGGTGCAGTGGCCCAAGGACTTGGCCTGTCTTCTACTGCTTTCCCAGGACATAACAGAGAGATGGTTTGGAAGTGGAGCAGCAAGGACTTGAACCAGCACCCATATGGGATGCCGGTACTGCAGGCAGCAGCTTTACCCGCTGTGCCACAGTGCCAGCCCCAGGCATAGTTTTTCATATTACACATTTTGCCATGAACTTTCTAAAGATCCATGTATATTATATGTTCTACATAGCTTTGTATTTATTTAAAATTAGCTTTACATTTTATAACTATGTAATACATTATTTTATTATATAATTAATTACATACTGTAATAAAATATATCCATACAGACGTAGCTTAATTACAGCCAGATAACCACCACCCAGATCAAAACAGGAAAAATTTCCAACATGCCATTAGGTGGCCCTTGAAATAACCACTAAAGTCATCTCTGTGACATTCTTCAATTTTTTTCCACTGTGAACATTTAGAAATATATATATATATATATATATTTTTTTTTTTTGACAGGCAGAGTGGACAGTGAGAGAGAGAGACAGAGAGAAAGGTCTTCCTTTTGCCATTGGTTCACCCTCCAATGGCCGGCGCGCTGCAGCCGGCGCACCGCGCTGATCCGAAGGCAGGAGCCAGGTGCTTCTCCTGGTCTCCCATGGGGTGCAGGGCCCAAGTTCTTGGGCCATCCTCCCCTGCACTCCTGGGCCACAGCAGAGAGCTGACCTGGAAGAGGAGCAACTGGGACTAGAACCCAGTGCCCATATGGGATGCTGGCACCGTCCAGGTCTCCCACGTGACTGGCCGGGATGCAGGTGCTTGAGCCATCACCTGCTGCTTCCCAGGGTGCACATCAGCAGGAAGCTGATTGGAATCGGTGAGCTGGAACAAAGACCAGGCGTTCCAGGGTGGGATGTGGGCATTCCAAGTGATATCCAAACAAGGGTGCCAGATGCCCCTCTCCTCGGTAAATTTAAGTTAGATATTCTATATACTTTTGGTGAGAGAGATCACAGTGGGCATCTTAGATCTATGATGGTCTACCTTGAGTTAGTAGTGTTGCCACTCACAAACTGCAAGAATCTAGCAACAATTGAACTCTTTTAGCCCTCTGAGGGCTTTCTGCTGTGGTTACTGTGTAGCGAACGCCCGCACACTTGCATACTATGGAGTGCGTAAGACAGTTTTATTATTATTATTGATTCCTGCAGGGGACATTGCTTCAGATTTTCCCATGTACACCCCTTTTGGTGCTCTGTGATGACACTGGCATCTCTCTTTCAGAAGTAATTTTCCTCCAATTTCATAAGCTTGCTATGGTATTTCATTGAGGTCTAATGGCAATCTCCCCATTTTTCTTTGTCTAAAACAGGGATGGGATGGGGAATGTCCAGCCATGGACCTTCTCATGTCCTTCAAGTCTGTTGGTTTGGCCTTGCTAAGGCAACCACGGGCAGGACTCAAAATTCAAGAAGCAGGATAATCTGAAGCCAGGAGCTTCTTCCAGGTCTCCCACGTGGGTGCAGGGACCCAAGCATTTGGGCCATCTTCTGCTTTCCCAGGCCATAGTAGAGAGTAGGATCAAAAGTGGAGTGACTGGGACTCGAACCAGCATCCATATGGGATGCCGGTGCTGCAAGCAGCGGTTTTACCTGCTGTACCACAGTGCTGGCCCCTTCTTCTTTCCTTTTTTTAAGATTTATTTTTTATTTATTTGAAAGGTAAAGTTATAGAGAGAGGGGGAGAGAGAGAGAGAGAGAGAGAGAGAGAGAGAGAGAGAGAGAGAGATTCCAACCACTGGCTTGCTCCCCAAATGGCTGCAACATCCAGGTCTGGATCAGGCTGCAGCCAGGAGCCCGGAGCTCCATCCAGGACTCCCACAAGTGTGGGGGGACCTAGGCACTAGGGCCATCTTCCCCTGCTTTCCCAGGTGCATTAGCAGGGAGCTGGATTGGAAGCAGAGCACCTGAACTCAACTGATGCTCTGATGTGGGGACACAGGTCTTAACTCACTGCCCCCCATCCCAGCCCTGCCTTCATTTCTGAAGGACATTCTCACTGGGTGTAGAATTCCTTACTGTCAGGCCCTTCTCCCCTCCCCTCCCCCTGCTTTCAGCACTCTAAAGACGCCCTTCTGTAGGGCAGGCATTTAGCACACTTGTTAAGAAATTGCTTGGGAGAGTCACTTCCAGTCCAGAGTGCCTGGGCTCAAGTCCTGGTTCTGCTTTTGATTCCGGCTTCTTGCCTGTGTGCGCCTGGGGGGCAACAGGTGATGACTCCAGGACTTGGGTCGCTGCCACCCATGTGGGAGACCCAGATTGAGTTCTGGGCTCCTGGCTTCAGCCTGGCCCAGCCTGGGATATTGTGGGTATTTGGGGGAGTGACCCAGTGCATGGAAGATCTCTGTCTCCAGGTCTCCCACACGGGTGCAGGGGCCCAAGGGCTTGGGCCATCTTCTGCTGCTTTCCCAGGCCATTACAGAGAGCTGAATCAGGGGTGGAGCAGCTGGGACATGAACCGGTGTCCATATGGGACGCCAACACTGCAGGTGGCAGCCTTACCCATTGTGCCACGACACGGGTCCCTTTACTGCCTTTCTAAGAGTTACAAAACACCTAAAAAGCTGTCACCTAGAGGTTAGTGTACTGCCAGCACACACACACTCGCATCAGTGGTTGGTACACTAAGACCCAGGAACCTGTGCCCTCTTCCTTGTAAATAATGTTTTTTAGAAGGCAGTCACTTCTGCTTATGCATTGTTTGTGACTGTTTTCACACTTCAGTGGCAGATATGCCTAATATTAAATATATATTTATAATATATTTACATTATAAATTATATATGTATATATGAAATATATATTAAAGGTTTATTTATTTGAAAGACAGAGTTACAAGAGGGAGAGACAGAGAGAGAGAGAGAGAGTCAGAGAGAGCTCTTCCATCTGCTGCTTCACTCCCCAATGGCCACAGTGGGTGGAGATGAGCCATGTGGAAGTCAGGAAACTGGGACTCCATGCAGGCCTCACATGGGTGGCAGGACCCAAGGACTTGGGCCATCTTTCACTGCTTTCTCAGGTTGTTAGCCGGGAGCTGGATTGAAAGTGGAGCAGCCAGGACTCGAACCAGTGTGTCATGGGATGCAGGTGTCCCAGGCAAGCAGCTCCACACGCTGCATCACAACACCAGCCCCCAAACCTAAAACATTTACTACCTGGTCCTTTACAGATGAAGTTTGTCAGTTCCCATATTAGGCCCTGGTTGCTTCTGTGCTGAACTTCTCTCTCTCTCTCTCTCTCTCTCTCTCTCTCTCTCTTTCTGAGAAAGGTAGAACTAGATTAAAAAGCAAAACAAAATGAAACCCAGCTGCCTTCTGCCCTGTCTTTACAAAATACCCGAGGAGCTCAGAATAGTTCCCAAGGTTGTTCCTGCTTTTTAAACACCGGAAGTGCACGTCAGGAAAGCCAAGGCATGGTATGGACGTGGCATTTAGAGAAGGAAATGGGGCTTCCATTGTCAACCAGCCTTGGCTTCCTGCGAGCAGAGAGCACACAATGCGACCCCTGGGTTCCCCACGGCAGCTGGCGGCTGGCTGACCGCCTGCAATCCCGGGAACTCACATTCTCTGTTCCTGTAGCTTGGCAGTCTCTCTCTCTGTGGCACAGGCACAGGGGCTTTATGGACCTTGAAGATTTCTCTCCTGTTTGGCCAGGGACACCTTCTAGCCTATTTGACCATCACTTTGACTCATTCAGTTCCTTTTTTTTTTTTTCCCCAAAGATGAATGAATTTATTTATTTAAAATCCAGAGTTAGATTGAGAGAGAGAGAGAGAGAGGGAGAGAGAGATCTTCCATCTGCTGGTTCATGCCCCACATGGCTGCACAGGCCAAGGCTGGGCCAGGCTGAAGCCAGGAGCTTCCTCTGGTCTCCCACGTGGATGCAGTGGCCCCAGGACACAGGCCATCTTTCGCTGCTTTCCCAGGCAGGAAGCAGGGAGCTGCATCAGAAGTGGAGCAGCCAGGACTGGTGCCCACGTGAGATGCCCGTGTTGCAGGCAGCAGTTTTACTGGCTATGCCACACCACCGGCCCCTCATTCAGGTGGTTAGCCTTGAGTGCATAGTCTGGTACCACTGAGGCAGCTGGAGCCATGGGGATTCTAATGTGTTACTCCTTCTTCTATAAAGGGTGGCTGTTTGCGTTCATCGTGGTTGGCAATGGACTAGCCTTGTCAAATGACACAAGTTTTCTCACCGGCATGAAGATGAGGAGGCTGAGAAAACGACTCAGTGTTTTTTACCCGCGTGTTTGTCAGTTTTCCACCCCTGTGGACGTAGGAGATACTAACACAAAGGAAGCCGTCTCGGAGTGTAGGATGAGTGAAAAGTCTCTCACACGGCAGAGACCTCTGCAGTCACCGTGAGTGACAGAGGGGAGGGCGCTGTCGTCTAATGCACACTGAATGCCGCTCTGTGTGTTCGTGGTGCCGGGACCTATCCCTGTGAGGCCAGAGGGGACAGGAGGATTTTCTCCCTCCTTTGATCTTGGACTTGGCAGGTGACTTGGCTGTAGCCAGAGGAGTGTGTGACGCACATGGTCAGAAGCACCAATGGCCGTCACGTGCTCTTTTCCCTGTGAGGTCCTGGACTTCAGCAGGTGTAAGGCAGGGCCGGGTGGCCTGGGAGAGACACGCATTGTGGGGGGGAGTGAGGAGATTGCTGGGGGTAAGGCACTGGGATTGGGGGGGGTGGTTTGTTACTATAGTGTGACCTCAAGAAAGCTGGACTTGAATTCTTGGCGATCTGCCTATGGGTCTCAGAGCGTTACGGATATTACATTCCCTTGGCCAAAAACAAGCAAAGTGGGGGAGAAAGGGGCTCAGATACTTTAACTTTAGTGCTACATAATCCACCAGTCGTTAGGATGGGATCTACAATTTATCTGTAAAATTCACTAATGCTTCCTAAAATCCTGAAAGGCCCCGTTGGTGATAACTGAACTCTCTCCTCAGGTCATTAAGGAGCAACGTGGATAATGTTACTCCTCAGTATTCCCATAATCACTTTTCGTCATCGGTAAAGGTAAGCTGGGGCTGGCGTTGTGGCACAGCAAGTCAAACCACCACCTGCGACACCGGCATCCCATGCACACAGGTTCGAGTCCTGGCTGCTCCACTTCTGATCCAGCTTCCCGCTAATGAACCTGGGAAGGCAGCATACGATGACCCAAGTGCTTGGATTCCTGCCACCTACTTGGGAGACCTGGGTGGAGTTCCTGGCTCCTGGTTTGGCCTGGCCTCAGCAACTGTGACCATTTGGGGAGTGAACCAGCAGGTGGAAGATCTCTCTGTCTCTATCTCTGCCTCTCCCTTTCTCTGTAACTCTGTCTCTCAAATAAATAAATAAGTCTTAAAAAGAAAAAAAACTTGTGCATCTTCATGTGGGACAAGCACATTTTTAAAAAATTATTTATTTATTTGAAAGAGTGATGGAGAGAGGAGAGAGGAGAGAGAGAGAATCTTCCATCTGCTGGTTCATTCTCCCAAATGTTTTAAATGGCCAGGGCTGGGCCTGTACTCCATCTAGAGGTCTCTCCTCCCACGTGAGTGGCAGGAACTCCAGCACTTGGGCCCCCAGACTTGGCAACCCAAGCAGTGGCTTAACTCCCTGTGCCACAACGCTGGCCCAGACAAAGCCATCTTTTTTTGTTTGTTTTTGTTTTGTTTTTAAGATTTATGTATTTATTTATTTATTTGAAAGCAGAGTGACAGAGAGAGAGAGAGAGAGAGAGCGCTCTTCCATCCACTAGTTCACTCTGCTAATGGCTGCAATGGTCAGGACTGGACCAAGCTGAAGCCATGAGCCGGGACCTCCAGGAGCTCCGCCTGGGCCTCCCACATGGGTGGCAGGGACTCAAGGACTTGACCATCACCTGCTGTCTCACAGATGCATTAGCAGGGAGCTGGATGGAAAGCACAGGAACCTGACCTTGAACCAGCCTTCCAGTATGGGATGTGAGTGTCCCAAGGGGCACCTCACCCCGCCACGCCACAGGCTTCCCTGACAAGGGCATCTCAACAGCCTTCTTAGTGCAGCAAACTTATTTATTTATTTACTTACTTGAAAGTCAGAGTTACGCAGAGAAGGAGAGGCAGAGAGAGAGAGGTCCTCCATCTGCTGGTTCACTCCCCCAAATGGCTGCAAGGGCCAGAACTGGGCCAATCCAAAGCCAGGAGCCAGGAGCCTCTTCCAGGTGTCCCAAGTGGGTGCAGGGGCCCAAGCACTTGGGGCCATCTTCTACTGCTCTCCCAGGCCATAGCAGAGAGCTGGGTCGGAAGTGGAGCAGCCGGGACTCAAACCAGCGCCCACATGGGATGCCGGCACTGCAGGGCGTGGCTTTATCTGCTGCGCCACAGAGCCGGCCCCAGCCAGCCACTTTGAGCACAGGTTGGGCGATGACAGTGGAAACGCCCAGCTTTACCTACCCATGGTTTTGGAAAGACCCCTTATCCTCCGACTTCTTACTTCTTCCGGTGAATCCAGAAACCCATTTCTGTTCACGTTGCACACGCTGAAACACTGAAGAGCTCATTTTCTGAAGCAATCCGATCTTTGGACTTCTTGTGACTGCCCACCTTTGGTCCCCCGCCTCCTCTCGTCTCAGGGCCCTTGGCCAAGCCCTCTCCTTGGCCTTCCAGTGTTAGGGGTTCCTCAGGAATTGTGCTGGGTTCTCTCCCTCTCTCTTCATGTCTCTCACCCATCTCCACAGCTTCCAGAGTCGTGTTAAGTCACAGGAATTCCTAAACCTGTCTCTAGCACACTCGCCTGTCTACCCAACATCTCTGTTAGGCTCAAACTCAGAGGATCACAAAGTGAGCTGGAAACAGCCCCTGGCTGACGCTGCAGCTCTTGGTGTCCCCCAGCTCAAGATGTGACGCTGCTGCCTGCTAAAAGTCACCCTTGACAATTTCTCCCTTACCCTCCCAGGCCCAGCCCACCCCCATCCCCGTGCCCGTGCAGTCACCAAGGGTCGGCTCCCAGGGAGTGCAGTGCTGTCCAAGTGTCTCCCTACTGCTAGCAGTCCAAGTCAAGTTGTCATGTTTTTCGCTTTTGCTTTTTCACTCAAGCTGCTATGATCCATTATCTCCAGGCTTTCTGTAGAGTATTTCTGGGGGGAATACTGTGGTTCGAATATTTGTGTTTCCCAAAATTTCATATGCTGAAATCTAATGTCCAAGGTGAGGGTTTTAAGAGGTGGAGTTGGGAAGTGATAAGGTGAGTAGGGTGGAGCCTTCCAGAATAAGATTAGAGGTGGGAACTTGGCCCAGGGGTAAGATGCTGGCTGAGATACCCAAGTCCCATGCTGGAGTCCCTGGGTTTGATTCTCAGCTCCGGCTCCGGATTCCAGCTTCCTGCTACTGCGCATCCGGGGAGACACCAGTGATGGCTCAAGGAAGGGAGCTCTGTCACCCTCTTGGGAGACCTGGATTCACATCCTTGCTCCTGACTTTGGTCCAGCCCGACCCAGCCCCAGCCATTGCAGACATCTGGGGATGAACCATCAGATGGAAGCTCTCTCTGCCTCCCTAATAAATAAATTTAAAAAAATTTTTAAATAATATAATTAATGCCCTTGTGAAAAGGACATGGGAGGGATTGTTTATTTTATTTTTAATTTTTTTAAAATTAAAAATTTTTATTTATTTAATTTTGTTATTTGAAAGAGGGAAAGGGGGAGAGAGAGAGAGAGAGAGAGAGAGAGAGAGACTCTTCCATCTGCTGGTTCACTCTCTAGATGCCTGCAACAGCAAGGGCTGGGCCAGGCTGAAGTCAGGTTCCCAGAACCCCATCTGTCTCTTACGTGGGTGGAATGACCCCAGGTACCTGGGCTGACATCTGCTGTCTTCCAGGGGCACCAGCAGGAAACTGGATCGGAAACAGAACTGGACTTGAGCCTAGGGACTCCAGTGTAGGATGCAGCTGTCCTGAGCCGTGTCTCAGCTGCCGTACCCAACTCATGCCCCAGAGAGCACACTTGTGAACAGAGGGTCAAGAGAGCTCTTACGTCCCCCATTTGAGGATGTAACCAAAAGGGGCCATCTGCAAACCGAGAAGCAAGCCCTCACCTGACACTGAACTTGCCGGCTTGGGCTTCTGGCCCCCAGATCTAGGGGAGATACATTTCTGCTGTTTAGAAGCCACTCAGTCTATGGTTTGTGGTAGGAGCCCACGTGAGCTAAGCCAGGGGGTACATTGGCAACATGTGACACGCGTGAAACAGAATCGGAGTTGTTCTACAGATGAGAAGTCGGGTAAGCCTGGACTTCTGCCTGCTCACAGGCACAGCCTCCTGCTGGGTTCTCACGCAGCCTTCTAGACATAATCTCCAGAAATACAAGCCTTTTCCTGCGTGTTCTCTTTTAGTTCTTCATACGGTTGGAGGGTGCACTATGCATGTTTCTTCACTTGCTTTTCACTTACGTGAGCCTGCCGTATTATAGTTCACGTGGCGTCGCATTTTATGCATACACAAAATTTATTCAATCAGAACGTCGTTTAGATGGTTCCCAGTCTTCTGCTACAAACAGCGCTTCAGAGCACAGAGTCACACCTGAGGCTTCCGACTCTTGTGACTGCTGTGTTTCCAATCTGGCAGACGTTTTACAAGTTCACATAGTACATTTCATCAGTCTTTTATGGTTTCAGAGTTTTGTGTCATATTTAGAAGGACCTTCCTACCAAAATTTATGTAAAATTCTTTTTTTTTTTTATTTTTTGACAGGCAGAGTGGACAGTGAGAGAGAGAGACAGAGAAAGGTCTTCCTTTGCCGTTGGTTCACCCTCCAATGGCCGCCGCGGCTGGTGCGCTGCGGCCGGCACACCGCGCTGATCCGATGGCAGGAGCCAGGTGCTTCTCCTGGTCTCCCATGGGGTGCAGGGCCCAAGCACTTGGGCCATCCTCCACTGCACTCCCGGGCCACAGCAGAGAGCTGGCCTGGAAGAGGGGCAACCGGGACAGAATCCGGTGCCCCGACTGGGACTAGAACCCGGTGTGCCGGCGCCACAAGGCGGAGGATTAGCCTAGTGAGCCGCGGCTCTGGCCATGTAAAATCTTACATATTTTCTTCTAATACTTAAAAAGTTTATTTTCGGCTTTAATATTTTGTACTTGTCAACAATTAATTTTAGCATAAAATTGAACTTCATCCTTATCCACACTACTGTTGAATAATGTGTCTGCTTCCCACTGTTTTAGGTCCTCTGGTTGGACATAAAGAACTCCTCTGTACACAGCTCTACACTCAGTCTATTCTGGTGTGTCTGTACTTTCTTACTTTTACTTATTGTAGCTTTGTAATGTGTTTTTACATGCGATAACTTGTATTCCCCTATTACTCTTCTATTCCAGAATTGTCTTTGTTTTGGTAATGATAACTGTTTTCACCTAAACTTTAGAATTAGTTTGTACAGCTAAAACAAACAAAAAAACACAAGCAACAACAATTTATAAAAAGCACTGGTTTTTGAGTGTTTTGTCACTTTAAGTGTGTATGTATAGGGAGCAGCTGTTTGGCCTGGCAGTTAAGACGCCGGTCTACACTGGAGGAGCCGAGTTCACTGCCCGGCTCTGGCTCCTGACTCCAGCTTCCTGCCAGTGTAGACCTTGACAGGTAGCTCAAGGTCAAGTCCTTGGATCCCTGCCACCCACATGGGGGATCTGGATTACATTCCTGGCTCTTGCCTCTGACCCTGCCTCAACCTTGGCTGCTGGTGGGCATTTAGGGAGTGAATCAGCAGATGGGAGCTCTCGTTCTCTTTCTGTTCACTCTCTGCCTCTCAAATAAATTTTTAAAAATTAAAAGCTGTAGACATGTGTGTGTGTATATATATATACATATATATATATAAATTAGTGGAGGATTATTTATATCTTTATACTGTTAAGCTTACCTACCTAAACGAAAGATTGACTTTCCACTAGCATTAAACATTCTCTTTATCTAATCATTACTCATTTCATGGTCAGTTAATTTATCATTATTTGGAGCACTTGGAAGGGATGTCCTCCAGTAGGTTATCTTTTTGCATAAGAAGACAACAGATTTCTTTGTATTAACTTTCACCCAGCCACCTATGGAAGTCTCTTATTCCTGGTAATATTTTTTCCTCTCCTTCTTCTAGGTTTTCTAGGAAAAAAATCATATCATCTGCTATACAAATTACCTAAATCAGTATTCTCAGAAAACTCTGATATAATGGTTATGCCACAGCATCCCTATTTCACTCCTGACTTAAATAAGCGTGTGCCGCATTTAGGCGGAGACTTTAAAGATTTACAATGTTTTGAAGTAGTCTTTTTAGCTTTTATTTGATCAGGTTGTGAATTAGCTTTCTGTTATGTTTATTAAGAGTATTTTTAAAAATAAAAAATGGTTGCTACCAAGTGCTTTCTCAGAATTTATAAACGTACTTGTCCCTTTATTTCCTTGACTGCACCCCCCCCCCCATTCAGGTGTAATGCAGTGGCCACTCCTTAGTCAGGAGAATGTGTTTCAACACCACCAGTGGGTGCTGGAACCTGCCCTGATGGTCCGTGGATAGAACCAAACCCTGGACACACATAATAATGCTCTGGTCAATGACGGACCACACCTAAGACAGGCCCCGGGGATGACATTGCTGAGTGAGGTCACAGCTGGTTTAGTACACTGCATGACGTTCATGCAACACAGATGTCACCTAATGGACTCTAGAATGCACCCCAATCGTGAAGTGACTCCTGACTGCACTGCGTTTTCTCCAGCACATACGTAAGATAGTTACTGAGTGCTGGTTCCAGTCCCGGCTGCTCTACTTCCATTCCAGCTCCCTGCTACTGCTCCTGGAAAAGAAGATGGTCCAAGTGCCTGGGCCCCTGCACCCATGTGGGAGACCTAGAAGAAGTTCCTGGCTCCTGGCTTCGGATTGGCACAGCTCTGGCCGTTGCAGCCAACTGGGGAGTGGACCAGCAGAAGGAAGACCTCTCTCTCTCTCTCTCTCTCTCTCTCTCTCTCTGCCTCTCCTCTCTCTGTGTAACTCTGACTTTCAAATAAATAAATCAATCTTTTAAAAAATAAATAAATCTTTTAAAAAAGAGTTTACTTTACAAATTAGGCACAATAAGATTTATAGCAGTAGTAAAATAGAACAATCATAATATACTCTTTTTTTTGTTTGTTTTTTTGTTTTTTGACAGGCAGAGTGGATAGTGAGAGAGAGAGACAGAGAGAAAGGTCTTCCTTTGCCGTTGGTTCACCCTCCAATGGCCGCCACGGCTGACGCAATGCGGCCAGTGCACCGCGCTGATCCGAAGGCAGGAGCCAGGTACTTATCCTGGTCTCCCATGGGGTGCAGGGCCCAAGCACTTGGGCCATCCTCCACTGCACTCCCAGGCCACAGCAGAGAGCTGGCCTGAAAGAGGGGCAACCAGGACAGAATCCGGCGCCCCGACCGGGACTAGAACCTGGTGTGCCGGTGCCACTAGGTGGAGGATTAGCCTAGTGAGCCGCGGCGCCGGCCCATAATATACTCTTTTTTTTTTTTGAATAGATATAATTTATTTATTTATTTATTTATTTTATTTAATGAGCGTAAATTTCCAAAGTACAGCTTATGGATTACAATAGCTTCCTCCCCCCCGTAACTTCCCTCCCACCCACAACGCTCCCCTCTCCCACTCCTTCTCCCCTTCCCCTTCACATCACGATTAATTTTCAATTATCTTTATATACAGAAGATCAATTTAGCGTATGTTAAGTAAAGATTTCCACATTTTGCTCCCACACAGAAACACAAAGTGTAAAATACTATTTGAGTACTAGTTATAGCATTAATTAAACACCTAAGAGTAACTGTGTATGAATTACAGAGTTCAACCAATAGTTTTAAGTAGAATATAAAATGCATATTTTGTATTGTTGTGGCTTCCCCCCCACGACCTCCCTCCCTCCCGTGGCCCTCCCCTCACCCACTCCCTCTCCCATCCCGCCCTTCATCACGTTTCATTTTCAATTACCTTCATATACTGAAGATCAACTTAGTGTATACTAAGCAGGGATTTCAACACGTTGCACTCACACAACCGAACCAGGTATAGGGTATTGTTTGGCTAGTAGTGTTGTTTTTGAGTTTCATAGTTAAACATATTAAGGACAGAGATCCTGCATGGGGAGCATGTACCCAGTGACTCCCGTTGTTGATTTAACAATTGGCACTCTTATTTATGACGTCAGCAATCACCCGAGACTCTTGCTATGAGCTGTCTAGGCTATGGAGGCCCCTTGAGTTCACCAACTCTGAATTTGTTTAGTCAAGGCCGTATCACAGTGGAGGTTCCTTCCTCCCTTCAGAGAAAGGTGCCTCTCTCCTTCATGGCCTGATCCTTCTGCTGGGGTGTTGTTCACCAGGATCCTTCATTTAGATTGCTTTTTGCCACTGTGTCATGGCTTTCCATGCCTGCGAGACTCTCATGGACCTTTTAGTCAGATCCGAATGTCCCAAGGGTTGATTCTGAGGCAGGAGTGCTGTTTTGGGCATTTGCCATTCTATGAGTCTGCTGTGTGTCCTGCTTCTCCCGCAGGATCATTCTCTCCCTTTTGATTCTATCTTCCATTAGTTGCTTACACTGGTCTTATTTGTGATATCTCTTCCACACTTATCCTATCTTTTTGATCAGTTGTGTATTTATATTTGTCTCTTTACCAAGTGTGCTGGCATTGGTACCTGCCTCCTTGGTAAGGCTGAGTTGAAATCCCCTGGCACATTTCTAGTTCCACCATTGGAGGTAGGTCCGAGTGAGTATGTGCCATCCTATATATCTCCTCCCTCTCTTATTCCCACTCCTATGTTTCACAGAGATCAATTTTCTGTTAATTTTTAAACGCTTAAGAATGGTTGTGCATTGATTGCAGAGTTCAGCCAGTGGTCTTGTGTAGAGCAAACCGAGCAACAACAACAACAACAAAAATACTAAAGGAACAAAATAGTAAGTTGTTCCTCAACAGTCTAGCCAAGGGCTGCTCATGTCATTGTGTCTCATAGTGTCCATTTCACTTCAATGGGTATCATTTTAGGTGCTCGTTTAGTTGCCATCGATCAGGGAGAGCAAGTGATATTTGTCCCTTTTGGACTGGCTTATTTCACTCAGCATGATGTTTTCCAGCTTCCTCCATTTTGTTGCAAATGCCCGGATTTCATTGTTTTTTTACTGCTGTATAGTGTTCCATAGAGTACATATCCCATAGTTTCTTTATCCAGTCATCCGTTGATGGACATTTAGGTTGATTCCATGTCTTAGCTATTGTGAATTGAGCTGCAACAAATATTGAGGTGCAAATGGCTTTTTCACCCCTTTAATTCCATTTGGGTATATTCCAAGGAGTGGGATGGCTGGGTCCTGTGGTAGTGCTATATTCGGGTTTCTGAGGATTCTCCAGACTGTCTTCCATAGTGGCTTTACCAGCTTGCATTACCACCAACAGTGGATTAGTGTCCCCTTTTCTCCACATCCTCGCCAGCATCTGTTGTTGGCTGATTTCTGTATGTGAGCCAATCTAACCGGAGTGAGGTGGTATCTCATTGTGGTTTTGATCTGCATTTCCCTGATGGCTAGGGATCCTGAGCATTTTTTCATGTGTCTGTTGGCCATTTGGATTTCCTCTTTTGAAAAATGTCTGTTAAGGTCCTTGGCCCATTTTTTTATTGGGTTGTTTGTTTTGATTCTGTGGTGTTTTTTGATCATTGTGTAGATTCTAGTTGTTAATCCTTTATCTGTTGTGTGGTTTGCGAATAACGTCTCCCATTCTGTTGGTTGCCTCTTCACTTTCCTGACTGTTTTCTTTGCTGTTAAGAAACTCTTCAGGCCGGCGCCGCGGCTCACTAGGCTAATCCTCCGCCTTGCGGCACCGGCACACCAGGTTCTAGTCCCAGTTGGGGCGCCGGATTCTGTCCCGGTTGCCCCTCTTCCAGGCCAGCTCTCTGCTGTGGCCCGGGAGTGCAGTGGAGGATGGCCCAATTACTTGGGCCCTGCACCCCATGGGAGACCAGGAGAAGTACCTGGCTCCTGCCATCGGATCAGTGCGGTGCGCCGGCCGCAGCACGCCGGCCACAGCGGCCATTGGAGGGTGAACCAATGGCAAAGGAAGACCTTTCTCTCTGTCTCTCTCTCTCACTGTCCACTCTGTCTGTCAAAAAATAAAAATAAAAAAATAAAGAAACTCTTCAATTTGAGGTAATCCCATTTGTTTATTTTATCTTTGATTACCTGTGCCTGTGGGGTCTTCTCCAGGAATTCTTCACCTATTCCAATATCTTGAAGGGTTTCCCCTATGCTCTCAATTAGTTTCATGGTGTTGTGGCACATCTCTAGTTCTTTGATCCATGTTGAGTGGATTTTTGTATAAGGTGTAAGGTAGGGGTCTTGCTTCATACTGCGACATGTGGACATCCAGTTTTCCCAGCACCATTTGTTGAAGAGGCTGTCCTTGTTCCAGGGGTTGGTTTTAGGTCCTTTGTCGAATATGAGTTGGTTATAGATGTTTGGATTGATCTCCAGTGTTTCTATTCTGTTCCATTGGTCTATCCATCTGTTTTTGTACCAGTACCAGGCTGTTTTGATTATAACTGCCCTGTAGTATGCCTTGAAGTCTGGAATTGTGATGCCTCCGGCCTTGTTTTTATTGTAAAGGATTGCTTTAGCTATTCTGGGTCTCCTGTTTCTCCATATGAATTTCAGCATCATTTTTTCTAGGTCTTTGAAGAATGACTTTGGTATTTTGATTGGTATTGCATTGAACTTGTAAATTGCTTTTGGGAGAATGGACATTTTGATGATATTGATTCTTCCAATCCATGAGCATGGCAGGTTTTTCCATTTTTTTGTGTCGTCTTCTATTTCTTTCTTTAGTGTTTTGTAATTTTCATGATAGAGGTCTTTGACCTCCTTGGTTAAATTTATTCCAAGGTACTTTATTGTTTTTGTGGCTATCATGAATGGGATTGATCTTAGTAGTTCTTCCTCGGCCCTGGCATTGTCTGTGTATACAAAGACTGTTGATTTCTGAGTGTTGACTTGGTATCCTGCTACTTTACCAAACTCTTCTATGAGTTCCAGTAGTCTCTTATAGGAGTTTATCGGGTCCCCTATATATGGTATCATGTCATCTGCAAATAGGGATAGTTTAACTTCCTCCTTTCCCATTTGTATCCCTTTAATTTCTTTTTCTTGCCTTATGGCTCTGGCTAACACTTCTAGGACTATATTGAATAGCAATGGCGAGAGTGGGCATCCCTGTCTGGTGCCAGTTTTCAATGGAAATGCCTCCAACTTTTCCCCATTCAATATGATGCTGGCCTTTGGTTTATCATAGATTGCCTTAATTGTGTTGAGGAATGTTCCTTCTAACCCCAATTTGCTTAGGGTTTTCATCATGAAAGGGTGTTGTATTTTGTCAAATGCTTTCTCTGAATCTATTGAGATAACCATATGATTTTTGTTTCTCAATTTATTAATGTGATGTATTACATTGATTGACTTTCGAATATTGAACCATCCCTGCATACCAGGGATAAATCCCACTTGGTCCGGGTGAATGATCTTTCTGATGTGTAGTTGGATTCGGTTTGCCAGAATTTTGTTGAGTATTTTTGCATCTATGTTCACCAGGGAGATAGGTCTGTAGTTTTCTTTCTCTGTTGTGTCTTTTCCGGGCTTAGGAATTAAGGTGATATTGGCTTCGTAGAAGGAATTTGGAAGGATTCCCTCTCTTTCAATTGTTTTGAATAATTTGAGAAGAACTGGGGTTAGTTGTTCTCTAAATGTCTTGTAAAATTCGGCAGTGAAGCCATCCGGTCCTGGGCTCTTCTTTTTCGGTAGTGCGTTTATTACTGATTCAATTTCTTCCATGGTTATGGGTCTGTTTAGATTTTCCATATCTTCACAGCTCAGTTTAGGAAGGTTGTATTTGTTCAGGAATCTATCCATTTCTTCCAGGTTCCCCAATTTGTTAGCATACATCTCTTTGTAGTAGTTTCTGATGATTCTTTTTATTTCTGTTGTGTCTGTCGTTACATTTCCATTACTATCTTTGATTTTACAGATTTGGGTCTTCTCTCTCCTTTTTTTGGTTAGTTGGGCCAATGGTGTGTTGATTTTGTTTATTTTTTCAAAGAACCAGCTCCTGGTTTTGTTGATCTTTTGTATTGTTTTTTTTTTTGGTTTCAATTCTGTTTATTTCTTCTCTGATCTTTAGTATTTCTTTCCTCCTTTTGGATTTGGGCTTGATTTGCTGCTGTTTTTCTAGATCCTTGAGGTATATGGAGAGTTCATTTGTTTGGTTCCTTTCCAGCTTCTTGATGTAAGCACTAATTGCTATAAACTTTCTTCTTAGCACTGCTTTTGCTGTGTCCCACAGGTTTTGATAGGTTGTGTTATCATTTTCATTTGTTTCTAGAAATCTTTTGAATTCTCTCTTTTTTTTTTTTTTTTTTTGACAGGCAGAGTGGACAGTGAGAGAGAGAGACAGAGAGAAAGGTCTTCCTTTGCCGTTGGTTCACCCTCCAATGGCCGCCGCGGCCGGCGCGCTGCGGCCGGCGCACCGCGCTGATCCGATGGCAGGAGCCAGGAGCCAGGTGCTTTTCCTGGTTTCCCATGGGGTGCAGGGCCCAAGCACCTGGGCCATCCTCCACTGCACTCCCTGGCCACAGCAGAGGGCTGGCCTGGAAGAGGGGCAACCGGGACAGAATCCGGCGCCCCGACCGGGACTAGAACCCGGTGTGCCGGCGCCGCTAGGCGGAGGATTAGCCTAGTGAGCCGCGGCGCCGGCCTGAATTCTCTTTTAATTTCTTCGATGACCCACTGTTCATTTAGGATCATGTTGTCCATTCTCCATATATTTGCATATGGTGTAGAGATTCTTGGGTTGTTGATTTCAAGTTTCACTGCGCTATGGTCTGAGAAGCTGCATGGTATAGTTTCAATTTTTTTGAATTTGTTGAGGCTCCCTTTATGGCCTAGTATATGGTCAATCCTAGAGAATATTCCATGTACTGGGGAGAATTACGTGAACTCTGTGTCTGTGGGGTGGAAGGTTCTGAAGATATCTATTAGGTCTATTTAGTCTATGGCATCAATTAGCTCTGTTGTTTCCTTGTTGAATTTCTGTCTGGTTGATCTGTCCATTGGTGACAGTGGGGTGTTGAAGTCCCCTGTTACTATTGTATTTGAGTCTATATCTCCCTTTAAATCCTTTAGTAATTCTTTCAGGTAGACAGGCACCCTGTAATTTGGTGCATATACATTTATAATAGTAATGTCTTCCTGTTGGATAGATCCTTTAATCATTATATAGTGCCCTTCTCTGTCTCTTTTAATAGTTTTTATGTTAAAGTCTATTTTGTCTGATATTAGGATGGCCACACCAGCTCTTTTTTGATTTCCATTAGCTTGGAGTATCTTTTTCCATCCTTTCACTTTCAGTCTGCGTGCATCTTTGCTGATGAGGTGTGTCTCCTGAAGGCAGCATATAGATGGATTCTCTTTCTTTATCCAATCAGCTAGTCTATGTCTCTTTGTAGTGGAATTAAGACCATTCACATTCAGTGTGATTACTGTTAAGTACTGTCTTTTCCCCTTCATGTTTCCTGAAATGAGCTGGTTATGTATTTTGAACTTTGTTTGTGGGTTACTCTACGTTCGCTTTTTTTTGCAGTGAAGTTCTTGTTTTTGTATTTCTGTGTGTAGCACGTCTTTGAGCAAGTGTTGTAGGGTTGGACGCGTGGATACAAATTCTTTCAGTTTCTGTTTGTCGTGGAAGATCTTTATTTCCCCTTCATTCATAAATGATAGCTTTGCAGGATATAGTATTCTAGGTTGGCATTGTTTGTCTTTTAAAACTTGAAATATATCATTCCATTGTCTCCTTGCCTGTAGTGTTTGCAATGAGAAGTCTGGGGTAAGTCTGATTGACTTACCCCTGAATGTGATTTGTCGCTTTTCTCTGGCACATTTTAGGATTTGTTCTTTGTGTGTCACTGAACTGAGTGTTGCCACAATGTGTCATGGTGAATTTCTCTTCTGGTGTACTCTGTTCGGAGTCCTGGCTATCTGTTGTATTTGTGTGTTGTTATCCAGCTGCCTCTGTTTGAAGTTTTCTGATATTATTTCGTTGAAGACACCTTCCAATCCATTCTCTCTTTCCACCCCCTCAGGGACTCCTATTATCCGAACATTACACCGTTTGATTGAATCTTGTAGGTCTCCGACCGTATTTTTTAATTTTTTAATTTCTTCTTCCTGTGTTTGAACTGACTGTATTATTTCTGGAAGTTTGTCTTTGAATTCTGATATTCGGTCTTCTATTTCATCTGTTTAATTTCCGAGGGATTCCACGGTGTTTTTTATATGGTCAATTGAGTTTATCAGTTCTAGTATCTCATTCTGGCTTCTCTTTAGGATCTCTAATCCTTGGGCTTGTTTTTCATTCAGCTCTTGACACTGTTTCTCATTATTTATAAGTATTCTGATTACTAATTTTCTGAATTATTTTTCTGGCATGTTTTCAACTTCTTCTTCTTCTGCCTCTTTTATGGTTGGTTTAGCCTGCTCCATTGGCAAGTTTATATGTTCTTCTATATTCTTATTGTGGGTTTTTGTTTTGTTTTTTGGCATACCATCTGGGTGATTTTTCAGGTTGATTTCCCTCTGCTATAGGCTGCTGTGAGTCTGTACCAATATCCAGTGTAAGCAGGCTGCTCTACACAGCCCGAACGTAAACAGACAGGATGGCTGCTCTCTGCCCACTGCAGCTCTGGATCCTGCCCCCCCACCCCACCCCGGGCAGGCGCTATTCAGTTGTTGTTTTTTTTTTTTTCTTGTAACTTGAGTAGATGGGTGTCAGGGCTTTGAGCTGCCCTCCCTTGAGCAAGAAGTGTCCTGTTGTTCCGCCCATAATATACTCTTAAAACTTATGTGAATGTAGTCTCTCTCTTTCTCAGAAGAGGGAATTTCTCATTTAATAATTTTGGACTGCAGTTAACTTTGGGAAACTAAAACTGTAGAAAGCAAAGCCTCGGATGATGTGGGCACTGCTCCAGGATTCTTGCCTTGTCAGCCTTAAATTATGTGACTCTGTAATTCCCTTCCTGACTGCTGTCATAGTTGAGTTTTTATTTTAATATTAAGTTAATGTCACAAAAAAGACTTAAGGAGATTCCCATCACTTTGCAATCTAGAACAACTTACCAGTATTAGAGTCATCCAGTCCTCATGGTTGGGGAGAATTCCATTGCTCAACCACCTGGTCACAGCTATGGGGCTGAGGGTCTGGGCAGGGAGGGGGTGTGGGAGATTTGTCTGCTTTGGTTTCTGGTCTCTTCTAGTGTCAATTAAAAAAATTACTGTATTTAATTGAATAGCAGAGTGACAGAGAGTGAGGAAGAAAGAAGGCGATCTTCCATCTAATGGTTCTCTCCCCATATGACAGCAACAGCTGGGGCTGGGCTAGGCCAAAGCCGGCAGCTTGGAATTCAATTTGAGTTTCTCACATGGGTGGCAGGTACTTGAGCCGTCACCTGCTTCCATCCAGAGTGTGCATTGCAGGAAGATGGATGAGAAGTGGAGCTGGAGTTTGAATCCAGGGGCTCTGGAATGGGCTGTGAGTGTCCCAGGCAGTGACTTAAATACTGCACCCAGTGTTTGCTCCCTGAGTCACATGTTAAATGTAAAGGCAGTGATGGACCGGAAGAATAAAGATGGAAAATGACAAGCCATGTAAGCACCAACTGAAAAAGTTGCTGTGGCAAATTAATCTAAAAAAAAAATAGTTGGAAAAGCAAGAGGTACTGCTAGGGATAAAGAGCGGTATTTCATGATAGTAAAAGTAAGTTCAACAGAAAAACATAAGAATCACAAATGTGTATGTATCTAATAAAATTGAACAGAAAACAAAAAAGAAATAAGCAAATCCACCGTCAAGCAAACAAAAATCAGTAACAACTCCAAAGATTTTAGTTGCACTATTAGCCAAACTGATAATTGACATTTATAACTGCAGACTAAACACTGTTTTCTTTGTTTTAATTAAAAACCAATATATTTGATTGGGGCTGGCCTGTGGCACTTGCATCCCATATGGGCACTGGTTCAAGACCTCGCTGCTCCACTTCCGATCCAGCTCACTGCTAATGTCCTGGGACAGCAGAAGAAGATAGCCCAAGTGCTTGAGTCCCTGCACCCACATGGGAGACCCGGATGAAGCTCCTGGCTCCTGGCTTCGGTCTGGCCCAGCCACTGCTGTATGGCCATCTGGGAGTAAACCAGTAGATGGAGCTGGTGCCGTGGCTCAGCGGCGCTGGCATACCAGGTTCTAGTCCCTGTTGGGGCGCCAGATTCTTCCCGGTTGCTCCTCTTCCAGTCAGCTCTCTGCTGTGGCCCGGGAGGGCAGTGGAGGATGGCCCAAGTCCTTGGGCCCTGCACCCGCATGGGAGACCAGGAGGAAGCGCCTGGCTCCTGGATTCGGATTGGTGCAGTTCCAGCCGTAGTGGCCATTTGTGGGGTGAACCAAAGGAAGGAAGACCTTTCTCTCTGTCTCTCTCTCTCATTGTCTAACTCTGCATGCCAAAAACAAAACAAAACAAAAAAAACCAGCAGATAGAAGACCTCTGCCTTTCAAATAAATAAATAAATCTTTAAAACACACACACACACACACACAATATATTTGAGAGGCAGAGTGATGGAAATGGAGAGACAGACATACAGGGGAGAGCTCTCAGAGCTCTTGGGCCATCCTCCACTGCACTCCCAGGCCAGAGCAGAGAGCTGGACTGGAAGGGAACAACCGGGACAGAATCCGGCGGCCCGACCGGGACTAGAATCCGGTGTGCTGGCGCTGCAGGTGGAGGATTAGCCTAGTGAGCTATGGCGGCGCCGGCACCTTTTTTCTTAACACATACGTTATTTAGAAACGTATTTCATTCATATTTTAAATTGGGATTGGACTGAAGTCAAAGCAGACAGCCAGGAACTCAATCCAGGTCTCCCACCTGGGCGACAGGGACCCAGCTACCTGAGCCATCACTGCTGCCTCCCAGGGTCTGCATTAGCAGGAATCTGGAGTGAGGAGGCAGAATCCAACTCAGGGACTGCCATGTGGGCCATAGGTCTGTTAACTGGTACCTTAAGTCACCCATGGGGGAGATCTAGGCTCCTGACTTTTACCTTGTCTAGCCCCAGCTGTTGTGGGCATTTGTTCTGGGACAAGAAGACTGAAGATCTCTCCTCTGTTGTCCAACTGACCCTGTCTTTGTTTCTGTCTCTATCCCTTTCAAAAAAAATAAAAGAAATAAATTTTAAAAAGAAATATTTAAAATTGAAATAATAATTTAAAATATGAATGAAATATTATTAGCCAAAATGTATGAGATGTAGCTACAATAGGAAACACTTTAATGCACAAACTAGAAGAAAAGTCGAAAATTACTTACCTAACCTTCCATGAAAATGCTAGAAAAATAAGCCACATTTAATCCAAAGGAGCTAGAAGGAAAGAGACATTTAGAAATAAGAGTAGAAATTGGTGAGAAACAGACCAGCCAGAAAGTCAATGAGATTAGAAGTTGGTCCTCCGAAAGGATTAATAAAAGTAATATAACATTTCCAAAAAGGAGCAAAAAAAAAAAAAAAAAAAGAGGAAACACAAACTGTCAGTATCAGTCACGACAATGACAATCCACCACAGAGCTCCAGGTAAGAAAAGGAGAACAGGAGGAAATTCAGAACAGTGCTGCTTCAATCAATTCATCAGTCTAGACGACACGCGGAGACTTCAAAAAATCACTGTATCAGGACAGACATAAGGAGGAATATCACATGTGTTATCAAATCTATGAAAGACGTGGAATCTGTTGTTAAAAACAGAACCTCAGTAAAGACCGCAGTTTGCAGTGGCTTCCCCGGTAAGTTTTTCCAGACATTTAAGGAAGAAACAATACCAAGCTTAACTTTTTCAGGGAATGGGAAAAGGGGGCTATTTCCTAATGCAGTTTTTAAGGCCAGCATAAATAACTTTGATAACAGAACCTGACAAGAACAGTACAGAGAAGCTCACTTACAGACCAAGTTCCTGATGAACACAAACTTAAAAAAAAAAAAAAGTTAGTAAATTCAATCCAGCAATTTGTAACAAGGTTCATGGGCTGTGGGGCCAGCGATGGGGTACAGCAGGTTAAGCCACTACTGTGACACTGGCATCACATATCAGAACACAGGTTTGAGTCCCAGTTGTTCCATTTCTAATCTAGCTCCTTGCTGAGTGCCTGGGAAGGCAGCAGAGTGATGGCCCAAGTGTTTGGGTCCCTGCACCCACATGGGAGACCCAGAGGGAATTCCTGGCTCCTGGTCTACTCCTGGGCCTGCATCAACCATTATGGCCATTTGAGGAGTGAAAAAGCTGATAGATCTCTCTCTCTCTCTCTCTCTCTCTCTCTCTCTGTTATTCTTTCAAATAAATAAATGCATCTTTAAAAGATAAAAAAAGTTAACATACTATGACCCACTGGGTTTACCTTGGGAATACAATGTGGGTTTAGCAGTCAAAAAGGAATTATTAACAGAAAAATGCTAGTATAATATTGGAGGAAAGCCATGTGATCGTTTCAATACAGAAATCACTCAGCAAAATCCAGACCTGTTCATGACACAGACGTGTAGGACTGGATTCATGTCGCTTCTACAAAAGCCTATAGCGAATGTCATACTGAATTGTAAGCTGTGACGTACTGAAGGCTTTCCCCGCCAGGATCAGACGAGACGAGAATGTACCATTATCACTCACATTCCGTGTTGTTCTGGGGGTTCAGGCAGCTGAAGAACAGGACAGCACTTTATGCCAGCAGTTAGGTGCCTGGATTCCACATCAGGGGCCTGGCTTCAACACTGGGCCCTCGCTCCTGACCTCAGCTCCCTGCCCGTGCACACCTGGGGAGGCAGCAGTGAGGCCTCAAGTCGTTGGGTCCCTGCCCCCCACTTGTGAGACTGAGTTGGTGGCTCCTGGCTCCGGCAGGCACAGCACAGCCCTCTGCTGTTACAAGCATTTGGGGAGCGAACCAGTAGATGGGCGTTCTCTCTCTCTCTGCCTTTCAAATACCTAAATAAAATTTACAAAAAGAAATAAAGAATACATAGTTTGAAGATTGATGGTATTGTTCACTGGTAAAATGATTATGTATTCAGAAATTTCAAGAAATTTAATAATAGTTTACGGGAACTAATCGGTGAATTAAGCAAAGAAAATCAATTGTTCCAATACAGCGCTCACAAAGAACTACAAAATGAAATACATAACTCTTATCATTTACTATAATTTTTTTTTTATTTATTTGACAGGCAGAGTTACAGACAGTGAGAGAAAGACAGAGAGAAAGGTCTTCCTTCCGTTGGTTCACTCCCCAAATGGCTGCCACGGCCGGCGCTGTGCCGATCTGAAGCCAGGAGCCAGGTGCTTCCTCCTGGTCTCCCATGCAGGTGCAGGGCCCAAGCACCTGGGCCATCCTCCACTGCCCTCCCAGGCCACAGCAGAGAGCTGGACTGGAAGAGGAGCAACTGGGACTAGAACCCGGCACCCATAAGGGATGCCGGAGCCGCAGGTGGAGGATTAACCAAGTGAGCCATGGCGCCGGCCCCATTTACTATAATCTTTAAAGATTTATTTATTTATTTGAGAGACATAGTTATAGATAGAGAGAGAGAGACAGAGCGAGAGAGGTCTTCTGTCTGCTGGTTCACTCCCCAAATGGCTGCAAATGGCCAGAGCTAGGTCAATCCAAAGCCAGGAGCTAGGAACTTCTTCTGGGTCTCCCATGTGGGTGCAGGGGCCCAAGCACTTGGGCCATCTTCTGCTGTTTTTCCAGGCCATAGCAGAGATCTGGATCAGAAGAGAATCAGTCAGAACATGAACCTGCTCCCGTATGGGATGCTGGCGCCACAGGTAGAGGCTTAACCTATTACACCACAGCGCTGGCCCCGACTATAATATTTTTAAAATATTAAATATCTAGAAATTAACGTAGCAAGGTCACTACACTGAAAACTAAAACTAAAGACCAAAATATAGGTGCTTTTTTAAAAAATATTTATTTATTTATTTGAAAGTCAGAGTTACACAGAGAGAGAGGAGGGGCAGAGAGTGAGAGAGAGATCTTTCATCTGCTGGCTCACTCCCCAGTTGGCCTCAACGCTGGAACTGCACAGTTCCAAATCCAGGAGCCAGGAGCTTCTTCCGGGTCTCCCATGTGGGTGCAGGGGCACAAGGTCTTTCCCAGGCCATAGCAGTGAGCTGGATCGGAAGTGGAGCAGCCCGGTCTCGAACCAGCGCCCATATGGGATCCGGTGCTTCAGGTTAGGGTGTTAACCCTCTGCACCACAGCACCAGCCCCTAGGTGCTTTTTGACTTGTGATGGGGTTATACCCAGGTAAATTCATCCCAAATTGAACGTATCGTAAGATGGAAATGCACTGAATACTTGCAACCCACTGATGTCCCAGCTCAGCCACACAGCACACTGTTCCTGGTGTGAGTACAGGACTGACTAGGAGCTGCATTTGCTGCCCCTGCCCAGCATCCACAGACAGGACCGGACTGCACAGCATTAAGCTGGGAAAAGAGCCACATTCAAAATTCGAAGTTTCAACCGAGTGTGCATTGCTTTCACTCCCTGGCAAAGTCAAACTATCCTAAGTCAGGGACCGTGTGTGTTTGGAGGTAGAGGTTGTGTAAATGGGTTGGAAGACTGACTATTGTTAACATGCCGTTTACTGTTGTGGTAATGGCCCTGAACTTGATCATACCTCTCTGATTCCACGTACTTCAACAGAGCTTCGCGATGACTTGGACCTTGGTCTGTGACTTGATTTGGCCAATGGGGCGAGTAGCAAATGTGATGTGTGCAGAAACTCGGGCAGCCTTTGTGTATTGGGTTTACCTTGGTTTCCTCTGCCCCGTGGACACACCTGGTTAGCCTACTGATACATGAGAGACCATTTGGAAAGAGCTTCTTGGTCAACACGAGGTCTGGTACTTTTTTTTTTTCCTTCTAAAATTTTATTTATTTGGTCGAAAGGCAGAGTGACAGATAGATGGAGAGAGAGAGAGAGAGAGATAGAGACAGAGATATTTCCCATCTGCTGATTCACTCCCCAGATGTCTACAATAGCTGGAGCCGGGCCAGGCTAAAGCCAGGAACCTGGAACTCAGTCTGAGTTTTCCACAGGGGCGGCAGGGACTCAACCACTCGAGCCATCACCGGCTGCCTCCCAGAGCGCACATGAGCAGGAAGCTGGAGTCCGGAGCAGTCCAGGGTGGAACCCAGGTGCTTGCATATGGGATGCAGGGGTCCCACGTTGCCTTCTAACTGCGGAGGCAAACAGTGGCCCTGGTGAGGCGCTTTTCTCTGCACGAGTCGCATGGCAGTGCCAGTGACATAGCGTGAGTGATGATCTGTTCAGTTTTGTCTCTCGGATCGTCGACCAACTCCATGAGACCAAATAGGACGCTTGTTCATGACTGCACTTCAGGTACCTAGCCCTGCGCCTGGCACACATGAAGGGCTCAGAACTGCCTGTTCATCGGTAAATGGGTGAGCGGTTTGGCTCAGACCTCCAGCTTGGCTGCTTGGTAGCTTTGGCTTGACAGTGCTACACCTGGCTTGACACCTTCAGGTTCATCTCCTGCGACACGGGTTCTTGTGAGAAATAATCTTTATGAAAACTCTCTCCTCTTCCCCAAATTCTCACTCCCACTCTCAACTGGCCCTCCCAGGTCTGCCACACACTTACAGCTGGATGACGCATGAGCCAAAGCTCTGGGCCATGGATGTGGGCTTCCTCCAGGCAGGGTTCAGCTGGCTCCCCGCCTCCTGCCTTGGAATCCAACGCGTGGAGTGCATTTGCTTCCATTCGGTCTTCTCCTTTACTCTCGGGCTTTTTCAGAGCTGGAGGCCAATCTAAATGGCCCCCGTGTCCCCAGCACTGGTCAGTGCAGCCTCAGGAGTGCAGACAGACAACAGAAACCTGCAAAGTGAACTAATATCTTACTGCACTTCATTGCAGCTAACCTGTCGATCTGTAGATCTGAATGGTGGCCGAGTCCTTGAGGCATCAGTAAGAGAGGCGGACAGGGAGAGGGTGAGCTCTGGTCGGACACGTTGACACTGGTTTGTGCCATTTGTTTGATCACTCACTGTCTTCACATCCTTTGTGAAAAGGCCCTTTAATAAACAAAATTGTGAATGGTGCATCATACTTGACTTTTTTTTCTTCTCTCCAGGGTAAATACTGCCATTACTTTTGGGGTTCCAGTGACCAGAAAACAGGCTATGTTCTCGTAAGGGTGCCATGTGAATGATGGAAGAATTAACTCCTAGAGATTCTGTTATCATATAGCTTGGGGTTTTATGGCTTAAGAATACTGCAAAATGGTGAAGTTAGCATTCTTTTTAACTTTAGCTTTTTCTTTTTTAAGATTTATTTTATTTACTTGAAAGGCAGAGCTAGAGAGAGAGAGAGAGAGAGAGAATCTTCCATCTGCTGGTTCACTACCCAATGGCCACAGCAGCTGGGACTAAGCTGAGTTGAAGCCAGGAGCCAAGAACTTCTTTCGGGTCTCCCACGAAGTGGGGAGGGGCCCAACCACTTGGGCCATCTGCCTCTGCTTTCCCAGGCCATCAGCATGGAGCTGGATGAAAGTAGAGAAGCTGGGTCTCAGACCAGCACTCACAGGGGATGCCGGTGCCAGCTTAATCCACTACACCACAGCGTCAGCCACTATGTTTAGATTTAGGAGAGATGTACCTGCATCTTGTTGTTGGAGCTAGTGACTATTAGAGACTACGGATCAATAGCCCAGACAAAGCTGAACATATAGTTTAAGTCATTTATCATATGGAATAAAAATTGGGTCATAGGAAGAGGTTGAGAGAAGGTTTATTTCTTTCTTTCTTTTTTTTTTTGAAGATTTATTTATTTATTTGAAAGTCAGAGTTACACAGAGAGAGATGGAGAGGCAGAGAGCGTGCGCGCGAGAGGTCTTTCATCCGCTGGTTCACTCCCCAACTGGTCACAACAGCCAGAGCTGCGCCGATCCATAGCCAGGAGCCAGGAGCTTCCTCTGGGTCTCCCACGCAGGTGCAGGGGCCCAAGGACTTGTGCCACCTTCTTCTGCTTTCCCAGGCCATAGCAGAGAGCTGGATTGGAAGTGGAAAAGCCAGGCCTCGAACCAGTGCCCATATGGGATGCCAGCACTGCAGGCGACAGCCTTACCCACTACACCACAGCGCTGGCCCCAGAAAGAAGGTTTCAAGAGAAGGAAGAACATGTAAATGGTTTCCAAGCCCCTAGTTATGTAAAGAATGAAACAGATTTGTTGAGAGACCACCAGGCTACTGGTATTTTGAGACTTGCTGCCACATATGTTTATTTCTGAAATAAGTGGGAAGAAGCCTGTTCATGATATTCGAGACCTCTAAGGTCTCAGGCTGCTAGGTAAAATTATAGGAAATTGAGTTCTACTTTTTTCTTCTGATGACATATACCTGACTGTTGAAAATTAAAAAAAAAAAAATTGGGACCGGTGTTGTAGCTCAGCTGTTTAAAGCTGTGACCTGCAGTGCCAGCATCCCACATGGAGCCAGTTCAAGACCTGGCTGCTTCCCTTCCAACCCAGCTCAGTGCAAAGGCACCTGGGAAAGCAGCAGAGAACGGCCAAGTCCTTGGGCCCCTGCACCCATTCGAGAGACTTGGAGGAGGCTCCTGATTCCTGGCTTCTGTCTGTCTTAGTCCTGGCTGTTGCAGCCTTTTGGGAAGTGAACCAGCAGATGGAAGACCTCTCTATGTGTATCTCTCCTTCTCTCTCTCTGTAATTTTGTCTTTCAAATAAAATAAATCTTTAAAAAAGAGAAAATTTGTACCACCCAAGGTAAATGTCACAAAGATTAATTTATATATATATATGTGTTATTTTTAAAGATTTATTTATTTTAAGGCAGAGTTACAGAGAGGGAGAGGCAGAGGCAGAGAGAGAGAAGTCTTCCATCTACTGGTTCACTCCTCATATGGCCACAGTGGCCGGAGCTGGTACGATCCAAAGCCAGGAGCCAGGAGCTTCTTCCCGGTCTCCCACATGGGTGCAGGGGCACAAACCTTTGGGCCATTTTCAGCTGCTTTCTCAGGCCATTAGCAGAGAGCTGGATCATAAGAGGAGCAGCCAAGACACGAAGCAGCACCCATATGGGATGCTGGCGCCGCAGGTGGAGGCTTAACAACTACGCCACAGCGCCAGTCCCAACTCTAATATATTTTTATGGGGGCTGGCACTGTGGCATAGAGGGTTAAGCCTCTGCCTGCAGTGTCAGCATCCCACATGGGCGCTGGCTTGAATCCCTGCTGATCCACCTCAGATCCACTCCCTGCTAATGCGCCTGGGAAAGCAGCAGAAGATGGCATAGTCCTCGAGTCCCTGCACCCATGTGGGAGACCTGAAGAAGCTCCTGGCTCCTGGCTTTGGATTGGCCCAGCTCCAGTCACTGCAGCCAGTTGGGGAATGAACCAGAGGATGGAAGACCTCTCTCTTTCTCTCTCTGTCTCTCTTTCTCTCTGCCTTTCAAATAAATAAATAAAATCTTTAAATATGTATATAGTTTTATGTTAAAGTTGAACTCACACAAAATGTACCATTTCACAACTTTCTTTCATCATTTAAAAGATGTGAATGTTGTTCACATGTTGTGAAAGTGTTCGTTATCACGTGATCAATTTCCATCTATTGGTATGCTTTGTTTTTTCTTACCTTGGTTTATTTATTTGAAAGGCAGAGTTACAGCGAGAGAGGAAGAGCCAGAGGGAGAGAAATCTTCTATCTGCTGGTTCATCCCCCAAATGGCTGCGATGACTGGGACTTGGCCAAGTCGGAGCCAGAAGCCAGGGACTCCATCTGGGTCTCCCACGTGGGTGCAGAGGCCCAAGGACTTGGGCCGTCTTGTGCTTTCCCAGGTGCATCAGTAGGGAGCTGGATGGGAAGTGGAGTCGCTGGGACTCAAACCCACAGTCTGGTATGGGATGCCTGCCTTGCCTCTGGCCCCTCACCTGCTGTGCCACAGTGATGGCCCCGGTTCTAACACGGAGTCTCCGCAGGTGGCTGTACGTGTGCGGAGGGTGGGCACTGCTCTGGGGAAACCCATTGGGCGAACTCAGTGTTTTCGGAAAAAGACATTGAGCCCTGGAAAGACAAGACTCAGGCAGGAAAGTCACTGCTTTCTTCAGCTGTCTGAAGGTTGTCATTTGAAAGAGGAGTGAGACCTGGTCTTGGTGGTCCCAAATGGGAAGACTTAGAGACGGGGGAGGGAAAGTGTCGGGAAGTTAATTCATGGTGTGAAAGAAGATTTGCTGTGAGTCCGGCCAAGCCACGAGGGTCTGGGCTGCTTCGGGCAGTAGCAGTTTCCAGGTCCTGAGATTACTCCAACACAGGCCCCCCAAAACCACGTTCATGAGTGTAATTGTTTAACACATTCGAGGCAGACAGACCCGAGTGTGTGGGGACTGCGAAGGCAGTCACTGTCTCAGCTCTTTGTTTATAGAAAGGAGAGGTTTCAGAAGGTCACCCTGAATTCAGTCCTCGCCTTATTTACATCAGGGCTCGGCATTGATACAATGATTTACAGTCTACAAGGTGTGATGAGAATGGGCAAACAGATCCAGAGGTCTGAAGCAAACCACCCAGGTTCCCACTGCCGGAAATTGAGACCAGACTAAACCCCCTGCCCCGTCCCTTCCACCACTGTTCTCCAGTTGCTATCACTGGCGTCAAGGTCAACCACACCTTCTAGAGAAATCCAGAGGGACTGGTTCATTCTTAGTAAGCAAAACTGTCTCAGGGGCCGGCATACCAGGTTACACCTCTACCTGTGTGGCATCTCCTGTAGGCCCCAGTTCCGGTCTGGGCTGCTCCACTTCCGATCCAGCTCCCTGCTGTGGCCTGGGAAAGCAGTAGAAGATGGCCCAAGTCCTTGGGCCCCTGCACCCACGTGGGAGACCCAGAAGAAACTCCTGGCTTCTGACTTCGGATCAGTCCAGCTCCAGCTGTTTTGGCCATTTAGGGAGTGAACCAATGGATGGAAGATCTTTTTCTCTGTCTCTCCTCTGTGTCTGTAACTCTGCCTCTCAAATAAATAAATAAATAAATCTTTTTTAAAAAGAAAAAATAAAATGTCTCCAGTGACCAATGTGAACAAAACTTCCCTGTCTTGTTCCCAGGTGAGCTTTGCTGTGTAGAAATTCCACAGCCTTCTGCCCACAGCCGGAAGAGTTGTTGACAGCTAAGGGGAGCCTCTCCCTGACCCCGACGTCTACAGGTGATTCTGGTGTAGACCACCAGGCAGCCTGGGATGATTTTACTTCTCAGGCTGGTGCTCTGTCCCACGCTCACCCTCTGCTCTTCATGTCAGAACCCCAGAACCCTGGGCTTCAGCGCTCTGCTCCACCTGTCCACTTGCTGAGCACACAGCCCAGGACCTATTCCTGTTTCCAGCACCTGCCTTGGATCCCAGCCTGCACCCTCGCCCTTCAGGCTAGACCACAAGGAGGAAACGGTGCAGTCCCCTTTGGGCTGTAAGAGGGGCCTGCCCCCGTCCGCCATAGCCCTCCCCGTGCTGCCCTCTGGGGAGTCCTTTCCCCTGGAATCTTCCAGCAAAAGCCAGCAGGAGGGTCCAGGTGACCACGCCCAGCCCCTCTGAAAGGCGTCCCCTCTCCTGGCCCTCCCTCCAGGTCCACAGCACTCCCAGGAACTTCGGGCCCAATCTGCAGGAAGCCTGGCCCCTTCAGGGCAGAGCTGGGCCGGAAGCAGATGGCTGCCCCTTCAACCCCAGAAGGAAGCCTGTTCCTCCTGTTCTGAACCATTTCCTGCCTTGAGCCGCACTCTCACTCCGCCGTGCTTGCTGTTTTGCGATTCTCTAGCGACTGTGTTCTTTCAGGAGCGTTTCTTCTGTGTGCAGCAGGCGCCGAGGGGCACATGGTCGGGGCTTCGGGCAGTGCTCTGCAAGGGCTCTGTTCTCCTGGCAGACGGGAGAGGAGGCCTTCGAGGAAAAGCAGGGACTGCGTGCTCTGCTGAGGGAACGCGGCCTGCAGGGAGCAAGAGGTGGCAGGGAAGACCCCAGTGCGTTCTGGGACCCTGCACTGGGAAGTCGCAGCAGAGGCGGCCGGGGAGGTCGGGTGGGGAGGGGACTGGGGGCCAGACTAGCAAGTGCGGGAGGTGGCCCCAATGCAGCGGGGAGACCATGAGGCTTTCGGGGGGCAATGCCATGATGGGATCTTAGAAAGGGTTCCCAGCCACCGAAAGAACAGGGTGAAAGACAGGATGAGGGTGCTGGGACTCTTATTTTGTTGTTTCCTGATAGGTCCGGGTTTTGTAAACCATGCACTTGAATTAAAAAATTAAAAAATTAATTTATTTGAAAGGCATACACATACACACACAGATTTCTCTCTCTCTCTCTCTCTCTCTCTCTCTCTTTTGACACGTAGAGATAGATAGTGAGAGAGAGAGAGAGACAGGTCTTCCCTCCGTTGGTTCACCCCCGAAATGGCCGCCACGGCTAGTGCTGTGCCAGTCTGAAGGCAGGAGCCAGGTGCTTCTCCTGGTCTCCCATGCAGGTGCAGGGCCCAAGCACTTGGGCCATCCTCCACTGCCTTCCCAGGCCACAGCAGAGAGCTGGACTGGAAGAGGAGCAACTGGGACTTGAACCCAGCGCCCATATGGGATGCCGGAGCCGCAGGCAGAGGATTAACCAAGTGAGCCACGGCACCAGCCCCAACACACACAGATTTCTTATCCACAGATTCACTCCCTAAATGTGGATAGCAGCTCCAGCCAGGCCACGCTCAAGCCTGGGACCAAGAACTCCATCCAGGTCTCCTACGTGGGCGGCAGGGACCCAGTGACTCGAGCCATCACCCGCTGCTTCCAGGATGTGCATTAAGGAGGAGCTTAGAATTGGGAGGGGCACTGTGACTAGAGCTCCGGCACCCCAGCATGGGGTGCGGGCCTTTTAAGAGACAGCTAACCTAGCCGCCACTCATCCTTCCAGATTTTTAAATCTTGAAGTCAATGTCATTATCTGCAAAGGTGGATGAGAGGCTCCTTTGGTCTTCGTTGTTACGCTGTCTATGTTATCCACGAAGAAGGGAAATACAACATGTGAGTTTTGCTTCTCAAAGTCTGACCGTAAATCCAGAGATGGGAGTGGACAGATACGTTTACTGTCCTTTCATGCAAGGACTTCTGACCCTGCCCTTGAGTGGCTAACAGTGCATGCAGGGGGCAGGCTGGTAGCTTTGCAATGGGGAAGTAGACATGAAGAGACTCACTCATACCGCTGTGGGGCCTAGACCTCTGCTGGCCAGACCGCCTACGCCTGCGCGTGGTCCGTGGGCTCAGCTGCTGACGTGCAAAGACTATTTGGCTGGAGGACCTCCCCTGTGATCGAACTAAATGCTGAAGTGGTGATCGCTGGCACGACTGCACCTTCTCATGGAGTTTTCTTCTTCTGGCTCTGATGATTACAAAAGTGTTTCCTCTGGTACTAGAGCGAAGTTCTATCCATTTTAAGATAGGACAAACACATTTCTTGCTTCTGTACGATTTCTCTTCAAATTTTATGATTGTGAAAAACTTTATGTAGGATGGGGGAAAATTAGCAGGGACTCCTGGTTCATTTAAAAATGCAAAATAAGGGCAGGCGTTGGGGTGCAATGGTTAAGCCCATGTTTCAGGTCTTGGCCGCTTAGCTTCCAATACAGGTCCCTGCTAATGCGCTTGAGAAGGCAGTGAAAGGTGCCAGAGTACCTGGGCCCCTGCCACCTACATGGGAGATCAGAGTGGAGATCCTGGCTCGGATTAGCCCCAGCTGTTTCGCCCATTTTGGTGAACCGGCGGATGGAAGATCTCTTTCTCTCTCTGCCTCTTCCCCTCTTGCTCTGTAGCTCTGGCCTTCAAATCAATAAAAATAAATCTTAAGAAAAAAATACAACATCAACCATACTTACAAAATGCGTTTAGGATACCAAGATGAAAATATAGGATCCCTGCCCCAAAACCACTTACAGTTAAGAAATGAACACGCAGGCCGGTGCCGCAGCTCACTAGGCTAATCCTCCGCCTGCAGCGCCGGCACTCCGGGTTCTAGTCCCGGTCGGGGCGCCGGATGCTGTCCCGGTTGCCCCTCTTCCAGGCCAGCTCTCTGCTGTGGCCCAGGAGTGCAGTGGAGGATGGCCCAAGTGCTTGGGTCCCTGCACCCACATGGGAGACTGGGAGGAAGCACCTGGCTCCTGCCTTTGGATCAGCGCAGTGTGCCGGCTGCAGCGCGCCGGCCACGGCGGCCATTGGAGGGTGAACCAATGGCAAAGGAAGCTTTCTCTCTGTCTCTCTCTCTCACTAACTCTGTCTGTCAAAAAAAAAAAAAAAAAAAAAAAAAGTGCAAATACTCCTATGGTAGAGTGAATACCACTGCATAACTACATAAATACATTTTCAATTAAACCGATGCAAAACTTGGAAACATGTTGAAGATAATAGCAGTAAATGTGCATAACAAAAAACACCCTAGGAATATTAAGTGCCATCCACTGCATACCTAGATTAAAAAGCCAAGAAAACAAGCTGAAACTCTCAAGAACCACTGCACTAACGAGCCACTGCAGGAAGTGTCTTCGTGGAAGTCTGTGCCTCCTACCTCATTTTAATTCCATGTACTTAATTGTTTTTTGCAGTTTCATTAGGGCATTTTCCCTGTACCTGTTAATTTTGAGGAAGCTATTATATTATATAAAAGTGGGTTTCTTTTTAAGGTGTCCAAAATGTTGCAACAAGGCTATTTCAAGATATTCCAAAACAATGTGAAATACACACTTTACCAACTTCATATTTTCTATTTAGCCTTTACCTTCATGTCACCGGAAGAGAAAACATTAATGATAATTCAGGACATAATATTGGTAAAATGCTTACATGATAGGATGGTAACAGATATTGTCCTGTTAAAAAAAAAAAAAAAAAGGTGCACTTGAACCACATTTGGCATAAGCCAGTCTCGTTGACAACTTTAAGATGCTGGGAGAAATGTGGCAGAGCATTTTATCCAGGTGTGTGGTGGAGAGGAAGTAAGGAGGCTTCCAGGAGGGAGAAATCCAGGCTAGCCCACTGGAGAGATGGCCTGGAGTGGCAAGAGCCACAGGACATTTGAGTGTGTGTTGGGTATATGGTGTTGATACCATAACAGCATATGGCCTTGTTTTTTTTTTTTTTTTTAAGATTTATTTGAGAGACAGAGAGAGAGAGAGAGAGAGAGCGCTTCCATTTGCTGGTTCATGCCCCAAATGCCTGCGATAGCTGAGACTGGGCCATGTTGAAGCCAGGAGCCCGGAACTCCATCCAGGTCTCTCAGGTGAGCAGCAGGGACCCAAGTCCTTGAGTCGTCATCTGTTGCTTCCCAGGGGATGGGTGAACAGGAAGCTGGAATCGGAAGCTGAGTGGGACCCAAATCCAGCCACTTTGATATGGAATGAGGGCATCCCAAGTGGTGTCTTAACAGCTGTTTAGGCCAAACAGCTGTTTCCTTCCGAAGTTCTTTGTCAACATGAGTCCAACTTTTTTTTTTAAGGACTTTTCTCCCTTTATCCGGGAGAAATAACTCTGTGTGTGTCTGTATATATGTTTAATATATATATGTGATGTTTATACAACTTTTTTTGTAATAACAAGAAAAAATGGAAACTTCCTTAAAATATAGAGGAGGCTTAGTGAATGACGGCTCATTCAACCGATGGAATACTAACTAATACTAAGAAAGTCCGGAAGGGTGGATGCTGTTATGAACATACAAAGGGGGTGTGTTCCTGAGTGATGCCTACTGGTGATCCTAGCCTACTTACTGTTTTCTGTATGGTAAAATTGTTGGTAATTACCAGAATCTAATTTTTAGTTTTTGTTTGGAACTTGGATATAGTTGCTTATTAACTTCTTGGTTCATAGCATACCCCTATTGTGAGTTTATATAGGGCCTCTCTCATTTTAACTTTGCTTCTTTTTAATAAGTTTTTATATTCATGAATTACTTTTAATGTCAGAACAACGTTTTAAAAAGATTTATTGATTTACTTGAAAGTCGGAGTTACACAGAGAGAGAGAGAGACAGAGAGAGAGAGACACAGAGAGAGGTCTTCCACCTGCTGTTTCACTCCCCAGATGGCCACGATGGCCGGGGCTGGGCCAAGCTGAAGCCAGGAGCTTCTTCCAGGCCTCCCACTTGGGTCCAGGGGCCCAAAAACTTGGGCCATCTTTGCTGCTTTCCTAGGTGCATTAGCAGGGAGCTGGATTGGAAGTGCAGCAGCCAGGACTTGAACTTGCACTCCTATGGGATGCTGGTGCTGCAGGCAGAGGCTTAACTGATTGTGCCACATGGCAGGCCCCAAAGTCAGAACAGTGAATAACGCTTGTACAAGCAGGGCGATGAAGGGCTTCACTTGTCTGTAAGAACATCAGGGGTGTCAGAAATTGTGAGCGCAGAGATAAGAACACTGGCACCAGTCATCTGGGACCAGGGCACATCATAGAGACCTCCTTTAGTCAGGGTTATCTCTGTGACAACTCTGCTTCCAAACAGTCTGCCGAAACACAGCCTTTACAGCCACACCTGGGTTTGAATTCTGACTTCCCCTGCTCACGGGTGGGCCGGCTTTGGGAGAGTCACTTCAGGGCTTGCTTTCTCAGCCGTATAACCGAGATACAATGTTATAGTGAGGATGAGACCTCTAACAGGCGTGGGAAGAAGTGCAAGCCGATAGTAACTGCCAGTTGGGGGATTCTGCTTCTCCGGATTTTCTTAGGCCATCAAACACCTCTAAGCGAAACCCACGGGGAGGGTCTCTCAGCTCTGCACCACACTGGCATCCATACCAGCGTCCTTCCTGGCTACGTGTGTTCTCTTGTTTGGTGCCAGCCATAACTTGCTGGTAGTGTTTAGGGGAAGCCCACACAAAACGCGTTGGGCACGCAGTGCGATGCTGTCTAAGGCAGTCACGCTGGGAGAGAAATGAGCAGCGTTCTACACGGGAACACTGGGGACGCCTCTGACCCCTGTGTGCCTACGACCTGAAGACTTCCCTCATCCCATGAGCCCCTCGACCCATCTGAGACGAGGATCTACTCCCGGCGATCTTGTCCTATTCTGTCTCGGTTACTTAGATGTGCATTATGCAAGCTTCCTCCATTGCTAGCAATGAAAACTTGACTCGGGAATAACTTGGTGGTCAAGGTGGCACTTGCTCAAGTGTCCGGCAGCAGTGAAACCTTGGCGGATGGGCTGGAGTGGGGAGAAGGCAGGAGAGCAGGTGGAGGGAGGGAGGGGTTGTCTTCCAGGTGGAAGTTTGAGCTTGGGAAGCACTGGGTGACAACCTCTTTCATGAATAGGGACACTGTTGGCCACTTCCTCTTCCTTAGATGCGAAGCTGTATGCAGACCTCAATTACATTAGGAGGGCAAGTTTGAAAACACCAGCAATCCAGAACTTTTATTTTTTTTAACCAGTCATGAGAATCAGTCTGAAGCTAACCACTTGCCTAATTTTTTTTTTTTTTTTTGCCAAATTTATTTAAGGTCTGGTCTGATTACTTCAGGGCCTTTGCTCATTTGAATGATCGCCTTAATATATCAGTGCTGTACCTGCAGACTGTGGGAGGGGAATTCTGCTGGAAATTTACACAGGCTGGAGGCTTTCATTGGGATTTCTCCTCTTACACCTGTGTCGTCTGTCAGATTGTGTCTGTGGCTAGTCTGTGAAGAGACTGAGCCCAAGACCCCGACACGGACACTACCTGCACACGGCAAAGTCAGGCTTAGAAATCAACCACCAGATTAGCGACTTTCGCTGCGTGCAAGCCCGGACGAACGCTGATTAAACACCATTACCTGGGGGGGCGGGGGTGGCACAGCAGACAATTCCCAGCACGCCCAGCATGGGGAGGGGTCCACGGGCTAATGCACCAGGAGCCGGATGTTAGGGAAGGGCTCCGGCCGCGGGCAGCGCAGGACGGGCTCGGCACCCACGCGGGGTCTGCAGTGGGAGGGGGCGCGCCGGCCCGGAGGCTCGGACGTGGGTCCCACGTGGCAGGGCCCGGCCGCGCGTCAGCCGCAGGGGCACCCCGGATGCGGCCGCGGCGCCCGGGATTCCTGGGATGTCTGAGGCGCGCGGGCGGCCTCCTCCCCGCCCCCGCCGCGGCCTCCGTGGGCATTTTCCGGCGAGGGGGGCCGCGAGCCCTTCCGAGAACGGCTCCTCCGCGCGGCCGTGCGCGGCCGGCGCGCTCCCCGGGAATGCAGGCGGCCGCACCGCGGTGAGAGCCCTCGGGCCCGGGCGCGCGGGGGTGGGCTTCCCGGCTTCCCGCCCGGCGGCGGCCCCGGCGCCCCGGCCCCTCTCCGCGCCCCCCCCGCCCCCCCACCCCGCCCCGCGGCCGCGCGCGCCCCTCCCCCCGGCGCGGGCGGGGCTGCGGGCGCCCGACGCGGAAGCGCGGGAGGCCGCGCGCGCTCCCGGGGCCGCAGTCGGCGCGGGCGCGGCGGGCGCGGGGCGGGGCGAGGCGGCCGGGGAGGCGGCGGGCGCTCGCGCACGGGCCCGGCCGCCGCCTCGCCCCCTTCCCCTTCCCTCCCTCGGCCCGGCCGTCCCCCTCCGCACCCCTCCCCCGAGCGAATCACGCGCCCTCCTCTGACACTCGTAGCGGGCCCGAGCTCCGAATTTATCCTTCACGTGACCTGAGGGGGGTTGGGTGGTTGGCTGGGGACCGAGGGGGAGCAGGAAAGGAGGGAACGAAGTCTGCCGTTTCCCGGGCAACAAGCCCCGCCCGCCGGCTTGGGGCCGGGGGGGCGGGCGGAGGACGTCAGCACGTCAGCCGGGGTTTTGCGTTTTGATTGACAGTTGCCATAGCGACCGGGTCGGTCCGTCGCCATTTTGTTGGTTGGTTTTTTTTTAAACCCTTTCGCTTCCCGCCCGAATAATAATAAAAAGCCCCATTGGAGTGAGGCGGGGGTGGCGGCGGCAACCGCGGCGGGGGGATCCGGGGAGACTGCTGCCGTCGCTGCTGCTGATCGCGGCCCAGGTCGGGCTCGGGGAGCGGACACCCCGAGCGGGGGGTGCGGGCGCCGCCGCCGCTGCCGCCGCCGCTTCTGCTGCTGCTGTTCCTGCTGCTGCTGGTGGTGCCGCTGCCGCCGCCGGCCAGCGAGCGAGCGAGCGGGCGGGCGGGCGGGACCGGTGTGAGTGTGCGAGTGTGTGTGTGCGAGCGAGCGGGCGTGCGTGCGTGTGCGAGTGTCTGTCTGTCTGTGCGGGCGCTCGGGGGCGGGCGGTTCGGGCGCTCCTGGCGGAGAAGCCGCCGCCGCCGCCGCCGCCGCCGCCGCTCGGGCCCGGCGCTCCTCGCTGCGCAGGTTTGGAGCGCGCGCCATTTTGTGCGATTTACAAAATCCTCCTCGGGAAGAAGCCGCCGGCAGCGGCCGCCACTCGGCGCCCGGCCTCGCCGCCGCCGCCGCCGCCCTCCGCGCGGCCCCGCCGCCGGGACTCGGGGCCCGGGGACTGCGGTATTTGCCGGGGAGGGGGCTGTCGCCGCCCCGGCCCCCGGCGCCGCCGGACCCGCGAGCGCGAGAGACTGAGGAGGCTGCGGCGCGGCCAGGAGCCGGCCGCGCCGGGGGCGGCGAGAGGCGGCCGGGGCGGCGCTGGCTGCGGAGGCCGCGGCGGGAGCGCGGCGCGGGAGCCCGAGGCTGAGACTCACCGGAGGGAGCGGCGCGAGCGCCCCGCCATCGTCCCGGTGAGTGTCCGGCCCGGCCCGGCGCTCGGCTCCGCCGGGCCCGGCGGAGGGAGGGACCTGCCATTTTAGGAGGAGGCGCCGCGGGGCCCGGGGCCGGCCGCCGGGGGAGGGAGCCCGCAGCCGGGTCCCGGCGGGGCGGCGGGTGCGCGCGGAGGGAAAGTTGCGGAGGGTGGGAGCGGGGGCCGCGGCCTCCCGGGAGCCGGGCCTTCTCTGGTCGCCGGGGCGGAGGGAGGAGGCTGTGTTCCTCCTCCTCCTCCTCCTCTTCCTCCTCATCCTCTTCCCCCAGCTCCTCCCTCGTCCCTCCTCTAGGTCCCCACCAGTGTGGGAGCCGCCGGGGTTCTTCGCAAGGACAATGCACGGGTTAAGGGAAGCGGGGCCGCGCCGGGCGCCGGCGAAGGTCGGGGCCCGCTGGCTCGGCGGCCCTCGGGGGTCCGCGCCGGGTGGGGGTGGGGCGGGGGACGCGGCGTGCTCGGAAGTTGGGGCCGGAGTGCGGGGGAGCGGTGACCTGCTTAAGCCGCCGCGGAGACGCGAATTAAAATTGATACCTGTGTATTGCTACAAAACTTCGCGAGTCTATTTATAGGCACAGACCCGCCGAGGCTTCGCAGGCACCGGGGCCGCCGACTGTCTGAGCATTCGGCGAAGGCCTCCCCCCGCCCCCTCCAGCCTGAAACAGTTAAAAATGGCAAAATTAGTGAGTCAGTGGTTGCCTGTGCCTTTCGCCCGTCCCTGGATCCTAGGACTCCCATACTGCAGGTGCAGCGCTGGAATGCCAGCACCGTTTGCTTCTGGAATTCCGCCCCGACGGTCGGAAGAGACCCCCGTCTGCATTGTTTTCCGCATGTAGAGATTAGGGCAGATGGTGGCTGGCACTCCTCTCACGGCTTTGGGGATATTTTACCCCGTGTGCTGCCGGTAGGAGGTGTTAACCCATTTTACAGATGGGCACATTGAGCCCGGAGAGCGGGCAGTGACTCCTCCAAGGTCACACAGCTGGGGCTCCCGGAGCCAGGGGGCTGGCTAGGTTCTAACTAGCAAATTTCGGAACGACTTGCGTGCAGTGACTCAGGGTTCGATTCTAAGAGACTGTGTCTGTCCACTTACGGTTTCTGGCATGGGATTAACTTTGTAGTTTGCAGAAGTGGAGATGCAAAGCGGAGGTGAGCCTCTTTAATGAGACTTGCCAGCCCTCTCTCCCCGAAGAAAACCAGGCAGTCGATTTTTGAATGGAAGGAATTAATATTCCTTGGTGCTTCTTAGTCTTCACACTTAATTTTAATTATAGACATCCTTAAAGTGTTATGAGTCATAAAGTTTTGTGTAGTTATTTTCAGTCATTTTTCCCTTTGAATATTTAGATTTCTTCTGTACCTCATACATGTGCAAAGTGTTTAATAATGAATACACTTGGTACTTTGATTTCGAGGTATTTTAGTAATTCAGTGGAATTACCTTTAGCCGTTTTTTTAAAAAAAATTTATTCATTTGCTTTAAGAGGATATACTCCTTTCAGATAGGTAATAAATCTGAAGCTAGAGCTAAAATTTGGCACGTCAAGGTTTTAAACTGAAGAGGATTGTTTCAGAGAAACGGTGGTTTAAGGAAGAAGTTTATTTGGTTATAGTCGAGCTGTTTCATGTACGTATGACTTAGGCCTGCCTGGAGTACTCCGGGGCTTTGGGCGCATTTGTCTTGGCATAGCAGTGGTGTTTATGGTAGCTGTCCAAATTGATCTAGACTTCAAACCTTGCCAGAAAGTTAAGGACTCCTGTCAGTGTCTGCACCACGTTCCCTTGCAAAACGGGGCGTAAGCAGGGTCTGTGTGCTTGGGAGAGGCCTAGGCCAGCAGTTAATGACTGTGAGAGGAGGGGTCGCCACTGTGCACTTAGGGTGGGTATTGAAGAAATTTTAGATTTGGAGAAATAGGCTCAAATGAATGAGTCATTGGTAAGAGTGAGAGGAATCTAGTGAGATCGTACTCTTAGAAAGTTGAGATTTCACGACATTTTAGTGGTACCCATTAGAAACTTAACCAGCATGAAAAATTACTGTGTACTGGAAACTGAAACATGAATGTCAGCCCAATTTTTTAGAGGCTGTAACATTCAAGATAAATGAAAATATTCTGCTTTAGTGCAATATCTTGTTTGGCATTGTGGACAGTAAATAAAGACCCTTGAAAATTATTTCCTCTGTATTTTCTGATACCTACCACTTAGTTTTATTTATGGAAAGTTATTGTGTATTGTGTTCATGACTTAACTACGTAGGGCTGGGGAGTGTTTAAAGAACTTGGGTTTTCATAGTATTTTGAATATTTAGCTACAAAGGCAGAGTTGAAGGTAACTTATTACAAACATTGCTACAAGGACCTTTGGCATGCGTTTCGTCTTGTAACCATGCAGAGAGAATGCTGGTTTGTATTGCATTTTGACTGTTACTTGAAAACCATGTTTGGTTTTTTAAAATTATTATGCTGTCATATAACTTCATCTATAAGTACTTAAGTGTTTTTTTTTAATTATTCCATTTATTTGAAAGGCAAAGTTATAGAGAGGCAGAGGGAGAGAGAGAGAGGAGACAGAGGAGAGAGAGAGAGAGAGAGAGAGAGAGAGAGAGAGGAGACAGAGACAGAGTCTGCTGGTTCACTCCCCGATGGCCGCAGCGCTGATCTGAAGCCAGGATCCAGAGCTTCTTCCGGGTCTCCCATGCAAGTGCAGGGGCCCAAGGACTTGGGCCATCTTCTACTGCTTTCCCAGGCCATAGTAGAGAGCTGGATCAGAAGTGGAGCAGCTGGGACTCAAACCAGCGCCCATACGGGATGTCAGCACTGCAGGCAATGGCTTTGAAAAAGAAATATCTTAGAAGTTTAGTTTGCCCAGAAGTGTTTTCATGTACATGTTTATGATTGGCAGGTATCTAGCTAAGGGAAGAAAATTTGGATAGAAGTACTTGCATCAGGGGTAGGAAGGGAATAGTCTTTTACATGACATGAAAAGTAAGAGTAGTGGAAGAGGGGCGTAACTTGTGACCTTGTTGGTATCAGTAATTAGGTTTGTGTCAGTTTATTTTGCTTTGGCCTTAGCTTTCTCCTAACGGGAGAGCTTTCATATTTCCTGTGCTCACCTGTCAGTCCTCCCTCCTCCCTGATACCCCTTCCTCCCCTACCCCCAGGAAAACCTAACCATCCAAACCTATCAAGACCCCAGAACTTCATGGAGTCTTTAATCAAAAACTTGGCACTTTGTTCCCCAAATTATTATTAGTCTTATATAATATCTTACAGTCTTTTATAGAATTCTTGAGTAACTTAAACTGTGGACTAAGAGTGTTTTATTTCCTGGTGAGTGTTTTGGTAATTTTACTTCCATAAACAGTTGTCTTTTTGATTTGGAAGTAAAGATATTACTTGAAACTTGTCAAGACATGGTCGCCTGAAACTTGATCCTAACACAGTGGCCTTGTCAGAAGTGAGTTGTGCGCCTGTGTAGTAAGTAGCACTTAACGTGTACCGAGTGGCTGTGCCTTCTAACAGACTCCTCAGCACATGTTATCTTGGCCATTGGGCAATCAGTAGTTTGATGGTAATTCATAGCCCAAACTTTGCACAAATTTTGGTTAAAAATTTGGGGGAGTTAAGGTTTGTGTTTACTTACATGTAAAAACCCAGCAAATAATTTTTAAATTACCTAAAATTTCTCCTCCGTTTTCTTTCCATGAGGAAATCTTTTGAAGTCTTTCCCTTTGTCCCCTCTGTTTTGTTCAACTAGAATGAAAAAGTCCAGCCCAGGAAGTCAAGAGGCCTTAGGTTCACGTTTTGGTGTAGGAAAGAAACAGTGACTGGGAAACAGTGCATCGGGTAAACCAGCTGACTGTTGTTGAAAAGTTGATGCTTTTGCTTTCAAGTCCTATTGACAGGCTCCATTATGAGTTAACATTTCTTAGTAGAGGTAGTACCTTAACACTGAACATTGAAGTGGTTCCTTGTGGGCCAGCTTTTTGCTAAATATAGAACCATTTTGGATTCTTGTCAATTAGTTCTACCACAGCTATGTGCTGTCTGTTCAAGGAGGTTTTTTTTAATATTGTTAAAACTAAGTTTTGGCAAAGTATATGCATACATGTTATGTGTATTTTTTCTGTTTGAGGACACATGCTCAGTGAGTACTGGTTTAAAATGTGTCTCGGTACTCTTGCCTGCCGATGAATTATTTTGAGTTTAATTTCCCCATAATTGAAATACTGTTTATTTTTTGGAGGGCCTAGTGAACACGAGAGGAAACTGATTTTCAGAATCATTTTTGTTTTAAGTAATAGCTCATTAAGTAATCTTAGAATTTTTCCAAGTTATGAAATTTCCAATAAAGTTTTTTTTTTTTTTTTTTTTTTTTTTAAATTATGGGCATTTGTGGTTAAGGTTTGCATCTTGGCACACGGGTTTGGGTAGAAGATGCTCTAGCTGTGACACCTGTCCAGAGACTGCTGGCTGTCTCGTTATGGGTAGCAGGTGAGGCAGCATGGTCCCATGGGAAGATCTTTGCCTGGGAGTTGGTGAGCTGAGCATCCCGGGCCAGGCAGATCTGTGTGCCCCGAGCTTCTGCCGCTCAGTGGCTGTGTCAGCAGCAGACTGGCGGGTGGGAGCCACGCAAGGGTCCTTGTAAAGACTGAGAAAACGCGTGCACACTTCTTCGTAGCCTCTTCTCGCCTTTCGCTTCCCTGCTGTCCATTTATGCTCATCCTAGGGTCTCGGGGAGGCCTTCCTCAAGCCCCAGTCCAGGTGAGGTTCCTTGGCCATGCATTCTTCTTGGCCAAGAAAGGCCCTCTGCCTTTTTCTAATTATATATTACTCACTTGATGTCTGTCTCTTCCTGTCCGTTAGATTGTAAGGTCTGTTTGGACAGCAGTCCATGTTGATTATGGCTGTGACTCAGTGTCTGGCACACACCCAGTAACAGAGATTGAGGGGACTTGAGAAAGTTTGTGGAGAATAGAATTGAAGTGTTTATTTTAGTGCAAAAAGTTTTTGAAATTCACACACAATGCTTTGATAACATTCACTTCCCGTTAGCTACTTGTAGACCCATCCCATACATGGAGTTGATGAGTTGGGGAACCTGCGTGTTGAATCCTGCCTGGTTAACTCCATGATCTTCGGCAAAACAGCTTCTCTACTCGTCAGTATCCTATAAGCCAAATGTGGTTAGCACCAGTTAGCTTGCTCAGGATTTTGAGCACATAAAATGAGATACTATAATGAGATTCTTTTTAAGAGTGTAAAATGCCATATTAGTTGGAGCTGGTACAATGGTAGTAATCTCAGTTGTGGGGTTTCTATAGGAGGTTTTATTGTGACAAAAAAGGCATTTAGAGTTTTAGCTTTTCTGAGTTGATCAGTAGTGATTGCTTACTTAGTATTTCTTAATAATTTTTTTTTGACAGGCAGAGTTAGACAGTTGGCAGAGATTAATTTAAACTTTCTCTGTGCATTAGTTAGGATGCGGATGGGACTTATGTCTGACTAAATGCAGTGGCTTCCGTGGGAAGTTTATTTTTCCGTCATAAAACAACAGGATAGGTGCTCTAAGGCTGCTGTGCGGCTCCGTGACACAGGGACACTTGGTTCTCTCCTGTGCTTGAGGAGATGCCGTGTTCCTCAGCGCGAGGCTGCACCCCAACACAGCGACAGTCCGGGAATAGGGTACGGGAAGGCACACCCCTTTCCATTAAAGACAGATCTGGAATGGGCATACGTGACTTCTGTTTATATCCTATTGGCTAGAACTTAGTTGTGTGCTATATTTAGCTGCAAAGGAGGCTGAGACTGTGGTCTTTGGCAGGGCGGCTCTTTGTTTCTACTGAAGAATGGAGAATGATGAAAAATACTGCCAGTCACACTTTCAAATGTTTTTGAAGAAACTTCCAGAAACACACTTTGAAATGACAGCTAATTGCACTAATTAATAAATCTTGTTTTCTATATTTGGTTGTTAATCTTTTGAACTATAAAGTACAAATTCAAATAGATCATCTGTTATGTAATATATGTATGTGTATATTTATGGTTAGAAAAATGTAGCTTATGCTTTCAGTATTGCATAATAACATTTTCTGATACTTTTCTGGTATAACACGATTGCTGTGATCATATCCTTTGTAAACAGTATTTGCAACCTTCAGCTTTTAGATCATTGTTACTAGCCCACTGGACGGTGCTGTGTGTTCTTGCTCCTGTCTTCAGCAAGCAGTGCTAGAATAACCCTTGGATCTTGTCAGAATTTCAGTAAATGCTTGAGTTACTGAACATTGTAAGAAGTATGGTAGCCATGATGCTTGAAATAACTTGCTGTCCAGTATCTTTCTCTGTAGTTTCTGTGGCTTTTTTTTTTTAAATTATTTTTTGAGAGAGATGGGGATGAAGGGGGTGAAGGAAGACAGAATCAAAGAGTCAGTCACTCCCCAGATGCCCACAACAGCTGGAAGATGTGGGGGCTGCGGAAGCGACACTGGGAACTCAGTCTGGGTCTTGATTTCACCAGTGCCTCCCACGGTTTGCAACAGCGGGGAGCTGGAGTCAGGATCCAGGGCTGGGAATTGAACCTGGGTGTGGTGGTGTGGGACATGGGTGCTCCAGCCATACATGGGCGTTAAGTAATTTCCAGGCCCAAATTGCTGTGGGTTTGAAAAAAGAGGCAGAGAGTGGATTCCTTTGAACTCAAATGTTAAGTCTAGAGAGGACTTGGGAAAACTCTTCTGGAGAACGTGTCAGGTTACATGGTTCTCGGGCTGGCTCTTTTCTTCTCTGGGTTGGAGTGATGCTCTGGAGCTGGCGTTCCTGGTGAGGACTCCAGGCAGCTCCTCGGCGGTGGAGCATTTGAGAGGCACTGAAGGGAATGGATGCAGATAGCTGAGTGAGTGACCAGTGCCGCAGAATAAATTGGGTGCGTATGGGACGGCGCTGTGGCGTCATGAGTTAAGCCACCTGCGATGCCAGCATCCCATACGGGCGCCATTCAAGACCCGGCTGCTCCACTTCCAATCTAGCTCCCCGCTAATGTGCCTGGAAAAGCAATGGAAGGTGGCCCCTGCACCGATGTGGGAGACCTGGACGAAGCTCCTGGCTCCTGGCATTTGGCTTCAGCCTGCCACAGCCCTACCTGTTGTGGACATCTGGGGAGTGAACCAGCAGCTGGAAGATCTTTCTTTCTAACTTTGCTTTTCAGGTAAATAAAATATAACCTTTAATAAAAAAAAAACAAAGAATAAGTAGTGTGGCACAGGGCTTAAGCCAACGCTTGCCATATTGGCATCCCGTATTGGAGTGCCAGTTCCAGTCCTGAGTCTGGGTTGCTTTGCTTCTGATCCAGCTCCCTGCTGACTTACCTAGGAAGGTGATGAGTGATGGCCCTAGTGCTTGGGTCCCTGCCGTCCGTGCTGGAGACCTGGATGGGGTTCTGGGATCCTGGTTTGGCTTGGCCTATCTTGGCCCTTGTCGCCATTTGGGGAGTGAAAAGATCTCTTTTTCTCTCTGTCTCTCTCTGTTTCTTTGTCACTCTGCCTTTTAAGCAAATAAATCTTAAAAAAAAAATCGGCTGGAATTAGTTTTTTTTTAAATAAAGATTTTACTATATTTGAGAGGTAGAATTACCTACAGTGAGAGGGAGAGACAGAGAGAAAGGTCTTCCTTCTGTTGGTTCAGTCCCTAGGTGGCCGCAACAGCCAGAGCTACACTGATCCGAAGCTAGGAGCCAGATGCCTCCTCCTGATCTCCCACATGGGTGCAGGGGCCCAAGCACTTGGGCCATCTTCCACTGCTTTCCTAGGCTATAGCAGAGAGCTGGATCAGGTGTGGAGCAGCCGGGACTCAAACAGGCACCTAATGGGATGCCGGCACCACAGGCAGAGGATTAACCTACTGCGCCACAGTGCTGGCCCCTAGTATTAGTTTTCATGACTCTTGGTTCTTTGAAAAAGTATAGGGGACAAGGAGTTCTGGGTGCACTGGGATTTTGTATGGATAGATGTCATTCTAGATTACACTGCATTTTATGTATGAGCTCCTTCCTCATGAATGGTTGGCTCACTCAGCTGTCCTTTTTAGTCCTGTAGAAAAAGTGTGATTGAGTGCAATGAATACTTAAAGGTAATGTTAGTATCAGTACTATAGTGGGCAGTATGTATATCAGCATTAAGGTAGATGGATAGGTAAGTATTTTATTTGACATATTTAGAAGGCATACAAAAATAGGTCTTGTCCCCAAATTGTTACGTCCCTTTTCATCTGATTGGTCACAGTTTTCCTGGTTGAAATTCATTCCATGAGATGAAGGTAAGATCTGGATTCCCTAATTTAAAATGGAAATATTTCTAGGGGGACATTATTTACTTGTTGCTTGCTTAACACTTTTTTTTATCAATTAGCTGGTTGTCATTTTAAAAGTTGTAGATTAGCACTTTCATGTTGTAGATTAGCATTTAGCATGTTTGGAAAACATGTCCGGGAGCTTGGCACCTGTGCCCTTTGCTGAGGAGCGTGAAGGGTGTGTTGGAGAAGTTTCGGCTTGCGAGAGTCATGGGGAGGTTCCTGGGAGGCTTCTCCGATGGCCAGAGGTTGGTCTGCTCTACGTCTTCATGGCTTCCTGTTGCTGAGTGTTGGTGTTGCACTGTGGATCATTCTGCCTCCATTCCATTGGTCTTAACTGCTGGGCTAGAGGGACTGTCTCTTCTCTGAGTGTTGGGTAGTTGTTTTTTTTTTAATCACTTGGTTGGGCTTCCTGATAGAGCAGTCCTAACACATACAATGTATAATTTTGATCACCTAGGACATTCCAGTTTTAAAGATGGACCAGTATTTATACTCACAGTTTACACAAAAGTCGGCTCCTCCTCCCTTCTCATGTTCCATAGCTAATAGCTCTTGAGTTTTCCTACCAGGAATTTTCTCTACATATTCATGCACAATTATATATACTTGCATATATTTTATATGTAATATGGATTGTTAAAAATGTGTTTAGTATAGTCCCTTTTGCTTTCTGTATAAGTACATAGACATTGGGGAAGATGTGTTTATGTACACAATATCTCTGCATTTAGCAAATAAAATAAATAGATTCACACTACACAGTTTCACAACCTTAGCTTACTACCTTGCCTGCTTTGGAAATATTTGTTTTTAATCAATTGGTAGAACTTCCCTTGTTTTTTAAAATTTATCTGACAGGTAGAGCGATAGCGTACTCCCTTCTTCAGTTTACTTCCCAGATGTCTGGGACTGGGCTGAGGCATAGTCAGGAGCAAGGAACTGCATAGGTGGCAGGGACCCACCCAGTGGGCAGGCCACCACCTTCTGTCTCCCAGCGTCTTCAGTGCCAGGGAGCACTGGAAGCCAGAGTCAGGTGTTGAACCCAGGCACATGGATACAGGACACAAGACGCAGGTTTCTTTTCTTTTTAAGATTTACTTTTTACTTGAAAGGCAGAGTTACAAAGAGAGGGAGAGAAAGGGGGATCTTCCATCCACTGGTTCACCCCCCAAATGGATGCAACTGCTGAAGGTAGGCCAATCTGAAGCCAGGAGCCAGGAGTTTCATCCCATTCTCCCCTATGGGTGCAGAGGCCCAAGCTCTTGGGTCATCTTCTATTCTTCCACTTTTTTCCCAGGCCATCAGCAAGGAGCTGGATCAGAAGTGGAGCAGCCGGGGACTCAAACTGGTGCCCATATGGGATGCCAGTGCCACAGTAGCTTTAAACTGGCTGTGCCATGGTGTGGGCCCCAGGACTTTGGTTTCTTAACCACTAGGTTAGATGCACACCCCCTCCACCTCCATTTTTTTTTTTTTTTAAGATGTATTTATTTGAAAGGCAGAGTTACAGAGAGGCAGAGGCGGAGTGGGAAGGGAGGGAGAGGTCTTCCATCCCTGGTTCATTCTCCAAATGGCTACCGAGTGTGGAACTGGGCTGATCTGAATCCAGGAGCTTCTCCCACAGGAGTGCAGGGGCCCAAGGACTTTGGCCATCTTCTGCTTTCCCAGGCCACAGCACAGACCTGGATCGGAAGTGGAGCAGCCAGGACTTGAACCAGTGCCCATATGGGATGCTGGAGCTTCAGGCTGGGGCTTTACTCAGTATGCCACAACGCTGGCCTGCTCTTTTGCATTTTAAAGGATTTATTTTCATCTATTTGAAGGGCAGAGTGACAGAGACAGAGAGATCTTCCATCTGTTGTTTGACTCTCCAAATGCCTGCAATAGCCAGGCCAAAGGCAGGAGCCAGGAATTCCCCCCCAGGTCTCCTGGGAGTGGCAGGACTGCAAGTACTTGAGCCATCTTCTGCTGCCTCCGCGGATACATGGGGTCGCTGGGACTTGAATTGGCGCTGTGCTGTGGGATGAGGGTGTCACAAGCAGCGGCTTAACTTGCTGCAACTCAACACTTCCTGTTTTTGATCTTTTATTTTATTTTTATTTTTTTAAAGCAGATCCGAAGCCAGGAGCCAGGAGCTTCCTCCTGGTCTCTCACGTGGGTGCAGGGGCCCAAGGACTTGGACCAGCTTCTACTGCTTTCCCAAAGAGCTGGATCAGAAATGGAGCATCTGGGACTCGAACCGGCGCCCATTTGGGATGCTGGCACTGCAGGCAGTGGCTTTACCCGCTACACCACAGTGCTGGCTCCTTATTTTATTTTTTTAAAGATTTTATTTGAGAGGAAGAGTTACAGAGAGAGGGAGAGACAGAGAGAAAGGTCTTCTATTCTTTGGTTCACTCCCCAAATGGCCACAACGGCCAGAGCTGAGCTGATTTGAAGCCAGGAGCCTCCTCCGAGTCTCCCATGTGGGTGCAGGGGCCCAAGCACTTGGACCATCTTTTGCTGCTGTTCCTGACCATTAGCAGAGAGCTGGATTGGAAGTGGAGCAGCTGGGACTAGAACCGGCACCCATATGGGATGCTGGCACTGCAGGCGGAGGCCACAGTGCCGGGCTGTTTTTGATCTTTTAAAACAATGCTGCAGTGTTCTTCTTGTGCATATAGTTGTATTCTGTGAGTAGTTAGCTATGGAATATATGTTTATAAGAAAAACTTTTAATTTATGGCCGAGTTTGAGCCTTGTCATTTGAACTATAACCCTTATATTTTGAATAATGAAATACTCAGATTTTGGTCAAATGTACAGTTAAAATATTTTGTGAATTTCCTTTCTTTGTTTCTTCTTGGATGAATAAACACTGCTGATCAATTATAAATGCCTACAGGGAAGGGCACTCTTCATTTGAGTTTCCTTTGATAAGATGAGTCAGGGCAGGAGAGAGTTTTGATTGGGGTGGGCGTTGTGACACAGCAGGTTACGCTGCTGCCTGGGATGCCTGCCTCCCACAGTGGAGTGCCTGGTTTCAGTCCTGGTCCTGCTCTCCATCCCAGCTTCCTGCTAATGTACATACTGAGAGGCGGCAGGTGATGCCTCCGGCCTGAGGGCCCAGCCGTCCGTGTGGGAGACTCGGAGGTTTGGGCTCTGGCTTCAGCCTGGTGAGCCCCAGCTGTTGCAGGCATTCAGAGAGTGAACCAGCACATGGAAGACACTTCTTTCTCTCTCCCTCTCCCTCCCTCCCTCTCTCAAATAAATAAAATGAAACGTGTGAATACCCCACATTTTTGACTACAAAAGTAAGATTAGGTTACCTGTGATTGCAGGGTTGAGATGGGTGTCTGATGGTTGCCAGCATGTTAGGGGATCAGCATGTGAGGAGCTAGCAGAGCACAGTGAGGGAAGACGGTTTTGGGGGTTTGAGCCTGCACCGTGGAGGAAATGGGACTGGATCTTGATCTGGAGGAGTGGACAGTGGCTTTACCTGGGGACTGGACATCATCTGGAGGAGGTGATGTGGGCAGCCTATGGTGGTCGAGGTGAGGGTGACAGTGTCACATGCCTGCGTGAAAGAGACGTGGTCGTGCCTGTGCTGGGTGTGCTTGGGAAGGGTTGGGGACTATTGTCGTGGGAGATGAGAGTGGTGAGATTGCAGTATCGCAGGGAATTTGAGTTTGGGGTGATTGCGGTTGGTCAGTAGGGGAACCATGACAGCTCTGTGAGCACTGTGGGGGGAGTCCGGAGGGCAAGAGCATTCTAGGTGTTGTCAGTGTGAGTGAGTCCTAGGAAGTGGTGAGAAGTAGAGGACAGATGGAGAACACCTTAAAAACTCTTCGGTATACTTAAGTATACTTTGATTTTCAGCGGAACAAAGCGGACACTTCTGGATTTGAGCAGCATTGTGGTCAGATTTTTGGTGGTGGAGGGGAGGAGAACTAAACTGTGGTGGCCTGTAGTGGCGTATGTTTTCTGCTGAGGACCTGAAGGACGGTTAAACTGAAATGGAAGTATTGCAGTTTACGCCTGCCCTCAGGCACAGGTGGGAATACTTTGCGGCACCATTAGGGGTGAGTTAGCCAGTGGGACAGTGGGAGAAGGCAGTGTTTGAAGCCGTGCATCTGGCAAGGGAGAGATAGTTGCAGATTCACAGTTTGGAAAATGTGGAGGAGATGAGCACGGAGCAGTGGGACTTCTGAGTGCCCTGCTACTAACCTGAGTCTCCCAGTCCGCTGAGCTTTACACGTGTCCTGACGGGAAAGCTGATAATCTAAAAAGCATGGTTGTCGGGGGTGATAGAACTATTTGTTGAGCCCATCTAGTGCCGAACATGGCTGCAGAGCCAGGGCATCGGTTCCGGGACAAAGGCTGCCACTGACTTTGCCATCATGGAAGTTATGTTTTGGTAGGAGAATCGTTAATAATAGTCTTGGAGTAGGCTAAGCACTCAGTCTAGAAGAGACAAGTTGAATTTTCATTAGCTGGAATATAGACTCAATAAAGTTGAATCATTTCTGATGTTGCTTTTTGAAGGTTAAGAATTTTTGGTCTTATTTTAGAGTCCTTTTGAAAGTGAAAATTTTGAGTTAAAAGTTTATTTGGATATAAGTAGGACTCCAGTCTTTAAGGCAAATACTGTCCATTTCTGATTTGATCATTTTCCCATGAAAAGACCTGTCACTGTGGTGATTTGTACTTTATATCAGATGTGTTTCCCTATTGAGAGACACCTCTTTGGTATTACAGATTGTCTTGTAAAATTTTTTCAGAACAGCAGTGGTTAAAAGCTAGTGGGGGCTGGCGCCGCGGCTCACTAGGCTAATCCTCCGCCTTGCAGCACCGGCACACCGGGTTCTAGTCCCGGTCGGGGTGCTGGATTCTGTCCTGATTGCCCCTCTTCCAGGCCAGCTCTCTGCTGTGGCCAGGGAGTGCAGTGGAGGATGGCCCAAGTGCTTGGGCCCTGTACCCCATGGGAGACCAGGATAAGTACCTGGCTCCTGCCATTGGATCAGCTCGGTGCGCCAGCCGGGGCGGCCATTGGAGGGTGAACCAATGGCAAAAGGAAGACCTTTCTCTCTCTCTCTCTCTCTCTCACTGTCCACTCTGCCTGTCAAAAAAAAAAAAAAAACAAAAAAAAAAAACAAAACCAAAACACAAAAGCTAGTGGGATCTCATTGAGTATTTTATAATTAATTTATTTTTTGCATTTCCTTATCATGGTTGCATGGTACAGTTTAACACCAGTAAAGCTAGAATGCGTCGTTTTAGGAGTCGGCCTGAAGACTCATGGTTACTCAGCAGTATTAGTCAGTCATGCAGAGGGGAGACTGTTGTTTGCTGCGTGAGGCAGCAGTACAGCCCTGTTAAGGATGTGGGTGCACAGGAGTCATGGGATGAAGAGAGTCAACTGAATGGGCGGAAGTGGATGAGGGATTTGAGCAAATACATGAGGACTTCAAAAGGTTTGTGGGAAGTGGGATTAAAAGTTCCTTTTGGTGCAAACAATTTTGAAATTGATGGATAGTTTTTTTTTGTTTACATTGGTTTGTATTTATTTATGTTTACTTGGAAGGCAGAGAGAAATAAATTTTCTGTGCACTGGTTCACTCCCCAAATGCGCACAACAAGCAGGGCTGGGGCAGGCTGACGTCAGGAGCCTGGCACTCAGTCTGGGTCTCACGTGGGGCTGGCAGGGACGCGGGGACTAGAGGCGTCACTTGCTTCTGCTCAGGGTGCGCATGAGCAGAGAGTGGGGCTGGGAGCAGCTGAAACGTGAACCCAGGCTCTCCAGTGTGGGATGTGGGCACCCGAGTGCTGGCTTCATGCTGTGCCACACTGCCTGCTCCCATGTGCATGTTCCATAAGCTTTGCAGAAAAGATTTGTTTAGTTGTGTATTTGAATGGCAGAGTGGCACAGAGAGCATGGGCGATTGGCCCATCTTCCATCTGCTGGTTCACTCCCCAGATGGCTGCGATGCCCTGGGCCTGGCCACGCTGAAGCCAGGGGCTTGAAACGCCTCCTCCAGGTCTCCCACATGGGTGGCAGGGTCCTAAGTACTTGGGCCTGCTGCTGCCTTCCCAAGTGCATTAATGGGGAGCTGGGGTGGGAAGTGGAACGACCAAGACGGAACCAGCGCTCCTGTATGCGATGGTTGTGTCCCAAGCAGAGGCTTAACCCACTGCCTCAACAACACTGCCCCTTCCCCTCCCCACCATGGTCTTTCTGGAAGCTCCTTGTAGAGTATTGTGACCTGCAGACCTCCCTACCTGAGTGACCGGCTGCAGCCCGCAGTGTTGTCTCACAGGTCTCTGGGTCATGTGACTGCGTGTGGCTGCGTGGACTCCCGTTCTTGGCCATGTTCTTTCTTGGCTTGGAATCATCACCTCTTTTGAGTTACCTTTCTTTGTCAGTTCAGATACCCCCTTTTTTTTTTTTGACAGGCAGAGTGGACAGTGAGAGAGAGACAGAGAGAAAGGTTTTCCTTTGCCATTGGTTCACCCTCCAATGGCCACCGCGGCCAGCGCGCTGCGGCCGGCGCACCGCGTTGATCCGATGGCAGGAGCCAGGTGCTTGTCCTGGTCTCCCATGGGGTGCAGGGCCCAAGCACTTGGGCCATCCTCCACTGCACTCCCGGGCCACAGCAGAGAGCTGGCCTGGAAGAGGAGCAACCGGGACAGAATCCGGCACCCCGACCGGGACTAGAACCCGGTGTGCCGGTGCCGCTAAGCGGAGGATTAGCCTAGTGAGCCGCGGCGCCGCAGATATCCTTTTGACAGCTCTCAGTTCTGATGGTCTCTTGTCTCCTGTCTGTTGGTCACAGTCACCAGTTCAGTTTTCAGTGCTTATTTGATGAGGCCTTGCAGAGATGGGGCAGTGGCATTTGCTCCCTCAGCAGTCTCAGGGCTTGTCAGGGTGCTTTTCACATGGTGAGCACTAAACGAACACTTGTTGAAGGAATCGGTGAACTAAATATTTGATCTTTACTATAAAGCTGGTCTCAAGGACCAAAGAACTACAGCAGGGGGAGGCTGCATTTGGTGTGAGAGATGAATGGTGAATATAGAAAGCCTTGAGAAAAAAAAAAGAAAAGGTGACGCTTTTTGAAAATAGAATTGGGAAGGTCTGTGGAGTTAGGAGAAAAATGGTTTCTTCCTGCGCTAACTTGACAAATGCATGTGGCACCTACTAAGTTTTAGGAGCTAGATAACTGGGAGTGTGCAGTGGGGAAATGGTGCCTTCTCTATTAAAGGAGTAGTCAGTGACCTACTGAAATCAGTACAGTGCTTACTGGAGAGCAGTCAGCCTGGATGTGCTTCATTCTTGCTGGCCAACAGTAAATTCATTCAAGAATTACAATGGGAATGCAGATCCAGTGCCTCTGGTAGTTTTGAGTGCACACTTAAAATAAGCTCCAGCTTTGATTTAATTTAAAAAGTGACAAGAAAGCTCTTTTGGCTTCAAATTCTGCTTCAGGTTTGGAGAATGAGTCAAGATGGTTGAAGGAAAGTTTATTGTGTGGACAGGTTATAAAAGAATGAGTCTAGTAGTTAGAAAATTCCTGAAGCTGTTGATTGTGTCAGGTGAATGAGCTTTTTAAAAGTTTATAAGAAATTTATACCGTAAATTTGTAACCTTTCTCAATGACTAGTTTTTCTAGTAAATATTTGCATTCATATGATTTATTAAAAGTCTGCTCTCTCTGTTTGGTCATGTGGTAGGCCCTTGGGACATAGTTGTTAATCAGATGACTACGTGGTCCCTGCCCTTGGTAAGCTTTTCCACATGGTCAGAGTGCACTGGAAAGAAACCTAAGGGAAGTGTGGCTTGGATGAATGGATCTCTCGCTACTTGTCTGTTCTTGAACTTGGTTTTGATGGCAACAGGCAACATTTTAGACTACTTTAAGCTAAATGTTGCTTTATCTGTTTACAATACATATATATGGGTAACATTTGTAATACCAAGGTAAAACAAAAACTTCAACCTCCAGGGCAGTTATTATTTTTTTAATGATTATTTTTTTGAAAGCCAGAGTTACACTGAGCAAGAAGCAGAGCCAGAGGCAGAGAGAGAGAGAGAGAGAGAGAGAGAGAGGTCTTCCACCTGCTGCTTCCACTCCCCAGTTGGCCCAACGGCCTGAGCTGCGCCTATCTGAAGCCAGGAGCCAGGAACTTCCTCCAGGTCTTCCCACGTGGGTGCAGGGCCTCAAGGACTTGGGTCATCTTCTTCTGCTTTCCCAAGCAGGGAGCAGAGAGCTGGATTAGAAGTGGAGCAGCCAGGACCCAAACTGGCACCCATATGGGATGCCGGCACTGCAGGTGGTGGCCTCACCTGCTAAGCCACAGCGCCAGCCCCTTAGGGCAGTTATGTTTTAAAAGAAGTGTTCATAGAAGTTTCAGTTTTGTCTCTTAAAAAATAGGCTACTATTTAATCATCACGGAAGCTAATATTAGCAGATATTAACCGTTACCTGCTATAGGTCAACCACTGTGCACAGTCGTTATTAGTAACTTGGTATTTTTTGCAGTCCTACAAGGTGGTTGATGTTTCTGTTTAAGTTAGAAAAGTAAGATGCAGGGAAGTACATGTGCGTTCTTCCTAGTAGGGGGCATGTGCTGCCTCCAGATTATAAAGCCCAGTGAGCAGTGAAGTGCCCTGAGGTTAAACATTGGGAGAAAGGAAAGAAAAACGTGAAACTTCTGTAATCCATTCGTTGAAGACATGGATAAAAGTTCAAGCATGCTGGGATTGATGCCTTGTGCTAATGGTTCTTTAGTCTTTTGGATGATAAACAAGAAAATCTGATACCTTGCTTTTGTGGAATTCTTTACCACATGGCCAGGAGGTAGAGAGTTGTTTGCATTATGAAAGCCAGTTGCTCACTTTCCCTGTCTTTTGCAGTTAGCATGCAGTCATGTGACCTGGGGCGCCCACTCCTGAGTACACCTGACTTCATCAGAAGTCAGTGATTTGCAGAAGCAGGCAGAGCTTTGTAGGATCTGTGTCTGTGGTACAAGGGAGGCAGTTGGCAGCTCCCTCTGCTTTCCAGAGGCAGCAGTGACAAGAGTGTTCAGTTGCAACATTTAGTTCTTGGGGTCAGTGCTGTCAGTGCAAGCCGCAGTGACTGAATCTTGTGTTGTCTTCATTGGACCAGATTGTGGTTTGGATTTTGGGTGCTCTTTACTACGTAGCTTTCCAACCTGGTCCCACTGAAGTTTTATGAGTCGCCTAATATACTTCAATAACTTCCTTTTTGACTTAGACAAAGCCAGAGCTACATTTTGTTTGCAGTTTAGACAGTGGTAGTTAAGATTATAGACAATTCAGGTTTGCTTGCATCTAGATTGGAATTTATTAATGAGAAGAGTTTATATATTAAGTGAAATATCTAAAAAACAGCTTATTTATTGATTTAATTGACTTGCTGAATTTCAATGCCTGTTGTAGGCCAAACAGGTTCTAGGTGTTGAGGATACAGGAGGGACAAGATAGGCAAGAGCCCTGCAGTCCCAGAGCTTCCATTGTAGGATGTGGGATAAGAAAGCAAGCAGCGTAGTTTCAGAAAGTGATGAATGTCAAGAAAGTGAGGATGGACTAATGTGATTGGACTAATGTGATTGATTAGTGGGGTGTGTGTGTGTGTGTCTGTATGTTTACAAGTTGTGTCTTACACGACATTTAGTTTGTATTTTAGTGTCAGAAATCATGACTTCTCCTTTTCACTGTGAGGTGGTAGCATTCTGAATTTGCCCTCCCACCATAAACATGTGGAAGACTGGACAGAACACGCGGAATCCCTGTTTTTGGATACTGAATGACTAGCACAGGACTGTGTTCCCTGACAGATCTTGGTGTCCAGTTTCTGTTGGAAAGCAGGGAGGAGGATCCCAAACAGAGCCACGTGGAGCAGAGACTGATATTGTGGGGGAGACCAAGAGGTTCTTCTTCTTTTTTTTTTTTTTTTAAGATTTATTTATTTACTTGAAAGTCAGAGTTACACCGAGAAGGAGAGGCAAAGAGAGAGGGAGGGAGGGAGGGAGGGAGGTCTTCAGTCTTCCATCTGCTGGTTCATTCCCCAGATGGCCACAGTGGCCACAGCTGGGTTGATCTGGAGCCAGGATCCAGGATCCAGGAACTTCTTCCACGTGGGTGCAGGGGCCCAAGTCCTTGGGCCTCTTCTGTTTTCCCAGGCCATAGCAGAGAGCTGGATTGGAAGTGGAGCAGCTGGGACTCGAACTAGTGCCCGCATGGGATGCCAACACTGCAGGCGGTGGCTTTACCCGCTACGCCACAGAGGCAGCCCCGGCCAAGAGGTTCTAAAGTGAGGAGTATAGCTCCGGAGAGAAAGGAGCTGTGTGGAGAAGGAATCCCATGTATCTTGCTTACTGGTATTTGACTGAGTACCAATGTACACATGTCTTAGGTGGAGTTTCATAAAGGAGCGAATTCTGGGGAAGCTATAAGCAGAACAGTTCTCAAGGAGCTTATTTGATTATTTTACAGTCAGAGTAGAAAGATGTCATTAAATGCAGGACCATTGAGACACCAGAAGGGTTAAACAAGTCCTTAAGTAAAGGCCACTCCAGGTCTGTCTGGAAATGTAGAAGGAAGCCTTAAAGGAAACAAACTAATGGGAAAGGAATGTAATTGCCAGTCGTTACAGTGTCTAGCACTCTGAAAAATAGCATTGCCACACTCCACAATGGAAATGTCCAACATCCAGTGAAAGGATACTAAATAAATAATAAACAGGTCAATGTGACTCATAATTGGAGATCCGTCAATTGAAGCCAATCTAGAACTGACATAGATACCAGCGTTAATAGACAAGAACATTATTATAGTTGTATATTTTAAAAAAGAGACATACAAGGTATAAAAAAGACCTGGATCAAATTTTCAGTGGTGAAAGCTATGACATAAAAAACTGGATTTGGCCGGCGCCGCGGCTGAACAGGCTAATCCTCCGCCTACCGGTGCCGGCACACCGGGTTCTAGTCCCGGTCGGGGCGCCGGATTCTGTCCCGGTTGCTCCTCTTCCAGGCCAGCTCTCTGTTGTGGCCCGGGAGTGCAGTGGAGGATGGCCCAAGTGCTTGGGCCCTGCACCCCATGGGAGACCAGGAGAAGCACCTGGCTCCTGCCTTTGGATCAGCGTGGTGCGCCGGCTGCAGTGCGCCGGCCGTGGTGGCCATTGGAGGGTGAACCAATGGCAAAGGAAGACCTTTCTCTCTTTCTCTCTCTCTCTCTCTCTCTGTCCACTCTGTCAAAAAAAAAAAAAAACACACAACAACAACAGCTGGATAGTATTAGTGGCAGATTAGACATAATAAAAGAAAAGCTTAGTGAACTTGAAGACATTGAAAGTTAAATAGAAATAAATGGTAGAGATGATGGGATTTAGTAGACAAGGTTGTTAAAACTGGTGTTATTAAAATGTAGGGTTAGTTGGGGTTAATGTTGACATTTTGGTGTAACAGTTTTGCTGAAGAGTGATTGTCACTACAACCTGAAGTTGGCTTCATGTGTAGAGTAGTTTCAGATAACTCAGCAAAACAACAGTGTATGATGGAGGAATTTCATTGTGTAACAGTGTATTTATCTCTTGTTTCATAACACAAAATTAGTGGCTTAAAACACACACATGTATTTATTACGCCAGTTTCTGTGGGTGAGGTGTCTGGGCACAGTTTAGCCGAATCCTCTGCTTTAGAATGTTAGAAGGCTGTGAAGATGTTGTTCAGAGCGGTGGTGTGATCTGAGAGTTCACTGGGAAACGTCTCTGAAGCTCACGGTCCTTAGGCTGTCAGACTGAGAGCCCCTTTGCGGGTACCTCCCCTCAGTTCTGCCCTACAGATAATCGCTTACCTCAGCTCTTAGCTGCTGCTTTGATACACTGCTCTGTTTCTTAATCAGATGCTTGCTATGTGCTTGATACTTGGTTGCGAATATTGAGACCCTTCCCTAAGGTGGCTTCAAATAAAGGGCTGTAACTCAGAATGGGAGTCTAAGGTAGAATGAGCTCATGGACAGATTGAGTTGGTGGCATAATAATGTCTCCAGGGCCTCAGGTTTTACATCTCCCTCTTGGTCGCTCAGATTAATGACCTGGCTGCTGCGTTGGCAGGAGTTGTATTCATATCCAGTGTTGTCCATAGCTTGATAAGAATGGAAACTTGACCTGGCCTTTTTTGGCAGACTTAACTCCTGGGTAAAATGCCTGTTTCTAAAACACCAAGAAAGAGATGGGATTCCATTTAGACCAGTTAGGTCTCCTCCTGGGACTGGGCACCGTTTCCCCAGCACCTGCTTGAGTGGGGGTGGGTGTGCAGGTGGGTTCTGCAGGGAGTGAGCTGCTGTCACGGAGGAACACCCGCAGTTTGGAGGCTGAGTGGGACTGATTCTACTTCAGAATTTGAAGACATTACTGACTTCTTGTTAAGATAGGTGCATATTTAACTAAGCTACCTGTGTCATATTTTTCTTCTACACATTATAGTTACAATGTTTTTTTTTGGTAACTCAATATCCAGTACCTAACTGTGACTCTGTAAATCTTTTTCACAATAAGCCAAATTTCATACTATGACTTTATTTTTCTCCTGGTACAGTTTTGTTTTTCCTAGAATTAGCAATTGTCTTATGTTTCATTTGCTTTGCTTTCTAGGTACTTGTGACTAAGTTTTCCCCAATTCCCTCTCAGTACAGTTTTGTGTAATCAGACATATCAGATGATTGGTTGTCCTCCTCTCTGCCCCCTCCCTCAGGCTGCCGGTCTGAAATTCTAGTTCTCCAGGCCCAATAGGATTCCTTTCACCTAGCTCCAGTAGGTATAGGTGTGTTCCTGTCTCTCTGGCCTTTGTATTTTCTGTTTTTTATCCATCTTTTTGCTGGAGCACATCTTTATTTCCTGAGCTGTGGGTCTTTGGGCTAGTGGTTAAGCTGTCTGGTTGGGGTGCCTGTGTCACCTGTGGGAGTGTTAAGGGTTCAGTGGCTGATTCTGGCTCCTGATTCCAGCTTTCTGCAGGTATGGTCCTTAGGGGAGGCAGCGTAGTGGTTTAGGTACAGGGCAGACTTGCATTGTGCTCCTGGCTGCCCACCAAGCCGGCCCATACAGGCATTTAGGGACTGAACCAGAAGATGGAGAGTGTTCTCTCATCTCTCTCTCTCTTGGTGTGTCTTGCTTTCTCTGTCTCTCATGTAAAAAAGAAAAATTGTGTAGTAGGTAAAGCCGCCGCCTGCATTACTGGCATTCCATATTCGGGTCCTGGCTGCGCCACTTCCCATCCAGCTCTCTGCTGTGGCCAGGGAAACCAGTTCCCTGCTAATATGCCTGGTAAAGTAGTGGAAGATGGCCCATGTCCTTGGGTCCCTGCACCCACTTGGGAGCCCGGGAAGAAGCTCCTGGCTCCTGGCTTCAGGCTTCAGGCTTCAGATAGGCCCAGCTCTGGCCATAGCAGCCGTCTGGGGAGTGAACCAGTGGATGAAGGACCTCTCTCTCTGACTCTTTCTCGCTTTCTCTTTTTCTCTTTCTCTCTTTCTGCCTTTCCTTCTCTCTCTGTAACTTTTGACTTTCAAATAAATAAATATATCTTTAAAATAATAAAAAAATTATTTGCTTGAGAGGCAGAGTTACAGACAGAGGGAGAGTCAGTCCTTTGTGTTCCCTGTTACTTGGTGGTAGCGTCTGGATGCTTGAGAAAGATGCTGCTTCTGTGTTTTTTCGGTTGGGGGTAGTGAGGGGGGAGAAATATTATAGGTAGTATATTTTCATTCAGGAACACAAAATGTGTGTGATGTTGCAGCCACTAGGCGATGCATAGATGCAGAATTCATTAGGAGTTTTGGGTATGACCCTGTCCCTTCCCTCCTCTCTCTGGGGGTGAGATCTCCACTTTCTCTGTTCTGGAGTTGTGCAGTGATGTGTCTTGGCATAGGCGTTTTCGTAGGATTGGACCTGTCCTTTCACTTTGGAGACAAAACTCCTTTAATTCTGGAAATTTTCTTACTGAATTTACTAAATGATTCCTTCTCTCTTCTCTGCTTAAGTGACATGTAGTTATTTGGAATATTTTCTGTGTTTCTTTTTAAAAATCTCTGGGAGATATTCTTCTGCTTTTATCTTCTGTTAGGATATCTTTTTGTGTTAAGATTGCTCATTTTCCCCCCACTAGCATTTAGTTTTTACTTCATAGATAGGTCCATTTTATCTCTCCAGCTGTACTTATAATATAGCTAAATTCCCTTTTTTCTCCCCTTCGTACATTATCTGAATTTCCTCTGGAATTATGTTTTCTGCATGCTTTGGTTTCTTTTCTTTTTCTTTCCCCCCTTCCCTTTGTCCTTCCCCTCCCTTCCGTTTCCTTTCATTTGAAAGGTAAAGAGACAGAGAAGGTCTTCCATGCACTGGTTCACCCCCAAAATTCCTGCAGCGGCCAGGGCTGGGCCAGGCTGAAGCAGGGACTCACTCCGGGTCTCCCACTTGGGTGGCAGGGACCCAACTACTTGAGCCACCACCTGCAGCCTCGGAGTGTGCTTGAGATGTTGGGTCAGACGAACAGCCAGGGCCGGAACCTAGGCGCTGTGATTCGGGATGCAGGCGTCCTAAGCAGGGACTACGCTGCTGCACAAATGCCCACCCCCGGTTTCTGTCTTTGACGTTGGCAGCTTCCTTAAGTAACTTGCGTCATGTAAGGTGGCTTGTAGTTAGGAGAAAGGTGTGATAAAGCCAGTGGAATTCCTGTGTGGAGATGAGGCTTGTTCACTGGTCTGGTGGGTGATTGAGGGACCGTGAATAGGAGTAAACGGAGGGTCTCATTGCAGGGCTTGTAGTGTCTCGCCTTCAGGTCGCAGCTCGGCGGGCAGGGAGTGTGCCTGTTGGTGATGCTCCAGGCGGACTGGGGAGGGAGCTGCAGTGTGGATTTCTTTCTTCTGCCTCAGACTGTTTTCTGTTGCACTTTCTGTCTCTGTGCAGAGTCTCTATGTCTACTTTTTTCCAGAAAATTATACCTCTGGTGTCTGAGGGCAAGGGTAGTTGCTAGCCTGTGGGATTTGGGCTGCAATTTGGGGTCTTACTACCTTAATTTGTTTTTATTGAAACTAACTGAGAAAACTTGGAGGCATAGTACTAATAACTTATTTCCCATATATTGGAAATATGACATGAAGTCTTTCTTTTTGAGTGCTGTAAGTGCATGTTTCCTGTCAACAATGGGGTGTTGATGCGTTACTGCTGTTTAAACCTGAAGACTCTATTCACCTGTTGACAGCTGCCCTGGTAGCGTTCTTCGTAGGGAAATGGTACAGTCGAGGATCACTTCCTATTTTATTGTCAGGTTTTTAAAAATTGTCTTTATCTAGGACGGTTTCTCAACTAGGCTTTCTTTCATGACATTGATTTTTTTTGAAGATATTAGCCAGTTATTTATTTATATTTTAAAAGATTTATTTATTTGAAAGGTGGAATTACAGAGGGAGAGGCAGAGGCAGAGAGAGAAGTCTTCCATCCACTCGTTTATTCCCCAAATGGCTGCAACTGCCAGGGCTGAGCTAGACTGAAGCCAGGAGCCAGGGGCTTCATCTGGGTCTCCCATGTGGGTCGCAGGGGCCCAAGCACTTGGACCATCTTCCACTGCTTTCCCAGGCCTATTAGCAGGGAACTGGATTAGAAGTGGAGCAACTGGGACGAGAACAGGTGCCCACATGGAATGCTGTCGCTGCAGGTGGTGGCTTAACCACTTCACCGGCCCCTGGCCAGTTATTTTATGGAGTCACCCTCAATGAGGGCTTGATGTTTCTTCATATTAGATGCAGGTTAGACATCTTCGGTGGGAATGATGCTGAATTTGGGGTTTTGATGAAGTCAGTTTTTTTTTAAATTACATTTTTTGCTAATGGATTATGTATTTGTTGCCAAGTCTGAAACTCTTTGCCTGGTGCCTGGTTCTTTTTAATGGAGAATGGCATTTATTTATTTATTTATTTACTTGAAAGTCAGAGTTAACACACAGAGAGAAGAAGGAGAGAGAAAGGGGTCTTCCATCCTCTGGTTCACTTCCCAGTTGGCTACAACAGCCGGAGCTGTGCCAAACTGAAGCAAGGAGCCAGGAGCTTCTTCCAGGTCTCCCATGTGGGTGCAGGTGCCCAAGGACTTGGGCCAACTTCTTCTGCTTTCCCAGTCCATAGCAGAGAGCTGGATTGGAAGTGGGCACCCATACGGGATGCCGACACTGCAGGCGGTGGCTTTACCCACTCTGCCACAGTGCTGGCTCCTGCATCTATTTTTTTTTTTTTTGACAGGCAGAGTGGACAGTGAGAGAGAGAGAGAGAGAGAGAGAAAGGTCTTCCTTTTGCCGTTGGTTCACCCTCCAATGGCTGCCGCGGCCGGTGCGCTGCGGCCAGCGCACCGCGCTGATCCGATGGCAGGAGCCAGGAGCCAGGTGCTTTTCCTGGTCTCCCATGGGGTGCAGGGCCCAAGCACCTGGGCCATCCTCCACTGCACTCCTGGGCCACAGCAGAGGGCTGGCCTGGAAGAGGGGCAACCGGGACAGAATCCGGCGCCCTGACCGGGACTAGAACCTGGTGTGCCGGCGCCGCTAGGTGGAGGATTAGCCTAGTGAGCCGCGGCGCCGGCGCATCTATTTATTTTTAAAAATTATATATTTCTTTGAGAGGCAGAGTTAGAGAGGATACGGAGAAAGCTGGTTCACTTCCTCCTCACATGACTGCAGTGGCCAAGGCTGGGCTAGGCCGAAGCAGGGAGCCAGGAATGCCAAGAACTCCATTAGGGTTTCTCATAGGGCATCAGGGACTGACTTAGTACTTGGGCCATCATCCGTTGCTTTCCCAAGCGCATTAGCAGGGAGCTGGATTGAAGGTGGGGTAGCCAGATCTTGAACTGGCAGTCATAAGAGATGCTGGCATTACACTGTGGCTTAACTTGTCGCACCTCAATGCCATATTTTTCTTGATGTGTAATGAATAAGCATTTGTTTCTGGTATCTTATCTGGATTTTTTTTTTTTTTTTTAAGATTTAGTTTGTTTATTTGAAAGAGTTTCGGAGAGAGAAAGGTCTTCCATCCATTGTTTCACTCTCCAAATGGCTGCAACAGCTGAAGCTGAGCTGGTCGGAAGCCAGGGAGCCAGGAGCTTCATCTGGGTCTCCCATGTGGGTGCAGGGGCACAACGGCTTGGGCCATCCTTAACTGCTTTCCCAGGTGCATTAGCAAGGAGGTGGATCAGAAGTGGAGCATCGAAGACTCCAACCGCCACTGGTATGGGGTGCTGGTCCTGCAGGCCAGTGCTTTTACCCACTGCGCCTCCGCACTGGCCCCAAAGATGGAGTCTTGATCCACCTCCCTCCTGGTATTAACTATCCAAATTGTTAAAAATGCTGAATTATTTGTTAAAAGAAGTACGCTGATACATTTTGTTTCAAATTCAAGGAGATGAAGTATTTCAGCAGAGGCAGAATATTTACTTCCAGTTTTCAAGCAAGTCCATTGTGGTCCCCCTCCCATGTTAGCAGGTGACGTTTAGAGATTATCTATTGCTACTTCACAAACCTTGGCAAATCAAATGACTTGAAGTAACAAGTCACTTCTTCGCTCAGTGTTTCAGATTGGGTGGGGTTTGCATCGCATTCCGCATGGCCTTTGCTGGCATTGGAAAGTCCAGGATGACCTGCTCCCTCACAGGTGGTGCCTTGGCTGCTGTCATCCATGTGACCCTTTCTCTTGGCTAGCATGGGAAACAGCGTGGTTTTGGTGTGTTTGGACTAATTACAGGGTGAGTGGTTTCCTCCAGGCCTCCCTAAGGCTTATCCCTGGAACCAGCACAGTGTCCGTTTTACCAGATTCCTTTGGGAAGAATGGTTTGTTGGGGCATCTAAGCAGCGATATAGCATGCAGGCCAAGTATTTTTTTGAAGGGGAAAAATGAAAACTCACTTTTTTTGTTTTCTCTTTTTAAAAATTGTTCTTATCTTCCTTGCCTTTTTGTAATTCAGTAATGTAATTGTGTGTCTAACTCTTCTGCTGCGTTGAAATAGCTGTATAATGTTAATGCGGCCTTCAAATTCAGTTAAACTTTATGTTTGTACTTTTGATAGGGTTCATAAACAGATTTGAGAGTGGGGAAAGGGAATAAGGAGTATGTGGTGAGTTACTAAGCTCCAAGTTGCACCTGAGTTAAAGACCATCAAAGTACTAGATAAAAACCTCCTCTTGGATCACATGTTGCCAAATCCCTAGCATGTCTCGGGCATTTCTGCAGTAAGCGGGGGTTGTCCTTTGTGCAGGGGAGAAGGGGGGGCAGCACCTCCTGTTGGAGGCACCCCCGCCGCTCCAACAGATCTCTTTCAATGCCCTGGGTGTCACAGTGTTTAACTTACTTAAACAGCTCTCTTGGTGAGTCCAGTCTGAGGGATGGCCATGCTGTGATGTTTGGGTGCACTGTGGAAGTTTGTCTCGCACTTGGAGAGCGCGTTAAGTAAGTAGTGCAGGTCCTTGAGTCCAGCCTCACGCTTGGTGCATCAGAGTTGGAGGCTCCTGCTTGCTCTGTCCCATCCTCACTGAGGAGGAGATCCCCCTCCCCCACTCCCTGCCCCGCCTGGGAGGTTGGTGTTAGAAAATAATACAGATATTACGACCATTTGTAGCCCTCTGAAAATCAGCCTTCACTTGAAAAAAAAAATGTATTTAATTTCTCTCATCAGGGAGAAATTTATTGTACTGGATTTAAATTAACTTTTTCTGGGGGTGAGGATCATCCAGAAAGAGGTTGTGAACCATTGGCCTGTAAGAATTACTCCTGTGCCACTTCTCCTGGCCTGTGAAACCTTAGGGATAGGCTTTGTTTCCTTTCTAAAAAGATTTATTTATTTATTTATTTGAAAGGTCGTGTTATATACAGAGAGGAGAGACAGAGATATCTTCCATCATTGGTTCATTCCACAAATGGCCGTAACAGGTGTGACTGAGCCTGACTGAAGCCAGGAGCCAGGAACTTCTTCCAGGTCTCCCGCATGGATGAAGGGGCACTTGGGCTGTCTGCTGCTACTTTTCTAGGTGCATTAGCAGGGGGCTGGATTGGAAGCAGAGCAACTGGGGCTCGAATCGACACCCATAATGGGATGCCAGCATCCCAGGCAGTGGCTTATCCCACTGTGTCATGATGCTAGCCTCAGTTACGTGGTTTTGATAATGATGGTTTTAATGCTAAGTTTTTACCTATATGGTAAACAATTTTTTCTGCAAAAACTTAGAGGAGTGAAGGCATTTACTTTGAAATTTTGCATCCATGCCAATGGATTTTACGCTGATGAAGAAAACTCTGTTAAAATGAACTATGTTTTGGGATTTGGGACTTTTTATCTTGATAATGATAGTGTACATGGAAACATTCTTCATGTCCCCTGACTTGTTAACATAAGCCAAGGATCCTGTATGCCGTAGGGCTCCCTTAGAGACCTGCCCACGCCGTTCTTGGCTCTGCTGGTGGGGAGGCTGTTCCGTGCTTCTGTCTCCTGGATAGTGCAGGCCAGTGTGTAGGGTGGGGGAGACAGCCCCATGCCCTTGCTCTTGCTGGAGGACCGTGTAGGAGTGGTGTTGGGGGTTTGTGGTGTCTGGCCCTGGGCTAGGTGCACGTGAAGATGCTTCTGTGAGTAGTGGGGTGGAGGACCGGGGTTACTGCAGAGCAGCAGTTGTTGCAGAAGCAGAAGAGTGGCTTCTAACAGAAAACCCCCAAGTTTTGATTTGTTTTTCAGGCTATTTAAGGAGTGTTGACTCCTTGTTTTTTTGTAACTGGTCCAGGCACAGGAGAGGTAAAGATGTAGAACAGCTTGAGAACTGTAGGCCTCTGTAAGGCGCCCTTCCCCTGAAAATGCATCGCTAGGCCGCTGGCAGATGCTCAGGTACATTATTTGTTGAGTCAATGAAATTAATACAAAGGATATTTTTTTAAAAAAATCTTTTTAAAATTTTATTTTAAAGATTTATTTATTTATGTGAAAGAGAGGGAAAGGCCAGCGCCGCGGCTCACTAGGCTAATCCTTCGCCTGCGGTGCCGGCACCCCAGGTTCTAGTCCTGGTCGGGGTGCCAGGGTCTCTCCCAGTTGCTCCTCTTCCAGTCCAGCTCTCTGCTGTGGCCATGGGGTGCAGTGGAGGATGGCCCAAGTGCTTGGGCCCTGCACCCGCATGGGAGACCAGGAGAAGCACCTGGCTCCTGGCTTCGGATTGGCGCAGTGTGCCGGCCGTAGTGGCCATTTGGGGGGTGAATCAATGAAAGGAAGACCTTTCTCTCTGTCTCTCTCACTGTTTAACACTGCCTGCCCCCCCCCCCCCCCAAAAAAAAAAAGAGGGGAAGACAGAGCTTCCATCTGCTGGTTGGTTCACTCCTCAGATTGCTGCAATGGCTGGAGCTGGGCCAGGTGGAAGCGAGGGCCTGGAACTTCAAACAGGTCTCCCACATGTGTTCAGAGCCCAAGCACTCAGGCCATCCTCTGCTGCTTTCCCGGGCGTGTTAGCAGGGAGCAGGATCGCAAGTGGAGCGCCTGGGGTTTGAACCAGCCTTCCATATGGGATGCTGGTTTTTCAGGTGGTGTCTTTACGTGTTGTATCACAATGCTGGTCCCTCTCTCTCTTCTTAAAAGCATTTGTTTGAAGGAGAAAAAGAGACAAAAATCTTCCATTCAGTGCTTAACTCATCAGATGCTCCCAACGGCCAGGACTGGCCTAAGCAGGCAGCATCCTGAAGCTGAATGTGGGTCTCCCAGCGGGGTGGCAGGGAGGCAGCCACTTGAGCTGTCATTACTTGCTGCCTCCCAGGGTGTGCATTGGCAGGAAGCTGGCACTCCTAACCCAGGCGCTCTGATATTGAGTTGTTGGCATTCTTTTTTTTTTTTGACAGAGTTATAGACAGAGACCGAGAGAAAGGTCTTCCTTCCCTTGGTTCACTCCCCAAATGGCCGCTGCACCGATACGAAGCCAGGAACCAGGTGCCTCCTCTTGGTCTCCCATGTGGGTGCAGGGCCCAAGCACTTGGGCCATCCTCCACTGCCTTCCCGGGCCACAGCAGACAGCTGGACTGGAAGAAGAGCAACCGGGACTAGAAACCAGTGCCCATATGGGATGCTGGCGCCGCAGGCGGAGGATTAACCAAGTGAGCCACGGCGTCGGCCCCGAGTAGTTGGCATTCTAAGCCATGTTTTAACTTCTGGACCCAACCCCTGCCTCTTAATTTTCTTTTCTATTATTTTAGATTATATTTGAAAGGGGAGTTAGAGAGTTCTTCCATCCACTGGTTCACTCCCCATTTGGCAACATTGAAGGCTGGGCCAGGCCCCACATGGGTGGCACACACCCAGGTACTTGGACTGTTTTCTGCTTTCCCAGGTGCTTTAGCAGGGAGCTGGATTGGAAGTGGACCAGCCGGGACTCAAACTGGTGCTCATAAGGGATGCTGGCACTATAGGCAACAGCTTAACCCACTGTGTCAGAGTGCCAGCTCCAAAGGGAAGCTTTTTACTTAACATTTTTGTTTGGCAAAAAATTCTGTATTTGGGAAAGAGAGGTAATAAATTATTTTGCAAGTGAAAGATAACAATACTAAGAGTAGTGTATTGAGACACAGATTTTGAAATTAAGTAGAAACGAAAAAAAAAAAACAACCAGCCCTAACTGATTACATCTTTCTCTCCTCAGTGTAGAAACAGTGAAGAGCATTCCTGGTACTGCTTCAAAGATTATTTATTTATTTATTTGAGAGGTAGAGTTACAGACAGTGAGAGGGAGAGACAAAGAGAGAGGTCTTCCTTCTGCTGGTTCACTCCCCAAATGGCTGCAATAGCCAGAGATGGGCTGATCCAAAGCCAGGAGCCAGGAGCTTCTTCCAGGTCTCTTACGTGGGTGCAGGGGCCCAAGCATTCTTGCTGTCTTCTGCTGCTTCCCCAGGTTATAGCAGAGAGCTGGATCAGAAGAGGAGCAGCGAAGACTAGAACTGGCACCCCTGTGGGATGCCGGCCTGGCCCCTATGCCGCAGTGACAGCCACCGCGGTACTGCTTTAGTCCCAAGCAGCGTCTCTTCCAGGGGAGTAGCCTAGAGTGTAGTCCAGTACAGCTGCTTATTAAATAGCGTCAGGCCCCCTGGGGCTGGATTTTTATCATAAATCCTGAAATTTGGCCATGTGTCAGAATTGCCTGGGGTAGTTTTTCAAAATACAGGTTCAGGCTCTCCCCTCTGGAGATGTGATGGTGATGTCTCTGAACCTGAATTTTTTAACAAGCCCCTCAGGGTGATCTTGATGCAGCTGAGGGTGGAGTGGGAACTACTGCTACCTCAGATAGTCGACGCCTCAGTCGCCTCAGCTGTGGAAGTGCGTAGTTACACCTGCCTGGCTCCCCCACCCTCCCAGGGGTCAGAGAACAGCACGTGATGTGTAGGAAACTGTGTTGTAACTAGAGTGCCATAGAAATGCAAGGAGAATGATGACGTGCTGCTTTGCACAGTGGCCGGAGAGCTGAACGCTGCTGGGCAAGGACAGGTGGAAACCCAGGCGTCCTGATTTTGCATAAGTGAACAGGGACTCAGAAAAAGTTATCTGCTCAGGGTCACTCCCAATAGCAGAACAGATTAACAATTTACAAATAGTTGTATTTATGCGATAGCAGAAGTCAACTTGCTGCCTTCCATTAACCACATGTGCAGTGTCAGCTGTGCCAAAGCGAGTAAGAAACCGTGCCAGTGAGAAAGTCACGTTCCAGTAGGGGAGCGGAGCTGCTCGGGCAAGTCCCGTAGTCGTTCTTGAGAGTGGCTCGCCTGACCCGAGGAGGCAGCTTCGGTGGAAGAGAGCGTGGGGTGAGCTGCTGAGACAGCACAGCTTGAGTGGGGAGAGACTTCCTCCTCTTCCTTCTTTGAAAAAAAATTTTTCTTTTTGACAGGCAGAGTGAACAGAGAGAGAGAGACAGACAGAGAAAGGTCTTCCTTTTTGCCGTTGGTTCACCCTCCAATGGCCGCCGCGGCTGGCGTGCTGTGGCTGGCGCATCGCGCTGATCCGAAGCCAGGAGCCAGGTGCATCTCCAGGTCTCCCATGCAGGTGCAGGGCCCCAGCACTTGGGCCATCCTCCACTGGAAGAGGGGCAACCGGGACAGAATCCGGTGCCCCGACCGGGACTAGAACCCGGTGTGCCGGCGCTGCAGTTGGAGGATTAGCCTAGTGAGCCGCGGCGCCGGCCCTCCTCTTCCTTCTTACCAGGAGGGGACAGTCTCTGTCAGGTAGCTGGAGGACTCCGCTCTCCCCTTGTGCGGTTGCTCGGACCTTGTTGGCAGTGCAGTGTTTGAGAAACTCCGGGTTAAGGAAAAGTTCCCTGCCCTGGCGTTGAGGAGAGCAGAGCTATAGTTGTTCTTGGCCACCCCACGCTCAGCCTTGGTGCTGTCACTGCAGCCGCCCCACAGTCCTGCGAGCTGAGAGAGACGGTGTGCTTCAGTAGAGCGTGTGTGGGATTTCTGAAACCTGGAAGCAGTGGTGCCAGATCTGGATCGAGCCCAGATGCTCAGATGGCCTTGCTGGTGGGACAGCTTGGAGACACAGCAGAGCCTGCCTTTCTTTTCAGCGTGTTACATTTGGCTTGCTTTTGTCAAAGGCGTAGTTGCTGCGAACCCCGTGTGACGTCAGGGGTGGTGATCTGTGGGTTCATCGTGGAGCTGCAGGGTATAGCAAGGCAGAGCTGGGCAGGGGCAGTGTGGAAACCCTCTCAGCATCTGCTGGTTGGGAATCTACAGGTAGCAGAAGTGTTGATTGGACAGAGGTTGTGCCAGATGTTAGGAAAAAAGGACAAATACAGTTTGTGCCTTCATGTCATTGATCTTAGTTCAACATTTTAACATTTGCTGTTTGTAGTACAGTCTGTGAGAACTTTTTTGACTGGTACTATTCAAGATTGGGTGGCTCAGGACTGGGTCTCAGTGAGCGTGAGAGTGTCGAGATTTCAAATTATAATATGTCAGTGGTTGTGTCATTTCAAAGCTCCATGGGAATCACCAGAAAGTAATAAGATTGCAAATCATTCCAAATGGGGTAGTCACATGAATTAAGCATAGTTTTCCAGCCAAGAATGTGAACCATCCAAGAATATGAATATAGGTTGGAACATTTCTCATAGATGACATTTGTAGAATGCATGTATTTTCAGAAGATTTGAAAACTTTTTTCTAAAGATTCATTTATTTGAAAGGCTGGGTTGGTGGGGAGAGAGAAAGGGGGAGAGAGGGAGATGGACTTTCTGTTCTCTGGTTCAGGGCTGGGCTGGGCCAAAGTCAGGAGCCTGGAAATAATTCTGCTCTCACACATGGGTGGCAGGGGTCCAAGTGCTTAGGCCATCTTCCACTGCCTTCCCAGGAACATCAGCAGGAAGCTGGATTGGAAATGGAATGGCCAGGACTTACATTGGCACTCTGATACAGGCTATGGCCTAACCCAGTGCAACATAGGACTGGCCCCGGAAGATTTGAAAATGCTTAGCAAAAACTTAGTGACTGAAAACAGCGGAACTTTATTCTCACACTTCTGTAGGTCAGTGGTATAAAATCAGTATCACGGAGCCTAAATTAAGGTATTCTGCAGGGCCAGAGCCATGCTTCCTCAGGAGGCTCTGAGACCTTGACTTTTCTAGCTGCTGGTGGCTGCCAGCACTTTTTTTTTTTTTTTTTTTAAGATTTATTTATTTATTTGAAAGGCAGAGGCAGAGAGAGAGAGAGAGCGAGTGCAAGAGCAAGAGATCGAGATCTTCCATCCGCTGGTTCACTTCCCAGATGGCCACAGTGGCTGGAGCTGTGCCAGTCTGCAGCCAGGAGCTTCCTCCTGGCCTTCCTAGGCGGGTGCAGGGGCCCAAGGACTCAGACCATCCTCCACTGCCTTCGCAGGCCACAGCAGAGAGCTGGATCGGAAGCAGAGCCACTGGTACTCAAATCAGCACCCATGTGGGATGCCGGCACTGCAAGCAGCGGCTTTCCCCGCTATGCCACAGCGCCGCCCCCTGCCAGCACTTCCCAACCCATGGCTGTTCGCATTGCTTGACTTGTGGCCATATCACTTCAGGGTTGTGTCAGCTCTTCATTTGTGTCAGATCTCCTTCTCCCTCTATCTGTAAGGACACTCATGTTGGCATTTAGGGCTCACCTTGATAACACAGGGAATCTCTATCTATCCCCGCCTTTCAAATAAAATAAATGTTTAAAAAAATAGTTAATGTGGATCAGTATCCTCATCTGAAGGTCTTCATCACATCTTTGAAGACTCCTTTCCAAATAAGATAACATAAATAGGTTCTAGGAATTAGGATGCTTGTAACTTTGAGAGTCCATTTTTCATTTTACCATACTCTGGTGGTTTATTTGGAAGAGTAAGAAGAGTGTTTGTGAAACAGTAACTTAGAGATATCATACGTATACTTGCAATTATATTAAGAATTCACAATATGTTTTGTAAGTTTTCAGTCTTTGCTTGGTGGTCCAAATTTGGGATCGAAATCAGGAGGCGCTCTCAATTTTATCACATGTTGTTTAATAGTTTTGAGCTACTTTCTCTATAAATAATGGAAGTTATTATTTTTTTAGTGGTGACAATGGTAACTTTTATGAAGTATTTTTAAAAAATGAGTCTAAATTTAGGGAGATGATATAAATTCTTGTAAATTTTTTTTAGCAGTTAAGAATTTTCATGACAGAAAGCAGATTTCAGAAGAGTAGCGTATGATGTGCTGAGTGTGCTTTCTCTGAAGTGGCTTGGTTAAATCAGTGTTGAAAATATGTTGTTATAGGTGAACTGTCTTTTTCCTGTTATGTTGTGTTACAGGCAGTTAATTGTGGACTGGTTTGTTTAGCTCTTTGAGCATGAGCATTTGTTCAGTGTTGTTGTGAGAAAAAGTGAAGGCATTCCTAATTGAAAGGGAGAGTTTTTGCAGCCATGAGCCAGTCCTGAACAGAATGTGTGTGTGTGTGTGTGTGTGTGTGTGTGTGAATACTTGGTTTATTCCTGAACTTGCCTATTCCTTGCTTCCCTTTGAAAAGATGGATACTTTCCTTTTAGTTCTGTAAACATGTTAAGATTATTTTGAAGACCTTTTCAGATAGTCTTCTTCTAGTGTCTTGTTTGTTAAATTTATTTAATCTGGTGAAGTAAAATTTCTATGTGTGTCTTGTAATTATTGTGTATGAACTTCACATGAACTTCTGAGGATGCTCTGTATTTTGAGGAATGTGCCCGTAAGTTTTCAGATATTGAACTCAGCATTGTTTGATTCCACTCCAGACTTGACGCTTCCTTCCCGTTGCCCACTTCTCAGTGGAAGTAGCTGCAAGCAGCACTGACCCTGACTGCTCCTCTCTGGTGCCATTGTTGCCATTTTGTACTGCTGATTTGTAAACTCCAGCTTGCAATCTTAGTATTTCTTGCTTTAAGCACCTATTTTAAACAACTTAAGAGTTTTTGTTTTAAACTGTTTTAATGAAATTATGAGAGGGGAAAAAACAGTCATTTTTGAAAATTTGACCACTTACTATTTCTGGCTCTCTTCATTCCTTTGTATAGATTTGAATTTCCATCTGGTATCATTTTTCTTCAGTCTGAAGAACACTCTTTTAGCATTTTTTTTTTTTAGGTCTGCTGGCAAGGACTCTATCAAGTTTTTATTTTTTAAAATTTTATCTGCACATGTCTTTTTTTTTAGCCTTGTGTTTGAAGCTTGTTTTTACTGGATCTGGAACTCTGGATTGATGTTGTTTACCGGCATGTTAATAGGGACATTCCATTGTCTTCTGGCCTCCATTGTTTCTGCTGGGATGTCAGTAGTCATTACTGTGATTGCTTCCTTAAATAGACTGTGTCATTTTTTTCTCTTGCTGCTCTTAAAATTTTCTTTCTCTTTGGTTTTAAGCTGTTTGCCTTGTGCCTGGATGTGGTTATAATTCGAGAGATTTTTAGTCAGCATTTCTTCAAATATTTGCCCCTTCATACTACTTTTTCTGATTGTATTTATGTGTGCACTAGAAAATTTGCTATTTCCCATAGATCTCAGCAGTTTGTATATTTTTGTTTAGTCTTTTTTTCCCCTTCTCTCTTTAAATTGAATTATTATTCTTGAGCCATCTTCAAATGTAGTGGACTTTAAGTCCATCCAGTGCATTTTTCATTTTTGGTTATTTTTTTAATTTCAAATTTTTATAAGTTTATTTTTTTCTGCTGAGATTCTCTGTTCACACATTAAAGATCAGATGTTTCTATACATTTCTGAACAATTTCTCGTAATTCCTTGAAAGTATGGAATAGCTGCCTCAAAGTTGTTGCCAAATCTAATATCTAGTTTAATCTAACATTGGTTTTTATTTTACTCTTCCTTCTCGCCTTACCTGTGGATCACGTTTTTGTTTCTTTGTTTGCCTGCTAGGTTTATTTATTTATTTATTTATTTTAAACACTGGTAGTCAATTTATTAACGGTTGGCTTAGGCATCTGCAGTGGTGACTTCCGCTTCTGCTGGCTCAGCGCTGATGGAGTGGTCTGGTTTCCAATCTCAGAAGGACTGAGTAAGTCACTGAGCGGCTTGTGGATTGTCATGTGGCGCTGATCCCAGTCTTAACCTTCCCGCAGGGTGTTTTTCTTGTAGTGATTGGCGGTGTCTGGGTAGGCTTCCGAACTGATCTTTTCACCCCGGATTCTTTTTTTGCTCCTTTGACCAGGTCAGCACAGACCTTGATCGCTGGGGCTTGACGTTGCAACTGGCCAACATGATCTAATTCAGTGAAAGGCCATCTCTGGTTCCATGCGCGTCTTTCTGGTGTCTTTAAATCCACGTCTATGGCGTAGCTTCCTGGCCACCATGTTCCTTGGTGAGAGTGAGCAGTGGTGAGCCAGGAGCAGGAGCAGGAGCAGGCGGGGGTGAAACAGCACTCTGCAGCTGATGTTACCACATCTTTCTAGAAAGTGCCTGCGAGTTTTTGATCGAAAATTGTTTTCTTTCTCATAAAGATTATTATTAATTTTTGTTTTAGAAGTCTTGTTTGGTTACCTTGAACTTGTATAGGCTTGGTTTAGTGCTGTCTTAGGCAGGATCTATGAGAAGTTCACTGTGACTCCAGTGCCTGTCTAATGCAGTGTGGCAGGACTTCCACACTGGGTCTTCCTGTGGTTGGGTCTGATTTTAGACATTATTTGTACTGTTCTGGAGTAGGCTGCACTCTGAGATGTTTTCTTTAGTCTTTGAAGGAGGAAGGGAATTTTAAGGAGGTATGTTTTACCCAAATTTTTTCCGAGACATGGAACCAATAGGAGATACATGGTCATTTATTGTAAGGAACTGGCTCGTGTAGTTATAGACACTGAGCTGTATCAAGACACACAGATATTCTTAGAATAATGTGTGACTAAATGTGTGGACAACCTGTAGCTCAGTCAAGTTGACATATAAAATTAGGTACCACAAGATGTTAATGAGATTTTCCACCGCATCTGGCCAAGGACTCCAAAAATCCCCCAGCCCTGTCCATTCTTGTCACTTTTTGTTCTACTCTGAACCCTGTAAGCAAGTCACTTTCTGCTAAGCATCAGGTGGTGTTAAACTGGACATGTGCACTCCAGTCTCCCTGGGTCCCCTCTGCAGACTGTCGGGGCCCCTCGTACCACTCTCTTTACTCCGGTGCCTTGTGCCGCCAAGGTCCTAGCTGCTTTAGCTGCCTGCAACTCTGTGCTCTACCTGCACGTCTCCGCAGGCTGCCATGCGGCTCCTTGCAGTGCTGGGGGTCGTCCCCAGAGAACCAGGCGCTTGTGACCCTTTCTTCAGGGGCCACAGTCTTTTGCTGCCCTTTGTGCATTGTTGAACAGTTGCCTCAGATGCGATGTTCAGTTGTGCAGTTGTTTGCTGTGGGAGAGCCAGTCTCTCAAAGCCAGAAGCAGGATATTTGAAGATTACTTACTACTAAACACCTGGTAGGTGCGCAGCTCCTTTGGAACGTGTTTGGAGGAATGTGAATATTAACACGATTACGTTTCTTTTGAGCAGGGTTGGGATGGGATTGTGAAAATGCAGTGTATGGATTCAGAAGGTTCAGTATAAACTAGTATCTAGCTTCAAGGTTCCGAATTAAAGTTTTGTTCTTACTGCGTGAGAATTCTTAGAAAGTACAGAATCTGGGGGGCAAAAAAAATTAGGTTTAATGGAAGAGAGATGATTCTTCTAGGTTTTATTCTTCTGAAATCTGAAATGCTGTAAAATCTGAAACATCTTGAGCATTGCCATGACGCCACTGGTCTGGTGGCTCAGTGTTTACAGGCTTTGTTTAATGTACAGGGGTATTAGAACCTAATGTATAAAGTTACTTTTAGGCTTTGGTAAATGGTGTGTATAAAACATAAATGAATTTTGTGTTTGGATTTTTGCTGTCATCCCTAAGATACCTCATTATATATATGTAAATATTCCAAAACTCAAGGCTCTTATGATCTCAGAGGCATTGGGGATGAGGAATACTCAGCCTGTAATATGTTAGTGATGCGGGCCGTTAAGTGAAGGCCAGGCCAGCTGCTCGGATTCTAGTAAGAACCCTGCCTCCCACCTCACGGGGGAACCATGGCCACGGCAGGTGGTGTGGGTCCCAGTTTGTGCAGAGTGACTGGGGGCTGCTACTAAGGAAGCAATGCTCCTGTTATCCTGTGCCTTTTTTTTTGATTTAGTCTCCGTCTACTTTCCTGTAACATCGTACTTATTCTTGGTTTTAGTCCTGTCTTCAACTACAGGGAGCAAGTCAGCTCATTGCTTCTTTGTGGTGCTTGTTTAATTTTTGAAAACATGTATTTCTCAGTCTTGCATTGCCTTGATCAAACAGGCTGGTACTTCCAGATCCCCAGCTACTTTTCATTTTCTCACCAGTTTTTTATGTACAAATGAAAAGAATTGTGAACTTGGAAAAGTTTACAAAGACTTCAAATTCAGGCTTACCAGTCAAATTCTTGGAAAGGCTATTTCTTATACTTCCCCTTACTCAAATCTAACTAGTTTCTCTACTGTCTCTTGTAGCCATAGCATGGTTTCCAGGGCACCACTTGGGTGATTTTGTTTGTTTCTTTCCCACATTGCACTCTGAGGGCCATGAGGGGAGGCATGGTGACAGGAAGTCCCGCCCTGTGCTTCTAGTACTTGGTGCTTATTTGTTGAAATGAATGATGGATTTAACTGTGTTCTTGTTGTGACATAATCTGATGTTCTGGAGGTCATTTGTATTCAGTGATGCAAAATTAATTTGTTTATATTAACAGGCATAAAAAAGTTCTCAATATAGAAGTTACGAAGTGTATACAGGTGTGTGTGTGAGATTGTCCTTAGGTCCGTTGTCTGGACTCCCGCTCTGTTGCCCCTGCAGTCTCTTTCCCATACTATTGTTAACAATTGCCTGTTATCTTTCTGGACATCTTCTGGTACATATTCATTTTTGTATAAGTGTTCTTGTTCTCGTTATATGCATATATTTAAACATCTGTGTAGCGTTGTAGTTTGATGCACAGTTAAAATGGCAGTTGAATAAATACTATTTCACTTCTGTCATTGGTTTAATAGTCAAACCTTTTCAATGTGTGTTACTTAAAAACTCTCTTACCTTTGTTGACATTACATTTTTTTTTCTTTTTTTTAAAGGTGTATGTGTTTTATTTCAAAGAGCAACAGAGAGAGAAAGGGAGAGATAGAGATCTCTTACCTGCTGGTTTACTCCCGAAATGGTAGCAACGGCTGGGGCTGGGACAGCTGAAGCCAGGAATTCCATCCTGGTGTCCCATGTGAGTAGCAGGGACCCAGGTACTTGGGCCATCTTCCACACCTTCCCAGTGTATCAGTGGGGTGCTGGATTGGAAGTGGAGCAGCTGGGACTTGAACCAGGGCTCATAAGGGATGCCGGATCACAAGCATAGCCTGACCCGCTGTGCCACTATATGTGCTCCCATGTTGCTGTCATACACGCATCAGTAAGGCACAGAAACCTTGCTAGACCTCACTTTCCACTTCTAGTAAAGGAGTGATGTGAATGAAGCGAAATGAAAAACTCTATTTCTAAGTCTGATAAGTTCTACGTTGTTATGTGATTGATCTGTTTGAGATATCATGAAGAATGTATTATTCTGTATAATATGAAAAAGTATAGAAATCACATGTGACTGGGTAGCAAATGGAAATTGGGGAGAGGTTAAAATATGGAGGAGTGACTGCAGAGTGGCACACTGACACTAGTAGTGGGATCTGTGTGTGCTGTGGACTTGGCAGCAGGTGGTTTGAGCTGTGTGGATCCCTTCAAGGGGGCTGATGACATCCAGTTTTACTTATACTCCCTGAATTTGCTCAGTAAAACTTTACCTTTGTTAATACAAAGAATGCTTCTTTTTTATTTATTTATTTATTTATTTTTTTAACAGGCAGAATGGACAGTGAGAGAGAGAGACAGAGAGAAAGGTCTTCCTTTGCCGTTGGTTCACCCTCCAATGGCCACCGCTGCAGCCGGCGCACCGCGCTGATCCGATGGCAGGAACCAGGAGCCAGGTGCTTTTCCTGGTCTCCCATGGGGTGCAGGGCCCAAGCACCTGGGCCATCCTCCACTGCACTCCCTGGCCATAGCAGAGAGCTGGCCTGGAAGAGGGGCAACCGGGACAGAATCCGGCGCTCCGACCGGGACTAGAACCCGGTGTGCCGGCGCCGCAAGGTGGAGGATTAGCCTATTGAGCCACGGCGCCGGCTCATGGTAAATGTTTCTCTGTTTCCTAAAAGAGAGGCTAACAAAAGAACAAACAAAAAGCCCTGCAAGTTTTGCTCAGTCATAGTGTGTTTGTAAGCTCTGCTGTGATAAGTGTCCCTGAATCATTAAATTTCTTTTAATTAACTGCTTTTGCCTAATAGGTCACTTATTTTTTTTAATTTTAAAAAAGATTAATTTATTTGAAAGAGTTACAGGGAGAGGTAGACACACACACACACACACACACACACGGGGTGGGGGGTGGGGGAGGTAGATAGGTCTTCTGTCTGCTGATTCACTCCTCAAATGGCTGCAACACCCAGAGCTGAGCTGATTTGAAGCTGGGAGCCAGGAGCTTCTCTGGGTCTCCCATGTGGGTATAGGGGTCCAAAGACTTGGGCCATCCTCCACTGCTTTCCCAGGTGCATTAGCAGGGAATTGGATTGGAAGTGGAACAGCTGGGACTTGAACCTGGTGCCCATGTAGGTTGCCAGTGCTGCAGGCCAGGACGTTAACTTCTGCACCACAGCGGCAGTCCCAGATCACTGGTTTTATAGTTTAAGGATTGCTATACTGTTATTTGAAGATTTACTTACTTTATATTTGAAAGGCAGAGTTGGAGTGGGAGGCAGAAAGGGGTTGGGGAGGAGAGAGGGAATTAGTCTTCCATCTGCTGTTTCATTCCCCAACTGCCCATATGGGATGCTGGCATTGCAGGGGGAGACTTCACTTGCTACACCACAATGCCCACCCTCATCTTGAAAATTTAACTCACTTATTTGAGTTAATAAAACAACCCAAAGTAGATGTCTTAGCAGATGAGTTGGTGTGCTGATTATGTTTTCTTCTGTTAACAGTCAATTCTAGCTGAGGAACTGGTCTTCTGGAGGGTGAGATGAACAGGGCTTTTCCTGCTTTGGGGGCTGGATGTTAGCATACACCTGGTCAGGTGAAGGTGCAGTGGCGTCCCATGGTCATCACGGTGAGATGTCGCCTGGGAGGGGTTAGGAGGCACTCAGGTCTGTGTGAGTATGGGAAGAGACTTCACAGGGGAGAAAGCACTGGAGTTGGGTTTGGAGCATGGTATTGATGGGCAGAAATGGCAAAGGAAGGTTCATGGGAGAATTTGAGCAAAAAAGTGGTATTTGGGGAGTGGGACTTTGTCCATTGTGGCTGGGGTATGGGCTGGAGCAAGTGTGTGCTCAGGGAGGAGACTGAAAAGGTGCAGCAAATAGTAATAGAAACTGTAACTGCATAAAGAAGCGAGCTTGTGTGTGTTGGAGCACCTACTTGGCAGTGTCTTAATTAAATAGGTTGCTGCGGGCTGTGTCCTGGAGAATCTGAAAGGAAGTTTTGTGGGTCCAGTTAGTGGGGTACCTGGCAGTTGAACCACAGAGGCTCACTGTGGCTCAGGCTTTGAATGCCAGGCTAAGCACCACCAGGCACTTTTCTATGGATGGTGATAACCTAGCAGGATGTTAACTGATTTTTATAAAGGAGAATCTTTGTCTATTATCACAAGCTTTTTACCTCTGTTGGAGTTTCAAAAAGTGAAACTGCTTGGTAGTTACTGTCATGGTTGTGACCTATAGCTAGATTCCATGAAGAAGTGTTATTTTATGTTAAGATGAAAGCTAAATTTCCTAGGTAAGTGAATTTCTTAGGTAATGCATATTTAGAAAAGCTATGATGCATTTGTATAGAATTTTTAGCCAGGAACATTCATTATGAGTAATTCTTTATATTCTAGAATTTTTTTTTCTGTTAATTTATTTTACTCTTTTGAGACCGTGCTTTGGGGAATGTTTTGGGAGTCCATTCCAATATAACATATGACTTTTCCCCTGATGTACAGTAGTTATTAGATGAACTTAAAATGATACACAGTGTTGTATCACGTGGGTGTAGATAATCTATATCACCTTTATGGTGAATATTTATTATTTCTAATTTATTTAAATTATTTTTATTTACCCGAAAGGCAGAGAGAGAGAGAATCGATCTTCCACCTGCTACTCATTCCCCAAATGCCTGCAATAGCCAGGGCTGGGACAGGCTGAAGCCAGGTGCTCAGAACTCCATCCAGGCTTCCCACGTGGGTGCCCGGGACCCAAGGACTGGAGCCATCACTGCTGCTTCCCATGGTGAGCAGCAGCAGGAAGTTGAAATTGGAAGTGGAGCCGGGACTTGGACTCAGGCACTCCAGTCAGTGTGTGATAAGGACATCCCAAGCAGCATCCACTACACCAGTGTCTGCCCCGTAGTTTAGTTTAAAGATTAAAATGGATTTCTAAAAGCGGAGATTCAACAGGGGCAAACTAGACTGCAAATGAAACATGAACCAGTGCTGTGGACGTAAGCACTTAAAATGAGAGAATTGTGTTGGCATAAGTACTGTTGCCAGGGCCCATGTGGGTATCAGTGTACTGTGTCTAGATTGGTAGGTCATAAATTGAGCAACAAACCATGACATTTGAATATGAAAAACCTGTTATTTGTTAAGATTTGAGAAGAGAGAGCGAGACCCTCGCTGTTGAGCTGAAGCGGAGGAATAGATCTAGAAGGAAAGTGTTGTGTAGGCGCTGTTTTCTGTTTCTTTAGACTGCAGGAAAAACAGGGTGAGCTTAAGTTGGCATGTGGGGATTTAGAATATGGTTTGTGACCAAATATTGAAAGTTACTGGAATAGTTATCAGGAGAATCCTTTGAAATGGGTAAATTTACATTGTACTTAGGATTTTATTCTGTTTAAAGAGAGACTGGTTTAATATTTTTTGAAAAGGCTATTTCAGACTTTCATTTGTAAGCTTTATATTTTTCCAGTTTTCTTTTTGTGTGTCTGTTAGTCTTAAATGGAACATAGAAAACAGTCATGCTATATTAGTGTTTTTCTATTTACTTGAAAGGCAGAGAGAGAGAGAGAGAGAGAGGGAGGAAGGAAGGGAGGGAGGGATATCTTTCATCCGCTGGTTCTTTCCCCAGTTCACTGCCACAGCCAGGACTGGGCCAGGCCAAAGCCAGGAGGCTCATGCTGGTTGCCCATGTGGATGGCAGAGACGCAAGCACTTCACCCGTCCTCCACCGCTTTCCTGGGCACCTTAGCAGAGGCTGTATTGGAAGTGGAGCGTCAGGACTCTAATTGGCGCTCATATGTGATGCTGCTGTTGCAGGCAGTGGCTTAACCCACTGTACCACAATGCTGGCCCTGAGTGTTGGTGGTTTTGACCGAAAGAACTACCCCAAACAGGAAGACAGAATTCCACCCGTGTAGCTAGAGATCATGTCCATGTGTATTGAGTTGCTTTCTAAAATTGAATATTCAGTTTATTGATACCAGTAGAATTTGAAGTATGAATGTGGAAATGTTGACATTAACAAATAAATCGTGTGTGTTAAGATTGTGTGACTGCTGATACAGTGCCATGCCTAATCACTTTTATAGAATTTTCATTGATCACTAAAATTCTAGGTTAAAGATTTTGAAGTTCAAGATTGTGTTTTATTACAAAATACACATTCATTGTAGAAAATGTAGAAAATGTAGAACAGAATAACAGTTTTCTGCAGTTCCTTTCTGCAGAGATAACAACTATTTGCATTTTGTGTAAATGTAAATTCTGCCAATTTCTTCTGTGCATAACTTTTTCCTAAAAAACAAATAAATACCACATGGTATCTGAATACTGCTTTTTTTTTTTTTTTAAGAATCAGTTCTTTTATTTTATTTATTTATTTGAGAGATAGTTACAAATAGAGAGAGAGAGAGAGAGGCAGGCCTTCCATCTGCTGGTTCACTCCCCAAATGGCCGGAGCTGGGCCGATTGAAGCCAGGAGCTTCTGTTGGGTTTCCCACGTGGCTGCAGGGGCCTAAGCACTTGGGCCATCTTCTACTGCTTTATGAGGCTGTAGCAGAGAGCTGGATTGGAAGTGGAGCAGCCGGGATTCAAACCTGTGCCCACATGGGATGCTAGCACTACAGGTGGTGGCTTTACCCGCTACGCCACAGCGCCGGCCCCTGCATGCTGTTTTTATAACCCATTTTTTGTACACAAGATGAATCTTTCCTTTGTTTTTACTCCTCAATGTCAGTCTGTTTGTGGAACATGTACTGTGATATGAAAGGATATGAGACCTAGTAGTACGTCTCACCAAGCAGTAGATATCACTTGACTGTGTATACAAAATAGCTTCCAAGGACTATTGGTAGACAACTAAACACAAGTTCAGAGGATGGGATGGAGTGACTTTAAACTGATGGAAGGGACTTGACGTGATCTTGAAGATGGTTAAGCTTAGGTAAATAGTGGGTAAAGTTTACATGGCGAAATGGCTGGGCCATTGTGGGTATGAGGAGGTTATGTACATTTTATGTAATGATAGAATGCCACCTTGAATTCTGAGTTCAGCACAATAAGACTTGGTCAGATGCTCTTACATGATGAAGGGATTAGACACAGGTTGAAAGTCATGTTTCAGGAAGGTAGTGTAGCAGCTACATGCAGAGTGGACTGAGGCAAGGGCTAAGATGGCTTTAAAACTCAGTGGTTCCCAACTGGTTGTCTTGAGGAATCACCTAGAAGGTTGTTGTTATTTTATTTTTTAATAAATTCTAGTGTCCTTGTCCATCCTTCCTGAATCTGGATCTTTAGAGTGGAGTCTGAAATCCAATTACGGGAACTCTCCCATATTGCTTCTCACACACCAGCAAGCCTGGGTTGTACTTAATTCCAGAAAGCATCTGTCATACCTTGGGCGAGGACCTGGACCACTGTGATTAAAGTGGGCGTGGAATAGAGTGCAGAGGGGTGCTAAGATTCAGCAGTAGATGCAGAAGTCAGCAAGTGCTAATGAATTCTTGCACGGATGGTGGTGCTGGGGGGTAGAGATGGGGAGTTAGACCAGATGCATTTTGGACATAGTGAATTGAGAGGCAGCTGTCCAGCAGCTTGTTGACATTAAGTAAGGAGTTAGAGAAAAGAGGTCAGAATCATTAGTTCAGAGTAAACCTTTGAAAATACTTCTTCTGGGCCGGCGCCGCGGCTCACTAGGCTAATCCTCCGCCTTGCGGCGCTTGCACACTGGGTTCTAGTCCCGGTCGGGGCGCCGGATTCTGTCCCGGTTGCCCCTCTTCCAGGCTAGCTCTCTGCTGTGGCCAGGGAGTGCAGTGGAGGATGGTCAAAGTGCTTGGGCCCCGCACCCCATGGGAGACCAGGAGAAGTACCTGGCTCCTGCCATCGGATCAGCGCAGTGCGCCGGCCATTGGAGGGTGAACCAATGGCAAAGGAAGACCTTTCTCTCTGTCTCTCTCTCACTGTCCACTCTGCCTGTCAAAAAATAAAAAAAAAAAAAATTGATAAAAAGAAAATACTTCTTCTGAAGGGAAATATGTACAGAGAAATGATAGAGGGCCAAGGATAGAATGAGAGATAACATGAGGTTACAGGTACATGTGAAGGAGAGATGGACAATTTGGAGGATAACTGATTTCCCAAAATAGTGACATACATTTTAAGAATTTTCTCAAAATGTTTGTTTGTAGATTTATTTTCATTTTTTTATATAAAGGACACAGAGAGAGACTGAGATCTTCTGTCTACTGGTTTCCTTCCCAAATGCCTGTGACAGCTGGGGCTAGGCCTGACTGAAGCAAGGAGACAGGAACTCAGTCAAGTCTCCCAAGTGGGTGGCAGGGACTCAAGTACTTGAGCCATCACCTGTTGCCTCCCACGGTGTGCATTAGCAGGGAGCTGAAATCACAAGTTGGGATTTGAATCCATGTTTTGAGCATTTGAACATGTGTCCAAGCAGCATTTTACCTGTTGTACTAAAAATCCACCCCAAATTTTGATAATTTTTAAGAGGGTGGAATTTCTATACAAGTTAGAGGGTAGCAAACAAAATTAGTAAATCTAAACTACTTTTGCTACCCTTAGCAATGGACTTGGTGGAGGATATATAATCTGTTAATGATATATTTTTTTAAAAGATTTATTTATTTGAAAGGCAGAGTTAGAGAGAGGTAGAGGTTTTCTATCTGCTGGTTCACCCCCGACATGGCTGCAACAGCCGGGACCTGGGCCAATCCGAAGCCAGGAGCCAGGAGCTTCCTGTGGGTCCCCCACGCAGGTGCAGGGGCCCAAGCACTTGGACCATCCTCTACTACTTTCCCAGGCCATAGCAGAGAGCTGGATTGGAAGATGAGCATCCGGGACTCAAAATGGTACCCATATGGGATGCTGGCACCACAGGTGGTGGCTTTACCTGCTACGCCACAGCATCTCGTCTTGATGTGTTTTTGGTTAGTTCTGGGTCTGGTGGTTTTTCTGTTCTTTTGAAATGCAGAGATAATTAATAGCAGTGGCTTATAAAACCATATATAATTATATACCTATAAAAGTACCTAGAACCAACTAGATATATTCATGTACTGAAATAAATTAGTTATATATTTTATATAGAAAACTGTATATATTTGTATATGTTGCACATTAGACAGTTCTGTTTAGGAAATTCAGTTCTTGCAGAAAAAAGAGAATAGGGCAATTTTCCAGTGCATTTTTTAAAAGCTAGTTATGAGAAGGGCCTGCAGGCTACTGGTTGAATATAATCTTCACATCTCTTCTGTCTGATACAGTGCTTTGTTTAGGGAATACATGCATAAATGGAAGTACCTAGCACCAAGCACAGAATTGAATCTTGATTCATTCCCAGAGCACCCAGAGGTTAGCAGTCATGGCTTTTAAGTTTCTCTTGTGATCTAGAACTGATTTGAATAATAGAGTTTAAGCACAGGGCAGGTGTTTGGCCTGCTGGATAGGGCACTGGTCATGATGCCTATGTCCTGTGTTGGAATACTTGGATTTAAGTGCTGTCTCTGGCTCCTGATTCCTCCCTCCCTGCTGATACAGATCTTGGCAGGCTGCTATGATGGCTCTGTTGTGCTACTGCCACTACATTGGAGATCTAGATTGAGTTCATGAAACACAAAATGAAAAAAAAAAGTGGCAGTAAAAAGATTTGTAAGCACCACATCAGTATGAGATTGAACTGTGGGCAAGCTTGTTTCATTCTGTGTATAACTAAAATAGTACTTAGTGTTGACTTTAAGCAAACTTAGAATTGAACCTTCTGGAACTTAGGTCTGAATCATGGGGATATTTCCTGGTCTGTATCCTAGGTCTGTACCCCAGGGATATTTCCTGGTATCTAATGTATATGGTACTCTGTGGTAGTGGGAGTTTTCCTGAAGAGTTCTGTGGTCTGAGAATTCATGTTGGGAGGAACTCAATAGAAGCAAATAGATAAATATGTTGATAGCCATGGGTTATTGGAAGCCTATGCAAATCATTATAGATGTTTTTATATTTACTGATGGGAGACAAAGATAGCAAACAAAACAGAATGTCAGTGGTAGTTTGCACATTTTGAATTTTAGTGACATGGTATCTGGTCTTTATGCCAACTGAAAGTTGTCAGTTTCTCAATCTCCCACTAGTTTGAGAAGACGTGTTTGTCAGTGAATCATACATTGTTGCAGATAATGTGCTGTCCCTTTTCTCCATGAGTTGCTGTATCCCAACACTTCATACCTGATTCAGCCTCAGTGGGCCCAGATGCAGTCCTGGAGACTGAGTCATATACCTGAGATAGCAAAAGTTGTGGTCAAAATTAATTAATTAAGAAGATTTATTTATTTATAAGATTTATTTATTATTTGAAAGGCAGAGTTACAGAGACAAAGAGACAGTGAAGGAGAGAGAAAGGTCTTCCATCCACTGGCTCACTCCCCAAATTGCCACAACAGTCAGAGCCAAGCCAATCCAAAGCCAGGAGCCAGGAGCTTCTTCTGGGTCTCCCATTTGGGTGCAGGGGCCCAAGGACTTGGGCCATCCTCCACTGCTTTCCCAGGCCACAGCAGGGAGCTGGATGGGAAGTGAGCAGCCGAGGCTTTATTTGTGTGAAAGTCAGGGAGAGAACGAGAGGAGCACGAGCACTTCCATCCACTGGTTCCCTTCTTACAGCCGCAGTTTCCAGGGCCGGGCCAGGCTGAAGCCAGGAACTTCTCTCAGGTTTCCCCTGCTGTGCCACAACACCGGCCCACTGGAATTTATTTAATCCACTCAGCTGTTCTCGAACCTCCTCCCTAGTGCTTAGTGGAGATTATATGACTTCTTCTCATGTAATTTCATGACAGATCCCATGCAAGTTATTTTCAGCTACTCTCCGCTCTCTAGATGCCATTGCAATAGCATAATCCTAAGACCCAGGTGTATCATCCTTTATGTTCTTGCCCAAGACTTTCATGCAAAAAAGAAACAAAAAGACTCATCTGCCATTGGTTATTGCTTTTTCATAAACAGAATATATAATAATTGTTTTATTTTGGAATAAAAATTTCTCTACTGTCATTGAGACAGAAAGTGAGTATGGGATCTGAAACCAGCCTTCGACACGTTGTTCTTGCATCTTTGTGATTGTCCTCACAACCATTTCTGTGATCTCTAATGAATGGAAGCTTCTTTGTAGTATGTGATGGAGCTTGCAAACTGCACCCTTACACTAGTCAGATTCTTTCTGACCCTTGCTTTCCATTTTGGTGAGGTGGGAGTAACACTGCAACCTACTTGTGGGGCTGTTTGGAGATGTGATGTGTCAGCACCTGCACAGCCTCTCTGCTGAGTCACTGGTTTGGAAGGCGTGTTCAAGCCGTGTCTGCTCCCTGTAGGTTACTAATGATTTTGGTGGAATAGCACATTTCTAAAGTCTTAGGCGTTCACTGCCCTCTCCTGCTGAAGGTTGTGACTGTCCAAGGGATTTTGTTGAGCACGGTGAATGTTCGTGGCTTTAGGATTTCACTTGAAATCCCCGGTTAGTATACTTTTCTCTGTAATGCCGCTTGACCTTCTTACTGAGAATTAGAGGTAAGGATTTCTGTTTTCTTGTGTGTTAGGTAGAAAAAAACCATGACATTTCCCCAGTTTTTTCCCTTTGACCATTAGAATTCTAGAAAATCTATTTCTAATCTTACTACGTAGAAAAAGAAGCCTTATTTTCTTGTCACTTTAATCTGTTAGTGTAAATGAGCCAAAGTTTATAAGGGATTTAAGTTTTAATTATTGAATTTTTAAAAATATTTATGTATTTGAAAGCAGGAGGCAGAGAGAGGAGAGGCAGAGGCAGAGGCAGAGAGAGAGAGGTCTTCCATCTGCTGGTTCACTCCCCAGATGGCTGCAATGGCCGGAGCTGGGCTGATCTGAAGCCACGAGCCAGGAGCTTCCTCCTGGTCCCCCACGTAGATTCAGGGGCCCAAAGACTTGGGCCATCTTCTACTGCTTTCCCAGGCCATAGCAGAGAGCTGGATCGGAAGTGGAGCAGCTGGGACTCGAACCGGCACCCATATTGGATGCCGGCACTGCAGGCAGCAGCTTCACTCGCTATGCCACAGCGCCGCCCCTGCACTTGCCATTTTAGTTCCATTTCTCCTCGATTAGTCTGGACTTGCTATATCACACCAATGCATTCATTTCAGTCACAGTCTTGCCCCTCTAGATGTTTGTGGATTTGTATTATAAATATCAGTCACCGATGCTTTTGTATTTGTTAAACTTGAGAGAGGGAAAAAGAGCAACTTCCCTTCCGGTGGCTTCACTTTCCAGAGACCTGTGCTGGCCAGGGCAGGGCCAGGAGCTGGGAATGCAACCTCGGGCTCCCATGTGGGTGCCTGAAACCCAGCTGCTTGAGCCATTACTGGTTTCTCTCAGGGTCTGCCTTGATAGGAAGCTGAAGCTGGGCAAGAGGTGGAATTGAACTAAGGCACTGTGATGTGGGGTGGGGCTAAACGCCTGCTCCTGTCGGTACTTTTTAATTAGGTGTCTTGTCCATGACCCCCACCTCCAACTAAGCTGGCTACTTACCTGAGCATAACATGTGTTTATTAACGGGATGTTGAAATTGCACTGTCCCTGAAGATAAGCTGCATACCAATTTTATGCAGTGATTTTCAGACAACTAAAAATGGTTTGTAAGTTTTGCCTCAAAAAACCACTCCTGTTCCTGTGGTAAAGATCAAAGATTTTTTTTTTTTATTAGCATCTAATTGTT